>NC_138728.1:9459179-9851679 GCF_965113295.1 Leuciscus leuciscus | reverse complement strand
TGAGCAGTGCCTGGTTTTCTCCACACATACCGCTTAGAATTAACGCCAAAAAGTTCTATCTTGGTCTCATCAGACCAGAGAATCTTATTTATCACCATCTTGGAGTCCTTCAGGTGTGCTTTCATGTGTCTTGCACTGAGGAGAGGCTTCCGTCAGGCCACTCTGCCATAAAGCCCCGACTGGTGGATGGCTGCAGTGATGGTTGACTTACTACAACTTTCTCCCATCTCCCGACTGCATCTCTGGAGCTCAGCCACAGTGATCTTTGGGTTCTTCTTTACCTCTCTCACCAAGGCTCTTCTCCCCCGATAGCTCAGTTTGGCCGGACGGCCAGCTCTAGGAAGGGTTCTGGTCGTCCCAAACGTCTTCCATTTAAGGATTATGGAGGCCACTGTGCTCTTAGGAACCTTAAGTGCAGCAGACATTTTTTTGTAACCTTGGCCAGATCTGTGCCTTGCCACAATTCTGTCTCTGAGCTCTTCAGGCAGTTCCTTTGACCTCATGATTCTCATTTGCTCTGACATGCACTGTGAGCTGTAAGGTCTTATATAGACAGGGTTTGTGGCTTTCCTAATCAAGTCCAATCAGTATAATCAAACACAGCTGGACTCAAATGAAGGTGTAGAACCATCTCAAGGATGATCAGAAGAAATGGAAAGCACCTGAGTTAAATATATGAGTGTCACAGCAAAGGGTCTGAATACTTAGGACCATGTGATATTTCAGTTTTTCTTTTTTAATAAATGTGCAAAAATGTCAACAATTCTGTGTTTTTCTGTCAATATGGGGTGTTGTGTGTACAATAATGAGGAAAAAAAATGAACTTAAATGATTTTAGCAAATGGCTGCAATATAACAAAGAGTGAAAAATTTATGGGGGTCTGAATACTTTCCGTACCCACTGTATTTATAAAATAGATTATTAATGAAAAAATATTATTTTATGTCCATATCATAATCATTGTGACAGATGGTCTTCTCTTTTGTGTAAATATATTCAGAAACAATAAACTACGGAATGTCAAGACTTGTGGACGGGTCTCACCTGTGTTCTGGGAGAGTGGAGATGTTTCTTGTAGGCGGCTGGGGTTCAGTGTGTGACGCTGCCTTTGACCAGCAGGATGCAGAGGTTGTGTGTAGAGAGCTAGACTGTGGGGCTCCTGTACAGGTGCTGGGAGAAGATGCTTTTGGCAAAGGAGACACTCAGATGTGGACACAAGAGATTCAGTGCAGAGGAGATGAAACACACATTCAACGCTGTCCATCATCAACCTCACATAATGTAAACTGCACCCATGACAGTGTCGTGGGACTGATATGTTCTGGTAAAATGTCAATGTTCAGCCTTTCAATAGAGAAATCAAATTGTTTACAAAAAATTTATTATTTGATTGGTTTCTTCTTGGTTTGATCAGTTTCAGTAAACTCTGTGTTCTTTCTCCAGGTTACACTGACCTCAGACTGGTCAATGGTCCTGACGTCTGTTCTGGTCGAGTTGAGCGTCAGTACTTCAGTAAATGGGGCACAGTGTGTGATGCATGCTGGGATATGAGAGCTGCCAGTGTCCTCTGTAGACAGCTGGATTGTGGGATTGCTGTGTCTGTTGTGGGATCAGACTGGTTTGGAGAGGGAAGTGGTGAAATCTGGGCTGATGTGTTTGATTGTGACGGGAATGAAACAAAACTCTCAGAATGTTCCGTCTCTTCATGGAGTCGAGCTGAATGTTCTCATAGTCGAGATGAAGTCATTGGTTTCAGATTAAAATGTAATATACATTTTAGATAAATACTGAATGACATATAAATACTCTCTCTAGAGAGTGAAGCTCATCTGGGGAACTGCAGCTCTCCACAAACTCTCAACTGCAGCTCCACACAACAGCTGTCAATCAAACACTTTGGTGAGAAAATCATCATCTGATTCTTAAGTTGTTAATGATAAATAATGTTCATGTACAAGCACTGTTTTTCTCTCTCTGAATATCAGGTCGCGGGTCCATCAGGCTGGTGGGTTCTGGGGGAGACTGTGCAGGGAGGCTGGAGGTTTTTCACAGCGGCTCATGGGGGACAGTGTGTGATGACTCCTGGGATATTAAAGATGCCCATGTGGTGTGCAGACAGCTGCAGTGTGGAGTGGCCCTCAGTAACCAGCAGGTACCAGCCTGGTTTGGTCCTGGTTCTGGACCCATATGGCTGGATGAGGTGGAGTGTGAGGGGAATGAGACGTCCCTGTGGAACTGTTCTTCTCCAGGCTGGGGGAAACATGACTGTCAACACAAGGAGGATGTAGGAGTCGTGTGCTCAGGTAATCAGTAAAGTAAAATAATGTGATTGATTTTTAAATATATAATTTCAAATGTTTAAAGGGATAATGTAAAGCTGGTAATTTTTGCAAAATCACCAGGATAATCAGGAGTGGATGGGTCATATTTTACAACAAAGACCATCTTACTGTATGATGGTCTGATAGACAGCGCTGCCATGGATGCCGCTACTTTTTAAATATTTTTTTTATGGACCAAGCAGAATAAAGTAGAACATAAGATTCATAATATTTTATACAAATATAATGAAGTATCTTTTCAGATGCTAACAGTGCTAGCAGTGTGCATTAGCCTTGTATTAACCAGTTATTTTGGTGATATTTTGGGTTTAGCACAACTTAAACTCCAATATTTTTAATGCACATCCTTTTCCATCTAGAGTTTAAAGAGATCAGGTTAACTGAGGGCTGTGAAGGGAATGTGGAGGTTTTCTACAATGGATCCTGGGGTAATGTGTGCTGGAACCAGATGGAAGCAGACACAATGAGTCTGATCTGTCAAGAGCTGAACTGTGGAAGATCAGGGCCCGTATTCATAAAGAATCTTAATGCAAAAAGTAGCTCCTAGTGACACAATTCTAAGAAAATTCTTAGAAATGTGGGCGTTTACTCTTAAAATTAAAGAAAAAATCCTAGTAAAGAAAAAAGTAATTCAGAAAGCATCTTAACCCTTAAAAGAGGTCTTAAGGTCAAAATTGTTAGGAGCACGGACGAGGACTTTTAAGAGGCTTAAGAGTTTCTTTAGCAGAGGAGAAAATGGCAGAAAGACGAAGAGGGAGAAGAAATGTGTTGCAGACAATGAATGACAGTGAGTTAATAAGACGCTAGATCGTGCAGGGATCGTGTTTGTGACTGATCTTATTAGAGACACGCTAATATCTCCAACACTGCACAGAAATGCCATAGCGCCAGAAATGAAAGTAATCACTACATTACGATATTTGGCAGCTGGGAAAATTCCATGTTTGATACATTAAAACCAACATTCAAACCACCACTTAAATAGACATGCCAGCAATCAGTGGAAAATAATTGGAAAGAGTGGAACAATTTTTATCATTCTAAGCCAAGCAAATACCTTATAGGAAATTAACAGCATGCATGATACATTATTACCATACCATGGTAAATAAAAATAAAAAGGATTTATATACACATATATAATGTGTGTGTGAGTGTGTGTGTGTGTGTGAGAACGGTCAAATAGGAAAAATTACGCATGTAATTTCAAAGTGAAGGCTTAGAATAGACCCTATACTTAAAATCACTTTTTTTTTTTTTCTTCTTGGACAACCAACCAATCACAGTCTTCAAAAGATTGTGTCATACATAGCAACGGGGTCAACCCCGCCTCCTCACTAAGATGAAAGTTTTTGTCTTTTCCTTACTCAGAGTTGCTCTCAGATCGGTCCCGAATTGCTCTTAAGCTAAGACTCCTACGTAAAAGTTTTTAAGCTAAATTAAGAGTTTTCTGAGAGGATTCTTAGAATCTTTATGAATACGGGCCCTGGTGTTTTTTCTGATTCTACATCAAGACTGGAATCAGCTCGTAACTGGCTGGATGAAGTGAAATGTCGACCACATGATTCAAATCTGTGGCAGTGTCCATCTTCACCCTGGGGACAGAACTACTGTAATAATGATGAAGTGGCCAAAATCACCTGCTCAGGTGAGATTATGTTTAAATAATGTAAAATGGTCTCAGTAGTTATGTTTCTTTAAAGGTGCATTGCGCAACTTTTCATGTTAAAAATACCCGTTTTCTAACCCATACATGCTTAAACAATTGCCTGGGCTGAATGAGCCCTTCTCTGATCACTGCGATTGTCTCTATAATCCTGTACAGTAAAATAAATAAGAGGGATTCGGGTCGGAATTTGAGACTGGGCGTGACGTCATGCGCGTTCACGGCACGCTCACCTGGCTATGTCTGGCAGGTTTGTGTATTCGCCGCCATTCTCTGTAGAAGATGGATTCTAAGAGACCGGCTTGTAGTTCATTTCAAACACCAACGCAAACTCCACTTAAGATAAAAAAAAAATTTGTTGTTGCAGTTTCGCTTGCCGCCAGAGGGGGCATAGTTCTGCAAAAACTCAGATACTTGCGCAATGCACCTTTAAACACAACGTTTGTATATAATGTGGTGAATAAACTGTTTCTGAAAAACTAAAATAATTTGATGGACAGAGCCTAAAATTATTTATGAGGCTTAAAGGGGTGGTTGATTATGATTTCACTTTTCTAACTTTAGTTAGTGTGTAATGTTGCTGTTTGAGCATAAACAACATCTGCAAAGTTACAACGCTCAAAGTTCAAAGCAAAGGAAGATATTTGCTTTTAAAGAAAAGGACTACAACAAACGGCTGGTAGGGACTACACGACATTCCTCCCGGGTTAGTGACATCACTAACCCTAAAATTTACATAAACCCCACCCCTGGGAACACGCAGTCCATGTTGAAAAGAGGAAAAGTTGTTGTATAAGAGTACATTTGTGAGTCAGCTCAAACTTTAGCATCCATCTTTTCACATGCAATAGAAAGTAACTCTGTGTGCAGCGATATATAGATTACCATGACAGAAAATGCTAATTGAAGATAGTTAACTCCACATCAGCAACATAAATTCATCAACTAACCATTCAGAGACGTCCTGTTGCTCTACATGTTGTCACTTCTTCTTGAGTCTCTCCATCTTTGTCTGACTCCATTTTAACATTAAAGGCAGAACAGTTTCTGTCATTCAGTGTGTCTGCGTCAGAGCCGGATTATCCATAAGGGCACTTGGGCCAGTGCCCAGGGGCACCAACCATTCACAACCACTAGGGGGGCACCACATGACACAAGCTTTAAAAATATTTTTCGTAAATTGTTATATTATTAACTTGAAATTCTTGAAAGACCATACATAACTCGTTTATGAATACTAATTTAACAACAATAATATTAATAATAAATTATAAAGAAATAAAGATTACATGACCACAATCACTGCCCCCCTCCCTTCCCAATCTGTCAGAGTTGAGTTGGTCCACAACAAGTAACGTTACGCGCAAATGTGTCATTTTTTTTAACGGCTACAGAAAATGAATCTAAATCCAAAATGGACAGACGTCAATTGAGTGGTTTTGCAAAAAGAAAGTTAAAGAAAGACAAGGACGCTAGACGTTTAGTTACAAGTCTGACGAAGCCGTAGCTAACTGTGGAGACGATAACACTATGGTACCGCCGTCAAATGCACTCGGGCGCCGCGCCGCATGATTAACCTTTCGAGATTTTTATTTCTGTGCCCCTGACAGTGCTACCGACGTCGCATAACTGCCAGATTCAAACTGTGCTTTCGCGCGTTGGCTGGCGCTGAGCCAGAGTCGGACGCGTTCAGCGCTGTCATATATCACAACTAAGCAGTGTTTTCAACCTCATAATGTTTATTTTAGGTTTCAGATATTTAAATACACATAAGCATGAGTTAGTTAGTTAGTCAGTTAGAATATTTTAAACTTGCGCGTGAAAGGGTTAAAGAAAAGATCTTTTGAGGTATAGTGCCCAGGGGCACCACACTGTCTTAATACGGCCCTGGTCTGCGTGAGGTAATCGCAGCTGCTAACACATGAGCTCTTGAAACCCCACCCTCTGCAGGCACAAAACGGTGCGTTTTTGCAAACCCTCAAAAAGTGACAACTTTAACATGCTACATAAAAAAATATCTATGGGGTATTTTGTGCTAAAACTTAACACACACACTCTGGGGACATCAGAGATTTATTTTACATCTTGTGAAAAGGGCATTATACCACCCCTTTAAATTATGTTTTTACATTGTTATTTTTCACTGAGAGAAGTTATGATTTTTGTGTCCTAATGTTCAGTTCTCTTAATATTTAATCTCAGAGGAGGAGAATCCTGAGTCTCCTCTCAGTCGTCTGACATGTTCTACCTCTCCATCTCCTCACCAGAGACAGTGTTCAAGTAAGATTTTTAATTTAAGACTGTTTTCCATTAAAATGTGCATTTAAACAAGAATTTATTTGCATTTAAAAATCATAATCAAATTCATAAATGTAATCCACTAATCATACATTTAAAGCCGTCTTAGTTCAATTTCAGTGAGTTTTGTTGTGAATGGTGTCCTGAAGCTGGTCAGTGATGTTTCTGTGTGTGATTTAGATCATGTTCCTCTCAGACTGAGTGGAGGTTTGGGCCGGTGCTCTGGGAGGCTGGAGGTGTATCATAACGCTGTGTGGGGTTCAGTCTGTGCTGATCTGTGGGACATCAGCGATGCTCAGGTGGTCTGCAGGCAGCTGGGTTGTGGAGCAGCACTGAGGGCTGATGGGAATTCAGTCTTTGGTGCTGGTGTAGGTGTTGTGTGGCTGAACAGAGTCGAGTGCAGAGGGAATGAGATTCACCTGTGGGACTGTCCTCTCTCCCTGAAGAACCACACTGACTGCTCCCACAAAGAGCACGCTGGACTCACCTGTGCAAGTCAGAGCAAAACACTGACCGATAATAGTGATTTTCAAATCATTTTAGTGCTACTAACTGTGTATTTGCATGAATTTTAATCTGTCTGTGTCTGTTTTGACAGATTTGTCAGTGTCCACTACTCCTGCCACAACAACATCAGTTTCTCCTCCAGTTTCTCAGACAGTGCGCTCAACATCAGTCACTCCTCCACAAACTCCTCCAGTGTCTCTCTCTGTGCTTGTGGTTGTACTGGGAGTTTTGCTCTTACTGCTCTTAGTGCCTCTGCTTATACTGATTCAGCAGAACAGAGTGATGAGGAGAGGTAGGAGAGATCCAGAGACTGTCATATTGTGTGTTATTCAGTGTGTGATCAGTCATGTGTTGTGAACTGACAGCAGGTTTGTCTGTCTACACTCACAGCTCTCTCTAAGAGGAGACACAGGACGACGACTGAGGCCGTTTATGAGGAGATTCATCACATACACAATCACTTCACTCAGAGAGGTGAGACATGAGCCGTGAATCTTATTTAATATGATTAATAAGAGAGTCTGTCAGACACTTGATGTTCATCTATTATTAGTCCTGTTAAACCTCCGGCTTTAAACCAGAGAATTCCTCACAGAAAACCACAGAACTGCAGGTGCATGTTTATGTTTATGTGTGTGTGTGTGTGTGTGTGTGTGTGTGTGTGTGTGTGTGTGTGTGTGTGTGTGTGTGTGTGTGTGTGTGTGTGTGTGTGTGTGTGTGTGTGTGTGTGTGTCTTCCAAGTTCCTGTATGTATTTTTAGAAGGCAAGGAGGAGTTCATGTGTTTGTTTGTATGTGTGGGTGTAGGTGCATGTGTGTAGGTGCGTGTGTGTGTGTGTGTTTGTGTTTGTCTCTTCCTGTGTGTATTTCTGGAAAGCAGTGAGGAATTGGTTCATGTGAGGAATACATGTGTGTTTGCTAATAGGCCTAACACTTGGGATTTCTGCCTCTAATGCTTTTAAAATGTAAGTAATTAATATGTTTGTTGTGTTGTCACTAACACAATGCTTTATGATCCAAAATAAACGAGTCTGTTTGTAATGATGAACATTTTTCTGACTATTCTGCTGTCCTTTAACAGGGAGTCTCATCTCTGAAGAACTGCATTCTGAGTATGAAGATGCTGATGAGCTTCTCTCAGGTTAGAGAGCTGAAGTAGATTCAAAATAATATCTAAAATCAATAATTTGATTTACAAATTGAAATAAATTAATTCACACATTTTCACACCACTAAATAAAATATGTGTCCAATAATTCAACAGTTCACAATACTAAAACTTTTATCCTATTAGAAAAAGAGTTCAAGACAGCATATTATGATGATGTCACCAATGGCAGTTAACTGATCACATGATTCATTATTAAATTATTTAAAAACCCGAATGGTCTCAAGACCACCAACAGTATATTTTGCATTTATTTTGTTTCCAAAAATATTATCTATTTATTTACCCCAAAATGTTTTGATGCAGAAGAGATGATGAAGGAAATCACACCGGGATACTATGATGATGTCATCACTGATGGACTGAAACCAGATCGTGAGACAGGTGTCGTTCTGTTATTCTATAATAGGATATTAAATATTTAAAATATATAAAATCTGTGTGTATATATATATATATATATATATATATATATATATATATATATATATAATATTTTGTATGGCTCTGATATACTCTGATTTACTTAATAATGAGATATATTGTGATAAAGTAAGATTTAATTTATGAAATTAAGAATAATAGAAATTTAGATAATAGAAAATTTGTGAATTACTTACAGTAAAATTCTTGCTAAAGTTAAGAGACTACAGGAACATAATATTATTTATGAGATTAACAAATACTGTAGTAAAAGTAACTTAAATTATGCTGAAAAAAGTAAAATGGTTTCACTGCAATTAGAACTGATAATCTTTATATTAAGAAAGCTAAATGAAGAGCGTGAGAAAAGTGTTTCTTTTGTAGATTAGAAAATAGACGACAAACTAGCAATTCAATTCACTCATAAATGATAAATGGCACTGAAAGCAAGGATCCTACTCTAATAAGCAAGAAAATCCATAAGTTCTACAGTGACAGTTACTCTTCCAACCTCTCCAGTATAGATTGTAACAATATCTTTGGGAAAATAATACATTTCATTCCCCAAATTGACAATGATTGGAGAGATCACTAAGAAGCCGAATTATGTATTGAAGAACTTAATTTAGCGGTTCAAAATCTTAAGATAAACAAATCTCCTGGTCCTGATGACATCACAGCTAGTTTTTAAAAAAATTTGGAATGATATCAAACTCTTGCTATTTAATGCTTGTGTTGAATCTATTGTAGACGGGTCATTGGGACCACTATGAATCTATCAATGGTTTCATTACCTTGCTCCCTAAACCAGATAAAGACCAGCTGAGCCCGGTTCCCCGATAACGCTCACTCTTAGCGCGCTAAGAAGACTCGAAAGATATACCTTACCAAAGTTGTTTATGTTTCTAAGTGTGTTCCCCGAACCATACCTTAGGAAGCTGCTTAAGATATACCTTCTTACGTGCGACGTTACCCGGTGCTGTCCGTGGCGATAGTGCTGAATTGGTTGATATCTATGGCTCGATAATCAATTATTCTCTCGTGCAGGGGCTGTTTATGTGAGAAAGCGGTGTTCTTTATAACAGAAGCACTTCAGAAATAGTTGAAATTGCATTTATTAGGACTCATGGGATATTATAAAAAAGAATCCAAACTATAATAGCCTAAATAGCCTAGCCTACATATTTTTAAATTGTATCATATATTGCTGCCATAATAACCATTTCAAATTTGTATGTGCTTTCTTCTCTTTCCCATTTTTGTGCGCTGAGGTGGAGCTGCGATGACATAATTGTTTCAGTAATAAAAGTGTACATCTTACGTACGGTGCTCGGCAGTGATCAAAAAGGGTTTAACAGTGGATTTTGAATCTCTTCTTGTAAACCCAGAGATGTGGATTCAGACGGCAATTTAATTACCACACGACCTGTTTGTCAAAAAACAGTAGGTACTAATTTGGCCAGGGATTTTTACGCGGGTTGGGTGAGAAAAAACACTGCTATTATGGATTCGGACGGCACTAAAATCACCGACTTACCCCTGTAAATGTTTAAAATACCATACAAGCCCATGAGAAACAATATTAACGTCCGAATAGGACTTAACTGACAGTAGCCTATGCTTTCACTGGCCTTTAAAAGCGCTTTTTAATTAAATTAATAATATTGTATAATAATATAATTAAAAATCTAACAACAATCAGTGTAATGACAATTTTATTCTTTGCATGAAAACACTTGAATTAGCCTAATTGAACACTGTCTGGGTGTATTAAAACTTCAGAATTATATTCGTATAGACCTGCAACAGTGATAAGGTAAAGCTAAGAGTGGTCCAGACCAACTTTACGAAAGTGTGACTTACAGAAGATATACTTAGCGTACGAACGTGTCGGGAATCGTGCCATAACGTTAAGAGAGAGGTTAAGGAATAGGTTAAGAACTACTTAGCGATAAGAACGTTTTGGGGAACCGGGCCCAGAGTTATGTAGATAACATTCGTCAAATTTCATTGCTCAACAATGATTATAAAATGCTCACACATATTTTTGTTAATAGATTAAAAAAGGGCATTATTAATTTATTTAATGAGTCACAGGAGGTTTTCTTAAAGAGAGATCTATTCACAATAAAATAAGGTTAGTTATGGATTTGGTGGAGTACAATCACTTGATGGATTAATTTTATAGAACATGTTTTTCTTTTTAAATCCTTAGAACATTTTGGTTTTGGTGAAAGATTTGTTAGTGTTATAAAAATTATTTACAAAGATATGAATGGTTCAGTTTCTCTTCAAAGATTTCCGATTAGTCGTGGAATAAGACAATGTTGCCCGTTATGCCCTCTTTTATTCATTTCGGCTGCAAATATGTTGTCCACTTGAAAATTTAAAATTTTGAAAATAAGTTGCAAAAAGCCAATGGATTCTTGAATTGCTGGTTGCAGCGAGATCTCTTATCGATTTTTGGGAGAATTTTTCTATCCAAAGTTGAATATTTATCTAGATTGATTTTGCTTTGGCTCCCTCTTCAGTTATTACAAAAACAAGTAATCAAAAAATGTATGACTTTATCTGGAGGCATAAACCCCATTATATTAGAAAATCTGACATTATCAAGTCAAACGAAGAAGGTGGTTTGTTGAATGTTATTGAATTCGAAAAATATAATTATTTGGTAAAAACTTAAGTGGCTTTAAGTGTTTTATGTAACACTGATAGTTTGTAGTGCCTTCAGCTCTGTTTTATAAATTGGATGGAATTCACTTTTTTTCTCAAATGTGACTGATTTACTCAAACTATTAACAAAATACCTTTGAAGTGGTGCATGTGATGATGTAACATTTGTTTTGTTTATATCTTTATGTATGTGTAGTGGACACACCAGAGGATTATGATGATGTCATCATTAATGGACAGAACGCTCCAGATGTAACAGGTGAGTTATGCATTTATTCCATTAATGAATCATCACGACTTTATCAGGAGTAAATCTAATAATCTCAGACAGTCATGAGGTGAAGAGATCAATGACATCATCAGTGACACAAGCTGTATTACAAACTACAATGTGAGGTTATATTTCACATGTGAATCAGAGGGAGATCAGGAGGAGTATGATGATGTGAAGAACAGCAATGAAGATGAGAGGAACCTGTTGGGTAGGTTATTGTAACATTTCTATAACCTATATCTGCTTTTATTTGTTATGTTTCTCATTTAAACTAAATATTGATGCATTTATAACAATGAAAATATGAATTTGCTTTTGTTTTTAAAAACAGATTATGATGATGTGGAGGAGGAGTCAAATAAAGAGGGAGGAGCCATATGACTCATTGACCACACCCACTGCCTCTTCATCAAATCATATTACAGTTCCTGGAGCTACTGGGAGATTCTTATGTTGTTTCTAATGCATCAGTGCCTTATGTTTTTAATGCTATTTCAAATCTTTTTGTATGAAATGTTATACATGCGTCACAAAATTTGATACAAAAAAATGCAGTCTTCAGTATTTGGCCTGTTATTTTTATATTTATATCAATGCATACTCAAAATATATGTTTTTTTAATCAATTAATAATTTTTTTATGAACTTTATGAATTAATATTATTTTTATTGTGGACAAAAGAAAATGTGGAGAGTTTATTTTTAGGCGAATTACAGTATTTAAGGCAGTTGACAGCACTATCAAATGACAAAATTTAAAATACATTTAGAGCATAACAATTCCCAAAGCAATTTTATTTAAGAAATTTTAGGGATGATAACAAAAAGGTATGCAAAGATAATTGTACATATAATTTTGGTCATCAATAAATAAATAACACATTTAAACACCGATCTCAACTGCACAGATTATTGGTCCATTTTAAATTTAAAATACGGTAAATATTTTTTTTAACAGTTTTTTAGTCTTATTTTGTGATTATACTGAATATTTTGCATTTGCTCAATCTGCAGGTTGAGGTTGGACTGTCCATTCTTGGTTTTTCTTTTCAACAACTTTTCAACTTTTTCAAAAATGAATTTACTCAGACAGGCATAATAAAACACACATTAATCATTTGCCAAATAATTTAAAGAGTGCTGAATATACATGACATTTGTAGCGTCTGGACCAATCAGACACACACAAATTATTCATTATATTTAATGAATAATCCAGCAAACTCACTCTCCCAACAAAGGTCTATGAAACTTCCCCCAAAACTAACATCACGAATGAAGCTAACACACTGGCAGAACCCGGTGTCCTGTTACAGGACACATTAAGACTGATGAGATTTTTTACAACCCCAAAAGGAATTTGCAGAGAGTTGTGAATCTCACTTAATTCTTGCTGAGAAGGAGATAATCCTATATATACTGTAGATAACTATAATGATAACTTGCATCCACACCAATGAACAATAAACTTTTTTCTCAGATTGTCTGAGAAGGAACTAGAAAACGTGTCTAAAAAAAAGCTTTTGAATATGCCAAAGCTATTGAATGAAATTGTTTTCTGAAAACAAAAACAAAGCTTTTTTACTGAAAGTCCAAAATGTTTTAAAAGGAGCCCAGAGCTGTGCATGAAACATCATCAACACAATCCGTTATAGTGTATGTTTTAATAAAGTTATTGTTTTACATTTTGAATAATTTCTATTAAAAAATTATTTGTGCAATATCCTGTTGCAAGCAATTGTATTATCCAATCACAAACTAGATTAAATTGTGTGTCCCAAATTTACCTGAAGACGGCTATAGAATAAAAATGGGTTCTTCTCATTTTTTAATCTTTGTATATCTTAAAAAAACACCCATATTCCTTTAAACAACCAAAGCTGGAGATAGAAGAGACCTTGAGCATTTGTTTAAAACATTAATAGTGTAGGTAGAATAGATTTATTTGTATTTAATACACAGTTTACCAAAAAAGTGTCCCAATTTTGCTGACTTCACTCTATCTAATAAATTAAAATTGTAGCTATAAACAAAGTATCTGTAAACAAAGTAATTTACATTTTCTGCCAATAAAAATGTAGGCTATGAGAAGCTCTAGAACAGACTCTTTTCTGCTTCTCTTTATAAAAGTGTTTTGCTGCTTTCTGCTGGATGAATTATGAGTAGTATGTATGCTATGGCAAGTGTCAAAATGATTAATGACTTTGACCTTTGACCTTTTGACAGGTTGAACTTCCGGTGACCTTATGATTGATGGGTTGAACTTCCTTTATGAGGTCATGGGATTAACCTTTGGCCTATCGATCATGTGGTTTGACAGTTGCTTTTGCCCCGGTGACCTAGCTAGTCCTAAATCATAGTTTTGACGGTTAGTTTTGACCTATTTAAATAGAACAGATGTTTGAACTTTGTCCCAGTTATGTGTGTGCGTGTGTGGTTATATGTCTTGTGCCTGTGTCTGCAGTTATTTCATATATGTGACATTCAGTTATTTCACATTTATATATAAAACATTCTATAATTTATATAACCTAAAACAATTAAAGGTTGAAAAAACATTTAGTTATTTCACATTCATATGTAAAACATCCTTTATATAATATAATAATTATCATGCTAAAGTTCTTTTTAAAAGTGTATAACATAAATGATATAATCTAAAGCAATTTAACTAAGGTTGAAAAATATTCTGTTCTTTTAAAAGCTTACTAAAACCAATAGTTTTAGATAAAAGTATATAAAATTGTCTTACCTTATTTTAGAGAGAGTTGAAGAAGTAGCTCCTAACACATCATTGTCCATACGAATGGGTCACAAAAATAATTAAGCTAAAGTTGAAAAAATATTCTGTTTTTTTAAAAGTATATAATGAAATACTTATAAAATCTACCGAACCAAGTATTTCAGTTTACTGAATTCATATAGTCATTCCTGAATGACCTCACACTGTCTCAAAAGATAAGGAGCGCGCGCGTGTCTGTGTGTCTGTGTGTCTATGCGCGCGTCCTCTTCCTGCGAGCTCTGACCCCCCTCCTTACAGTGTAACTGTCAAGTGAATCTCACACTAACAAAAGTTGAAAACATGCCTTTAAAAGTATAATATAAATATCTTATTGATCCAATTGTTTTAGTTTTAGATGAATAAAAAATGACTGAGTTAAAATTAACTCATCAATGTCCATACCATTCATGTCCACAAAAATAATTAAACTAAAGTTGAAAAACATACCTTTAAAAGTGTATAATATAAAATAAAATATCTTGCTAAAGTTGAAAAACATACCGTTCCTTAAAAGTATAATATAAATATCTTATTGATCCAACTATTTTAGTTTTAGATGAATAAAAAATGACTGAGTTAAAATTAACACATCAATGTCCATACCACTGATGCCCACAAAAATAATTAAACTAAAGTTGATAAACATACCTTTAAAACTGTATAAATGTAATGGTTATAAAATAATTTTACTAAGGTTGAAAAAATATTCAGTTCTTTTAAAAGAATATAACATAAAAAGCTTACTAAAACCAATTGTTTTAGTTAAAAGTAAATAAAATCATCTTACCTTATTTTAGAGAGAAAGTTGAAGAAGTGGCTCCTAACACATCATTGTCCATTGATGTCCACAAAAAATGCAATTTATGAATGGATTCAAAATTGTTTTACACAACTGAATTCATATAGTCATTCCTGAATGTCTCTCAAAGCACCGTCTCAAAACATAGGGAGGCGCGCGGTATGTGTGTCAAAAAGTAAAACACACGTGTGTGTGTGTGTGTGTGTGTGTGTGTGTGTGTGTGTGTGTGTGTGTGTGTGTGTGTGTGTGTGTGTGTGTGTGTGTGTGTGTGTGTGTGTGTGTGTGTGTGTGTGTGTGTGTGTGTGTGTGTGTGTGTGTGTGTGTGTGTGTGCGCGCCCCTTCACATGTGAGCTTTGACCCCTCTCCTTCGCATACCAGAGCACAGTGAAAGTGAGGAAGGGGTTTCCTAATATCACACTCACAAAAGTTGAAAAACATACTGTTCCTTAAAAGTGTATAAATAAAATGGTTATATAAATATACTGAAACCAATTATTTTAGATGAATAAATAAAATTCATCTTACATGTTTAGAGTTACAACTCTTGAACTTACATGTTCAAGAAGCTGTTGAGAGCTATAAATCACAGAGTGGTTCTCTCTCACACCAGTGTCTCTGACTCAGAGGGGTGTATTCAGTGATGGGATGAGACATTTTGAATGGTGTGTTAAACTTATAATCCTAAATGTTTAAATGACATCTTTTAAAAATAAAAGATGTTTTAAATAAATTATTAAAAGTCTTAATAAAAACAAATATTTTACAACGATGGTCTGTGGAAAAATTTGACTTGAACAAAGTATTTTTATTTATTTATCATGGGTATGTCAAATCACTTGAAAATTGAAGCGTCACAAGTCATCTCACGCCTGTGAAATATTCAGTAATTTCTTAAGTTGTATCTGTGAGAAAATGACAACCACATAGGCCTATCTTCAGAGAGAGCAACCATGAAAACATTTAGAAACTGGGAATCTTCCAGAAATAAGGTCCTTCCGATCAGCGCTGAGAAAGAAGTTACTGGACAATAATGATAGCTTCAGAATATCGGATGACAGATGAGTCTCTGTGCATCGTGTCAGAGCGCATGTCATGTTAGTCTGCTAACGCCTTTACAGAGCCAAAAGTTTTGTACACACAAAATTTATTTCAAATCATAATCGTAAAAGTTTACATTAGATATTTTAAAAGATTGTTTAAATTATATCTTTAAAGTTTGAATACATACTCATCTTCTATTTATCTTTTAGAAGACTTATGTATGATATAAATTATTTTGTTTAACGGTGACCTAAAGTATAATTGTTATTAAACAATGTCTGTTCAAAACTTTAGGTGGTCGTCTTAAATCTAATTTATATGAAAAAGATTCAATCAGCATATTTTTTTCCATGCTGGGTTTCAATTTTTATGGTGGGGGCTTTCCATAGCTATCCCGTACACCTAAAAACGACCATCACAGAAAACTACATTAAAAATGAAATAAATAAATCATTTTATAAAATGTAAACAAAGTTTTAGCTAAATAAAAACACCTTACATTTCCAGAGAGGTGAAGTAGTTCTTTATGCAATGATAAAAACGATCCAAAAAAGCAAATAGTTTAAGTTGTCATAAACAGAACAAAACAAAACAAATCCTTCAGTGATAAACTACAGTGTGAACTGAAGCTTCAGGATATAGGGCGACAGAACAGATGAGTCTCGGCGGACAATGTCGCAGTAAATCTAGTCTGCTAACGCCTTTCCAGAGTACATCCAGAGTTTACACTAATTTCATTTAAAAGCATAACCTTAAAAGTTTAAATCAAATCTTTAAAATCATATCTTCTTAGAAGATTTATGTATTATTGTTACTAAGCAGCGTCTGTCCAAAAACTTTAGATTGTTACATACAACATACAACATGAAACATGTTGTCAAGGTTTGTCACAATGTTTTTTAAGAAATCCTAGGACTTCACATTGCTCTTATTTAGTCAAAGTTGTATCATTTGGAAAATCAAAGTAAAAATCATACATCGTCTTAATTCAGAGTATAAGTATAAGATCGTATAAGATCATTTTTACTCGTATCTCCCGAACTAGGGTGAAACCCTTTACTGAGAATATACCACCGGTCACCTACTCAAAATATATGTAGAAGTTTCAAATGTTAGCATTTGTTGATGGTGGCCGCATGAACAGACTTTGGGGAGAGCTATAGCAGAAAGCATGCCCTTTGACCTCCTCAATTTTGGAGGCTTTTTTGTTAAAGATTTCTCCCATCTAGCGGTTCTCCCATCTACTCGCTTTTTCAACTTTGGTAAATGTGTCAAGAAGCTATGACAACGTGTCTTCCGATAGCGCTTCATCGAGTTTAACTGTACATGTTCTACCGTTATGCCATCTATATAATGATTTACTCAACCAAGCTCGTCATTTAGACCGTGCCTTTGACTTACCCGTCGAGAAGAACGCAGGCAACTTCCCTTTCAAAGTGTTTCCACCTGGGAAAAGCTATCCCGATATTTATTTACATACCGATAAATAAAATTTTTGCTTTTTGGCGACGACCAGTGCAGCCTTTCAAATGTGCCTGGGGCAGTATCAACACCTCCCATATGGTCTAGCGGTTAGGATTCCTGGTTTTCATCCAGGCTGCCCCGGGGTTCGACTCCCGGTATGGGAAGACAATTTTTTTACATCGCCAACAAAATTCAAGTTATTCAAGTTCATCAATAATCATTTTTAGTTATGCATAGTCTTAGAGGCCTACACGAACTGCAGAAACAAGCAGTTTCTTGAAGATTCGGTACTGAATCATTTTCACAAATACAATTATTGAATTCAGAAAATTTCACTATGGAATATTTACTTTATCTATCATAATTTCAATTTAGTACGTCATCATTTAAACTTTTCATCTCATAATTATGACGCATAGTCATAATTTTTATTTCAACTTTTTAATTCAGAATTACAATTTTTGTCAATTACGCCTTTTTAATGTAATAATTCAAACCTTTTTAAGTCATCATTTGGTTGTTGACTATAGTAGTGCTGATGATGAAATGTGTCGAGTTAGGCTAGCGCTTTTTGTACCTCTCTGGTCTTTTTCAAGATGGCGGAACGACACGGAAGCTTCCTTGGACATACCCGCCCCATGTAAATAAAGATAAGAAATGATCTGATTTTAAGAAAGATCATTTTACACCCATGAGGACATATTTTATGAATACAGACAATGATTTTAGCTAATAAAATACCATTTTTCAACCCGAGCGAATCTACACATGAGAGGCCTTCAGAAGTCATAACTTCAGCGGCTTAGGCCCATTGGTGTAGGTATTTGTAAAAATCAAATACTCTATTACACTTTTTAAAGTTAGAATAAAAAGACCTGTAGTGTTGTCTGACACAAGGCCATTAACTTGTTTTATAAATGTACTTTGCTTATTTCTACAAATATCAACCTGATAAATGAAAATCAGAAAAAAGAAAAAACTGTGTTTTAAAATACAACTAAACCATGATAATGTTTAGTTTAGATGTTGATGACTCAGGCATAGTGCAACCAGATTTCTCTAACATCTCACTCACAACGCAAAACGTTGTAAATAAACATTTTCAAACTGTAATTTAACCATATTTTATTAATATTATGTTGATTTAAAGTTTTTGTTATTAACTAATACCTTATCTTTTAACATCCGGCACAAAATGAAAGAGATGAATTATTTGAAAAAAGGAATATTCACAATCTACAGTTAGATTTTCTCCTACTTAGTATCTTTGGGTGTATCTGTGGCTGTATTTTGTCACACCATAGTGATGCAAAGTTCCACACCCTATGGACTAACTTTAAAACATCATCTTTATACAGGAATGTCCATGTAAGATTCAAAAGACCAAATCACTAAGAAAAGAGCCGTTTATAATAAATACACAAAAGGTTCCAAATGATGATGGTTTTATTACTCCGCTAGATTTAGTCATCTTGTTCAGATAGTAGGCGACACTGTTTCACATGTTGTATGTGTTTTAGATGAAAACGTTTCTTTGAGAGCCGTCTATAGAAATAAATGACGCTTAAGAATTTAAGCGATAGTCTTTCTGTTTGACTAAATTGATATCAATCACACAAATACGAATCACACAAAAGTACATGCTGTTTTACACTTAAACTATTGCACCGAGAGAGGCATATTCATCAAAGTTCCACACTTTGGTAAAACCTGCAGATAAAATTGCACGAATAGTAAATTCTAATTCTTCATCACCATGAGCCATTTAAAAACATACACAGAAAAAGCCACTATAGTGATCAGTTTTGACTTTTGGGGGTTTTGTCATTGACATTTTTTGCTTCTTTTTGTTTTTGTACAGTTTGCAAAAAGTATATAGTCTCAGAGCGTGGTCAAACATGTTCATATAGGAATGTATCCTATACTTTATAGGTCCTTCTAGTATGAGAGTGTTTAGTATGAGAGTGAATCTTTCTGCTATGTCTACGAAACATCGACGTGAAAGATGACTATTGCTGTTTTTTCTGTTACCTATTACAGTTTAAACTCGTCTAACTATTACACTTATTTTGTTATTATACACAGTTAAGCTAATGAATTACGGTTGATAAGTGTTATATTCATGTGAAAGGGGGGATGATTCATTTTTTATTCCGTCCACACCAGAGTTTTAGGCATCCGTCTTTTAGGCCCGATCCAGAAAACAGACGTTGTGTCTTAATAATTGCTCTTCTTTTTATGATCTTCTTTTTATTCTGCATAATGCTGAAATATTTTAACCTATCGTCAATTTCAAGCGTTAGATAAATCGTCTAACTATTATATCTTGTTTATACCTGGATTCTTGTTTAACAGCGCTATTGTTCTCGGCCTCATCAAAGTTCACATAGTTTTCACCGACTCTGAAACAAGACCAAATATTAGTTGCTCTTATTTAATTTTGGTTACATTGTTTTTATGCATCATGTTAAATGTAAATTTTATGATAGGAAAGTACGGACAGCGCCTTTGACCAATCCTCTACATATGGGGCACTTGCTCAGAGAAGGCGCACATTCTTTGCACACAACTAGGTGACCACAGGGCATGAAGACAATGTTCACTTCCTTATCCATGCAAACTTTGCAGATGCGCTCCTCTTGAAGTCTTCTTAACTGTTCCTCCATAGGCAAGTCTGAAA
Source organism: Leuciscus leuciscus (assembly GCF_965113295.1). Lineage (NCBI taxonomy): Eukaryota > Metazoa > Chordata > Actinopteri > Cypriniformes > Leuciscidae > Leuciscus > Leuciscus leuciscus. Next base: position 9,831,560 of record NC_138728.1, on the reverse strand, counting down.
GATCTTGACTCGGTGATGCAGCTTCATTTGTCTGGGCCGTCAGGCCACACTCAAATTCCATCTCTAAAGCAGACGTCACCACAGGATTGTTCTCTTGTTCTCTCACAAATTCTCTCGAGTCGCTGTCTCCATTAGTCAATAGCCGCTCAAATAGTCTTGGAAATCTTGCTTGAATCTGATGGACAAACTCTTGGCCCTTTTCTTGCAGCAGGTATTCACATCTTGGAAACCACTTGGCATGTTCTACCCATGGATCATCACCAGACTCCCAACATCTGAGTCCACCATCGCAACAAAAGCACTTCACGTCATCATTACGACCAACATAGTAAAAACCAGCCTTAGCCAATTGGTCTGGTCGAACAGTTATTCTTGAGGGCCAGTAGACAAATGTGAGCAACCGGTCTTCACACTGTTGCATTGCCGATCCATTGGAAAGGATAGATAAAGGTACATTATCTGCACGGTCATCTCGAACGAAGCGGCAGTGGGGGTAATGCCTCTGGTGTTCTGATACTGCCAGATCTCCCTGTTCCCAGTTGCTAAGCTGGCCTCCACAACTGAAGCAAGCCACTCTGTCGCCCTGGCCAAGGTAGTAGAAACCACTTTTGGCAAGCTCGGCCGGAGCTACTGGTGCAAGAGTCCAATTCTGAAAGGTGTCAAGGCGTTCCTGTTCCCGACGCATGTCAGGATTCTGACAAGCCGGAGGGCGCTGGTGAGACATATCCATGTTTAAGTAAACTCCTCCGTTTGGCCTGATACGGATGCCGTGGTGGTCGATGTAACGGGTGTCGCAGGGGTGGAAAGAGGATGGCTTCGTTGCGAAGCGGGGAAAGGGCACTTTTGATGAAGACATAAAAATGGGACCACAGGGCGTATCCACTCAAGCCCTTCTCTCTGCCGGACATCCCATGACTAGTGTCTAGTCGTCCATGACAGAACACATCATCTTATTAAAAAATGTAATGAGAACAAAGAACAACACCACAAAATGTCCTTTCTTCTGTACACGGCGGGGCAAATTAGTTGTATCATTTGATATGATACAACTGTATTGCCGCCTCGGAAATACGGTAATTAAAATGCAGAAAACAAATATGTAAATATTGAAATATTCTAAATATTACTCTAAATATTATTATTATAATACTATTTTTATGAGCTCAGACATTTTTTAACCAGAAATTTTTATTTCAACATTATACTTTCATACATTGAAGAAGAAATTTGAGTGAAAGACATTTACAGATGGTCTAACCAGAATAGAAAATCTCTGCAGGCTATCATGTTTTGCTCCAGGGTATAGTTGACCAGACTTTCAACTAATTCACCAACGTCAGTTTTTGCATTTTTTGACACCAGTGACACACAGAGATCCGTTACAAATGTCCATATAGCGAGAATTTCTGTGATTTCGAATTCGTCGCAACATCCACCCAACACATCCAGAACTTTTCTGAGGATTACGCCGATCGGCTCTTTGCCGTTAAAAAACATGGGTGTTACATCAGGCCATGGCTTTGTCAAGCCTCTTACGACGTCCATTTCATTTTTGAGATTTGTCACACGTTTGGTATCCTGCGCACAATCTTTTTTCATATCACACGCAGCGTCGATGATCCTGTGCATCAAGCCAACCATTTGGCCTCTAAAATGATCTTTAAACATAGAGTCCAGCGCAGCTCTTAAACGACACTCTTTGCCCGTGGCACACTCACACACCGGAGGATAATTGTACCCCGTATCGCCAGAACTGGACGGGGAGTCGTTCTCCATCAGGTTTTGCGTCGCCATTTTTTCAGCTTTTCGACGAGTCTCCTGAATCTCCTGGAATGTTCCTGGAATCTCCCTTGCGGTGCAATCGTGCGTTAATGCTCGGAAGTTTGTGGGTCAGAAGTTTGCGTCAGGCTCAGACAAACAGGACTTTCAACTTTTGTTGCAGTGGCGCAGCAGTCCGAGGCTAGTAGAGCTAGAGTAGAGCGTGCAATGTTCTGAAATATTTATCAGGCTGGGGTCCACCCACCCCGCTGGAGGGGCTGAATAGGGGTTGTCATCAGGAAAGCCATAAATAACTAGGTCCTGCATAAACAACAAGTCCTGGGTCCAAGTCCTATCCAAGTCCTCCAGAGAGAAGAATAGAATAGAAGAATAGAATAGAATCGGGCATTTATATAGCGCTTTCATATGTACTACTGTACACCCAAAGCGCTTTACAATCATATCAGGGGATCTCTCCTCAACACCACCAGTGTGCATCATCCAAGTGGATGGCTGGTTTTTACTATGTTGGTCGTAATGATGACGTGAAGTGCTTTTGTTGCGATGGTGGACTCAGATGTTGGGAGTCTGGTGATGATCCATGGGTAGAACATGCCAAGTGGTTTCCAAGATGTGAATACCTGCTGCAAGAAAAGGGCCAAGAGTTTGTCCATCAGATTCAAGCAAGATTTCCAAGACTATTTGAGCGGCTATTGACTAATGGAGACAGCGACTCGAGAGAATTTGTGAGAGAACAAGAGAACAATCCTGTGGTGACGTCTGCTTTAGAGATGGAATTTGAGTGTGGCCTGACGGCCCAGACAAATGAAGCTGCATCACCGAGTCAAGATCTTTCAGACTTGCCTATGGAGGAACAGTTAAGAAGACTTCAAGAGGAGCGCATCTGCAAAGTTTGCATGGATAAGGAAGTGAACATTGTCTTCATGCCCTGTGGTCACCTAGTTGTGTGCAAAGAATGTGCGCCTTCTCTGAGCAAGTGCCCCATATGTAGAGGATTGGTCAAAGGCGCTGTCCGTACTTTCCTATCATAAAATTTACATTTAACATGATGCATAAAAACAATGTAACCAAAATTAAATAAGAGCAACTAATATTTGGTCTTGTTTCAGAGTCGGTGAAAACTATGTGAACTTTGATGAGGCCGAGAACAATAGCGCTGTTAAACAAGAATCCAGGTATAAACAAGATATAATAGTTAGACGATTTATCTAACGCTTGAAATTGACGATAGGTTAAAATATTTCAGCATTATGCAGAATAAAAAGAAGATCATAAAAAGAAGAGCAATTATTAAGACACAACGTCTGTTTTCTGGATCGGGCCTAAAAGACGGATGCCTAAAACTCTGGTGTGGACGGAATAAAAAATGAATCATCCCCCCTTTCACATGAATATAACACTTATCAACCGTAATTCATTAGCTTAACTGTGTATAATAACAAAATAAGTGTAATAGTTAGACGAGTTTAAACTGTAATAGGTAACAGAAAAAACAGCAATAGTCATCTTTCACGTCGATGTTTCGTAGACATAGCAGAAAGATTCACTCTCATACTAAACACTCTCATACTAGAAGGACCTATAAAGTATAGGATACATTCCTATATGAACATGTTTGACCACGCTCTGAGACTATATACTTTTTGCAAACTGTACAAAAACAAAAAGAAGCAAAAAATGTCAATGACAAAACCCCCAAAAGTCAAAACTGATCACTATAGTGGCTTTTTCTGTGTATGTTTTTAAATGGCTCATGGTGATGAAGAATTAGAATTTACTATTCGTGCAATTTTATCTGCAGGTTTTACCAAAGTGTGGAACTTTGATGAATATGCCTCTCTCGGTGCAATAGTTTAAGTGTAAAACAGCATGTACTTTTGTGTGATTCGTATTTGTGTGATTGATATCAATTTAGTCAAACAGAAAGACTATCGCTTAAATTCTTAAGCGTCATTTATTTCTATAGACGGCTCTCAAAGAAACGTTTTCATCTAAAACACATACAACATGTGAAACAGTGTCGCCTACTATCTGAACAAGATGACTAAATCTAGCGGAGTAATAAAACCATCATCATTTGGAACCTTTTGTGTATTTATTATAAACGGCTCTTTTCTTAGTGATTTGGTCTTTTGAATCTTACATGGACATTCCTGTATAAAGATGATGTTTTAAAGTTAGTCCATAGGGTGTGGAACTTTGCATCACTATGGTGTGACAAAATACAGCCACAGATACACCCAAAGATACTAAGTAGGAGAAAATCTAACTGTAGATTGTGAATATTCCTTTTTTCAAATAATTCATCTCTTTCATTTTGTGCCGGATGTTAAAAGATAAGGTATTAGTTAATAACAAAAACTTTAAATCAACATAATATTAATAAAATATGGTTAAATTACAGTTTGAAAATGTTTATTTACAACGTTTTGCGTTGTGAGTGAGATGTTAGAGAAATCTGGTTGCACTATGCCTGAGTCATCAACATCTAAACTAAACATTATCATGGTTTAGTTGTATTTTAAAACACAGTTTTTTCTTTTTTCTGATTTTCATTTATCAGGTTGATATTTGTAGAAATAAGCAAAGTACATTTATAAAACAAGTTAATGGCCTTGTGTCAGACAACACTACAGGTCTTTTTATTCTAACTTTAAAAAGTGTAATAGAGTATTTGATTTTTACAAATACCTACACCAATGGGCCTAAGCCGCTGAAGTTATGACTTCTGAAGGCCTCTCATGTGTAGATTCGCTCGGGTTGAAAAATGGTATTTTATTAGCTAAAATCATTGTCTGTATTCATAAAATATGTCCTCATGGGTGTAAAATGATCTTTCTTAAAATCAGATCATTTCTTATCTTTATTTACATGGGGCGGGTATGTCCAAGGAAGCTTCCGTGTCGTTCCGCCATCTTGAAAAAGACCAGAGAGGTACAAAAAGCGCTAGCCTAACTCGACACATTTCATCATCAGCACTACTATAGTCAACAACCAAATGATGACTTAAAAAGGTTTGAATTATTACATTAAAAAGGCGTAATTGACAAAAATTGTAATTCTGAATTAAAAAGTTGAAATAAAAATTATGACTATGCGTCATAATTATGAGATGAAAAGTTTAAATGATGACGTACTAAATTGAAATTATGATAGATAAAGTAAATATTCCATAGTGAAATTTTCTGAATTCAATAATTGTATTTGTGAAAATGATTCAGTACCGAATCTTCAAGAAACTGCTTGTTTCTGCAGTTCGTGTAGGCCTCTAAGACTATGCATAACTAAAAATGATTATTGATGAACTTGAATAACTTGAATTTTGTTGGCGATGTAAAAAAATTGTCTTCCCATACCGGGAGTCGAACCCCGGGGCAGCCTGGATGAAAACCAGGAATCCTAACCGCTAGACCATATGGGAGGTGTTGATACTGCCCCAGGCACATTTGAAAGGCTGCACTGGTCGTCGCCAAAAAGCAAAAATTTTATTTATCGGTATGTAAATAAATATCGGGATAGCTTTTCCCAGGTGGAAACACTTTGAAAGGGAAGTTGCCTGCGTTCTTCTCGACGGGTAAGTCAAAGGCACGGTCTAAATGACGAGCTTGGTTGAGTAAATCATTATATAGATGGCATAACGGTAGAACATGTACAGTTAAACTCGATGAAGCGCTATCGGAAGACACGTTGTCATAGCTTCTTGACACATTTACCAAAGTTGAAAAAGCGAGTAGATGGGAGAACCGCTAGATGGGAGAAATCTTTAACAAAAAAGCCTCCAAAATTGAGGAGGTCAAAGGGCATGCTTTCTGCTATAGCTCTCCCCAAAGTCTGTTCATGCGGCCACCATCAACAAATGCTAACATTTGAAACTTCTACATATATTTTGAGTAGGTGACCGGTGGTATATTCTCAGTAAAGGGTTTCACCCTAGTTCGGGAGATACGAGTAAAAATGATCTTATACGATCTTATACTTATACTCTGAATTAAGACGATGTATGATTTTTACTTTGATTTTCCAAATGATACAACTTTGACTAAATAAGAGCAATGTGAAGTCCTAGGATTTCTTAAAAAACATTGTGACAAACCTTGACAACATGTTTCATGTTGTATGTTGTATGTAACAATCTAAAGTTTTTGGACAGACGCTGCTTAGTAACAATAATACATAAATCTTCTAAGAAGATATGATTTTAAAGATTTGATTTAAACTTTTAAGGTTATGCTTTTAAATGAAATTAGTGTAAACTCTGGATGTACTCTGGAAAGGCGTTAGCAGACTAGATTTACTGCGACATTGTCCGCCGAGACTCATCTGTTCTGTCGCCCTATATCCTGAAGCTTCAGTTCACACTGTAGTTTATCACTGAAGGATTTGTTTTGTTTTGTTCTGTTTATGACAACTTAAACTATTTGCTTTTTTGGATCGTTTTTATCATTGCATAAAGAACTACTTCACCTCTCTGGAAATGTAAGGTGTTTTTATTTAGCTAAAACTTTGTTTACATTTTATAAAATGATTTATTTATTTCATTTTTAATGTAGTTTTCTGTGATGGTCGTTTTTAGGTGTACGGGATAGCTATGGAAAGCCCCCACCATAAAAATTGAAACCCAGCATGGAAAAAAATATGCTGATTGAATCTTTTTCATATAAATTAGATTTAAGACGACCACCTAAAGTTTTGAACAGACATTGTTTAATAACAATTATACTTTAGGTCACCGTTAAACAAAATAATTTATATCATACATAAGTCTTCTAAAAGATAAATAGAAGATGAGTATGTATTCAAACTTTAAAGATATAATTTAAACAATCTTTTAAAATATCTAATGTAAACTTTTACGATTATGATTTGAAATAAATTTTGTGTGTACAAAACTTTTGGCTCTGTAAAGGCGTTAGCAGACTAACATGACATGCGCTCTGACACGATGCACAGAGACTCATCTGTCATCCGATATTCTGAAGCTATCATTATTGTCCAGTAACTTCTTTCTCAGCGCTGATCGGAAGGACCTTATTTCTGGAAGATTCCCAGTTTCTAAATGTTTTCATGGTTGCTCTCTCTGAAGATAGGCCTATGTGGTTGTCATTTTCTCACAGATACAACTTAAGAAATTACTGAATATTTCACAGGCGTGAGATGACTTGTGACGCTTCAATTTTCAAGTGATTTGACATACCCATGATAAATAAATAAAAATACTTTGTTCAAGTCAAATTTTTCCACAGACCATCGTTGTAAAATATTTGTTTTTATTAAGACTTTTAATAATTTATTTAAAACATCTTTTATTTTTAAAAGATGTCATTTAAACATTTAGGATTATAAGTTTAACACACCATTCAAAATGTCTCATCCCATCACTGAATACACCCCTCTGAGTCAGAGACACTGGTGTGAGAGAGAACCACTCTGTGATTTATAGCTCTCAACAGCTTCTTGAACATGTAAGTTCAAGAGTTGTAACTCTAAACATGTAAGATGAATTTTATTTATTCATCTAAAATAATTGGTTTCAGTATATTTATATAACCATTTTATTTATACACTTTTAAGGAACAGTATGTTTTTCAACTTTTGTGAGTGTGATATTAGGAAACCCCTTCCTCACTTTCACTGTGCTCTGGTATGCGAAGGAGAGGGGTCAAAGCTCACATGTGAAGGGGCGCGCACACACACACACACACACACACACACACACACACACACACACACACACACACACACACACACACACACACACACACACACACACACACACACACACACACACACACACACACACACACACACACACGTGTGTTTTACTTTTTGACACACATACCGCGCGCCTCCCTATGTTTTGAGACGGTGCTTTGAGAGACATTCAGGAATGACTATATGAATTCAGTTGTGTAAAACAATTTTGAATCCATTCATAAATTGCATTTTTTGTGGACATCAATGGACAATGATGTGTTAGGAGCCACTTCTTCAACTTTCTCTCTAAAATAAGGTAAGATGATTTTATTTACTTTTAACTAAAACAATTGGTTTTAGTAAGCTTTTTATGTTATATTCTTTTAAAAGAACTGAATATTTTTTCAACCTTAGTAAAATTATTTTATAACCATTACATTTATACAGTTTTAAAGGTATGTTTATCAACTTTAGTTTAATTATTTTTGTGGGCATCAGTGGTATGGACATTGATGTGTTAATTTTAACTCAGTCATTTTTTATTCATCTAAAACTAAAATAGTTGGATCAATAAGATATTTATATTATACTTTTAAGGAACGGTATGTTTTTCAACTTTAGCAAGATATTTTATTTTATATTATACACTTTTAAAGGTATGTTTTTCAACTTTAGTTTAATTATTTTTGTGGACATGAATGGTATGGACATTGATGAGTTAATTTTAACTCAGTCATTTTTTATTCATCTAAAACTAAAACAATTGGATCAATAAGATATTTATATTATACTTTTAAAGGCATGTTTTCAACTTTTGTTAGTGTGAGATTCACTTGACAGTTACACTGTAAGGAGGGGGGTCAGAGCTCGCAGGAAGAGGACGCGCGCATAGACACACAGACACACAGACACGCGCGCGCTCCTTATCTTTTGAGACAGTGTGAGGTCATTCAGGAATGACTATATGAATTCAGTAAACTGAAATACTTGGTTCGGTAGATTTTATAAGTATTTCATTATATACTTTTAAAAAAACAGAATATTTTTTCAACTTTAGCTTAATTATTTTTGTGACCCATTCGTATGGACAATGATGTGTTAGGAGCTACTTCTTCAACTCTCTCTAAAATAAGGTAAGACAATTTTATATACTTTTATCTAAAACTATTGGTTTTAGTAAGCTTTTAAAAGAACAGAATATTTTTCAACCTTAGTTAAATTGCTTTAGATTATATCATTTATGTTATACACTTTTAAAAAGAACTTTAGCATGATAATTATTATATTATATAAAGGATGTTTTACATATGAATGTGAAATAACTAAATGTTTTTTCAACCTTTAATTGTTTTAGGTTATATAAATTATAGAATGTTTTATATATAAATGTGAAATAACTGAATGTCACATATATGAAATAACTGCAGACACAGGCACAAGACATATAACCACACACGCACACACATAACTGGGACAAAGTTCAAACATCTGTTCTATTTAAATAGGTCAAAACTAACCGTCAAAACTATGATTTAGGACTAGCTAGGTCACCGGGGCAAAAGCAACTGTCAAACCACATGATCGATAGGCCAAAGGTTAATCCCATGACCTCATAAAGGAAGTTCAACCCATCAATCATAAGGTCACCGGAAGTTCAACCTGTCAAAAGGTCAAAGGTCAAAGTCATTAATCATTTTGACACTTGCCATAGCATACATACTACTATTATGCATTGCAATATTAAACACATTACAGCTACAAATGTGTTGAATATAATGCTAAATGAATATATGTGGAAAAGAAAACAATGTTTATTTACAAATGTGGTCTGAAACTTGTCTGTTTGTTGTACACAACCATTCCAGTTAATTTAATAATTTATTAACATTCTGTTAATTGTGCTCTTGGTTAGAACATAATAATACACTTGATATTATACACATTTGTTCCAAAAATAACTTTAAAATGTTCAGTTTAATATGATTTATATATTTATAACAAAGATCAAATATTTTTGTGTGTGAAATGAAGCTTCAGTAAGTGAGTAGTCAGTCATCAGTCTTGTATGTTGTGTGTGCAGTGACAGGCTTTGATGCTGAATATAACCTGCAGTGTTTCTCTATCAATCTCCTTTAAGTTTAGTGTGACTTTATCTCCATCCTGACTTATGAAAGATATGATTCTATCCTCAGTGAAGTGTCTCTTCACACTGGAGGAGGAGTCCCGCTCATCAGCGCTCACACTTTATTGATATATATGGAGAAAATAAAAATGCTGCTGTGTGATTTGTCAGTGATTGTGTTTGATGATTTCCTCTGTTGTGTCTAATAAGGGAACAGTGAGTGTCATTGGCAGCTGTGAGAGTCTCTCTCTCTTTAGGGGACTGACAGGAGCCAGTTTCTTCAGTGTGTTTGAGGGAGCAGAGGAGAAACAGAGTCAAACAAACAGTGTGACGAGCAGAAGAAGATGGAGGGATTTCTGATACTCGTTTTACTCTCCTCTATAGTCACTATAACCACATCTGGTAAGTAAAAATAAAATAAAAAATAGTGAGTAATGAGGTGAAATTATGTTTAATTGAGCAGTTGCCTCTAGAAACTGAATAGAGGCCTGTGTAATATCTAGAAATAGATCTTATGACACTAGATCATTTATCTAATACTAATTCAGTTTTAATAATAAATTTTTAGAGGCAACCAATTTAATTTGTCGTAATGTTTTTCTCATATTTTGAATATGTCCTCAACTTTGCAATGTTCTACTGCTACTGGCTAAATCTCTCTTTCATGTACAGATTTCGAGACTGTTAGATTGGTTGGTGGTAACAGTCGCTGTGCTGGTAGAGTGGAGGTTCATCATGATGGTCAGTGGGGAACAGTGTGTGATGATAACTGGGATATGACTGATGCTGCAGTGGTGTGTAGAGAGATGGGATGTGGAGAGGCTCTAGAGGCTGTGGGTTCTGCTTACTTTGGACAAGGATCAGGACAAATCTGGATGAATAATGTGGGCTGTAGTGGATCAGAGTCAACACTGAAGAACTGTAGATCATATGGATGGGGTGTTCATTATGGCTGTGTTCACGGTGAAGATGCTGGAGTCAGATGCTCAGGTGAGCTGCTCCATACATCACTCTGTTAATACATCACTGATCATGGTTCAACATGCACCAATACTCAATTTTTCTATATATCCTAATTATTTGTTAACAACATGTATTCATTACTTCAATGAGCTCACTGTTTCTGCCTTAAATTAATACATTGTTTAAATGAATACATTATTAGCTAACTGTGTGATTTGTATTTCTGAAATACATAACTTGGACAGTCACTCATCTCTGATAACAGATCACTCTAAATTGTAATGTGGACTCATGCATTTTCTGTAAAGCTACTCTGAAACGAAATGTTGTGAAAAGCGTTATACAAAAAAATGTTGAATGTTCATCCACAAATATTAAAACAACTTGGTGTAATTAGTTTTCAGAGCTTTTCATAAGCAATTTCTTGAATAATTAACATGTGTTATTGCCTAAACAATTAATTAATTTTTATCCACTCCATTCTAAAAATATTATAATCAGAAACCACAAGACTTGTTGATGGACCTCACCTGTGCTCTGGGAGGTCCTTCGTGGGAACACCTGGTACACAGTGTGTGACGCTGCCTTTGACCAGCAGGATGCAGAGGTTGTGTGTAGAGAGCTGGACTGTGGGGCTCCTGTACAGGTGCTGGGAGAAGATGCTTTTGGCAAAGGAGACGCTCAGATGTGGACACAAGAGATTCAGTGCAGAGGAAATGAGTCTCACATATATTTCTGTCCAACATCATCTTCTCTCAAAAACAACTGTACCCATGAGAATGATATTGGACTGTTATGTTCTGGTAATGAAGCAGAAAGATTTCAACTTATTGAGATAATCACAAATAAGCTTTTTTAAACATTTATTTGAATATACTGTTTAAGTAAACTCTTTGTTGTTTGTCCAGGTTACACTGACCTCAGACTGGTCAATGGTCCTGACGTCTGTTCAGGTCGAGTTGAGCGTCAGTACTTCAGTAAATGGGGCACAGTGTGTGATGCATGCTGGGATATGAGAGCTGCCAGTGTCCTCTGTAGACAGCTGAATTGTGGGATTGCTGTGTCTGTTGTGGGATCAGACTGGTTTGGAGAGGGAAGTGGTGAAATCTGGGCTGATGTGTTTGATTGTGACGGGAATGAAACAAAACTCTCAGAATGTTCCGTCTCTTCATGGAGTCGAGCTGAATGTTCTCATAGACGAGATGTTGGAGTCGTCTGCTCTGGTGAGCAAATTCACACCGTGATAAAGTCATTGGTTTCAGATTAAAATGTTGTATACATTTTAGATAAATACTGAATGACTAATAAATACTCTCTCCAGAGAGTGAAGCTCATCTGAGGAACTGCAGCTCTCCACAAACTCTCAACTGCAGCTCCACACAACAGCTGTCAATCAAACACTTTGGTGAGAAAATCAACATCTGGGCAGATTCTTCAGTTGTTAATGATAAATAATGTTCATGTACAAGCACTGTTTTTCTCTCTCTGAATATCAGGTCGCGGGTCCATCAGGCTGGTGGGTTCTGGGGGAGACTGTGCAGGGAGGCTGGAGGTTTTTCACAGCGGCTCATGGGGGACAGTGTGTGATGACTCCTGGGATATTAAGTGAAAGTTAAAGATGCCCATGTGGTGTGCAGACAGCTGCAGTGTGGAGTGGCCCTCAGTAACCAGCAGGTACCAGCCTGGTTTGGTCCTGGTTCTGGACCTATATGGCTGGATGAGGTGGAGTGTGAGGGGAATGAGACGTCCCTGTGGAACTGCTCTTCTCCAGGCTGGGGGAAACATGACTGTCAACACAAGGAGGATGTAGGAGTCGTGTGCTCAGGTGAACAGTAAAGTAATTTGATTGATTTTAATATAATTTCAAATGTTTAAAGGGATAATACGGAGCCCCTAAAGCAGGGGTGGGGAACGTTGATCCTGGAGGGCCACTGTCCTGCAGAGTTTAGCTCCAACCCTGAAAAAAACATTCGGCTGCCTGCAACTTCAAGCTGAACTCTGCAGGACAATGGCCCTCCAGGATCAACGTTCCCCACCCCTGCCCTAAAGGGACGTGGTGGTGGAAATATTTTTAGGTTGGGAGAATTTTTTTTCTCCAAATATTTTGCGTTCCCTCGCAAAACTTTTGCGTTCCCAAAATTGCGTTCCCAAAATATGATAAATTCACATAGGCTATTCGAACTTCCTGGATCAATATTCTTGAGCTAAACGTTGTTAAAACACAAACGACACCTATTTACAATCACAACCTAGACAACGAGCTACAACCCAATTCTCATCAAAACAAGCTTTATAATATTCATTTGTCTCTAAAGACGAATGAGAGACAAGTCCAAATAAGGGGCCGTCTGTAAAGTGCAAATCCCAAAACCCTTCTGCACATTTTACATTATTAAACATATTCAATAGCTTCACTGTGACGCACTGTACTGTCACCAAATTCAGTTCACACATCACTGCTCTCCTGGTTATACTACATTACTTATTTTGATAAAAAATCAAATGAAAAAATAAATGATTATTTATTATGAAATAAAATCAATAACTTCACCCTTTTTAGAAAATATGAAATAACTTCACACTGTTATACAGTGTAATGCCATCAAATTCAGTAAGCAAATATAATGCAAAAGCTGCGTACAGTACCAATATAATTTGTGTAAAGAATAGGCCTACTTATTTTTTATGTGCAATTACTTCCCAAACTAAGTGTTGTAGGCCTATAACCAACATTAGAGCAGTGATGTGTGAACTAAATTTGGTGTGTTACAGTGAAGTTATTGAATATTTTTCACAATATAAAATGTGCAAAAGCAGTATAGTATGACCAGTGGGTCACCATTGATTTGTAAACTGAATTGGGTGGCACTACAGTTTGTAACATTGAAGTTAATGACTATTTTTGTATTTTTGACTATTAGTTGATGCTGTAGTCGTTTTTTTGGGTTATATTGCACTTTGCAGATGTATTGTGTCTCTCAGCCGCCTGCTCATAGAGATCCATTTAGCCTATATTATAAAAGCTTGTTTTGATGAGAATTGGGTTGTAGCTCGTTGTCTAGGTTACTGTGATTGTAAATAGGTGTCCTTTGTGTTTTAACAACGTTTAGCTCAAGAATATTGATCCGGGAAGTTCGAATAGCCTATGTGAATACTGCCAACTTCACTGAACTCCTTGAGTTAAGCACTGACCGCATTTCTTTATATTTGAGTCCAAGTTCAAACACTATGAAACGCTCCATTAACGTACGGAGCTCTGAAACACTGCCAGCGGGACATTAAACAGGAGTCTGTCCGAGCTCAAAACAGGTTTTGCATGGGAAAGCAAATATCTTTGCGAGGGAACGCAAAAGTTTTGCAAGGGAACGCAAAAGATTTGGAAAAAAAATTCGTAGGCTCCGTAGGATAATGTGCAGCTGGTATTTTTTGCAAAATAAACACCAGGATAATCAGGAGTAGGCTATATTACAACAAAGACCATCTTACATCGATGGTCTGATAGACAGCGCTGCCATGGATGCCGCTACTTTTTAAATATTTTTTTATTGACCAAGCAGAATCAAGCAGTACATAAGTTTCATAGTATATTATGTTAGGGATAATGTATTTCGAGGCGGTTGTTATAGCGAATCAACCCCGACAGGCTGAGCGGGACGGACCCGACGTGAAGCTGAGGGCCCTTGAATCAGCCTGAAGGGGTTGTTATTCGCTATAACAACCGCCTCACTATACATTACCCCGCTTATTACATGGCTACCTACAAAATAAATAAATAATTTAACACAAAGTATTGATTTAAAAAGGAGTTTATTGATTTAAAAACGATTGTATTGCTTCCGCTAAAGAAAATAGTCAGAATTCAGGCTGATTCAAGATCCCTAACTTATGCTTCGCGTCGGGGTCCTGATCAGCCTGGTCCATATGGCGGGGTTGTATTCGCCATAGACATCATATATAATATCTATGGTATTCGCTATAACAACCGCCTCGCTCTACATTATCCCTTACATAATTAAGTATCTTTTTCAGATGCTAACAGTGCTAGCAGTGTGCATTAGCCTTGTATTAACCAGTTATTTTGGATATATTTTTAATGCACATTCTTTTCCATCTAGAGTTTAAAGAGATCAGGTTAACTGAGGGCTGTGAAGGGAATGTGGAGGTTTTCTACAATGGATCCTGGGGTAATGTGTGCTGGAACCAGATGGACAGAGACACAGCGAGTCTGATCTGTCAAGAGCTGAACTGGTGTTTTGTCTGATTCTACATCAAGACTGGAATCAGCTCGTAACTGGCTGGATAAAGTGAAATGTCGACCACATGATTCAAATCTGTGGCAGTGTCCATCTTTACCCTGGGGACAAAACGACTGTAATAATGATGAAGTGGCCAAAATCACCTGCTCAGGTGAAATTATGTTTAAATAATGTAAGATGGTCTCAGTAGTTATGTTTCTTTAAACACAATGTTTGTATATAATGTGGTGAATAAACTGTTTCTGAAACACTAAACTAATTTGATGGACAGAGCCTAAATCATTTATGAGGCTTAAATTATGTTTTCACATGTTTCACTGAGAGAAGTTATGATTTTTGAGTCCTAATGTTCAGTTCTCTTAATATTTAATCTCAGAGGAGGAGAATCCTGAGTCTCCTCAGAGTCGTCTGACATGTTCTACCTCTCCATCTCCTCACCAGAGACAGTGTTCAAGTAAGATTTTTAATTTTAGACTGTTTTCCATTAAAATGTGCATTTTAAAGAATTTACTTGCATTTAAAAATCATAATCAAATTCATAAATGTAATCTACTAATCATACATTTAAAGCCGTCTTAGTTCAGTTTCTGTGTTTTGTTTTGAATGGTGTCCTGAAGCTGGTCAGTGATGTTTCTGTGTGTGATTTAGATCATGTTCCTCTCAGACTGAGTGGAGGTTTGGGCCGGTGCTCTGGGAGGCTGGAGGTGTATCATAACGCTGTGTGGGGTTCAGTCTGTGCTGATCTGAGGGACATCAGCGATGCTCAGGTGGTCTGCAGGCAGCTGGGTTGTGGAGCAGCACTGAGGGCTGATGGGAATTCAGTCTTTGGTGCTGGTGAAGGTGTTGTGTGGCTGAACAGAGTCGAGTGCAGAGGGAATGAGATTCACCTGTGGGACTGTCCTCTCTCCCTGAAGAACCACACTGACTGCTCCCACAAAGAGCACGCTGTACTCACCTGTGCAAGTCAGAGCAAAACACTGAGCAATATTAGTCATTTTCACATAATTTTAACTGTGTATTTGCATGATTTTTAATCTTTCTTTGTCTTTTTTTTGTCTGAATGGGTTCATGTGAGGATACATGTAAAAAATCCAACTTGCAAAATGTTAACTCAGTTTAAAATTTTAAGTTGAGTGGGCAAATTTTTGACTGCAATGTTGACTTTACTTATGAAAACTATTTAACTGCAAGTGTACTACTATTTTGTCCAATGAACACAAACAATTAAGTTGAGAAAACTTAATATTTAGATTTCATAGTTCGCACGTTTAACTTCCCGTCATCGCGCATGCGCAGTCTGTCTCGCTGTACGTTACTCTCGGGGTTTCCTCCTTCAACCACGCTATCGAAGGGACTGGATTTCATCTGATTGAGGTAAGTTTTCTTTAAGCTTTATACATGAAAATAGGCTATAAATTGCACACATATGTTGATAAAATATAGTATTATGTTAAAAGATATATTTTGTGGTGACGATAAGTTTCTATTGTTAGAGATTATCCACGTAGCACATTGCTACTAACGTGCTAACGTTAAGTTACCCAGACTAACGTTAGAGTGAGGAAACATGCTTGAATGAGAAAAGAAGGACAAGGACGTGCATGGTGTTTAAAATTGTTAAAAATCTTAAGCTCAGTAAGTCGTGAATAAAGACTTAACTGCGGTGCTTGCGTTGATTGAGAGACAGAATGCTGCTTCTCTCGGACAGAATCTGAGTGCGAATTCAGCTATCTTTCGTGGCGTATTGCGATTTAATAGTGACATACACATACAATTATGTCAATAACAAAAAAACAAAATAAAAAAAGTATTCAAGTAAACACGGTCGGCAATGTCTTAAATGAACATAACCAATTTGGTGAAACCTAGATGTTTCAGTATTAGATCCATGAGCTCTTAAAGTGAGCGCAGTCCGTTCAATTTGATTTCAAGTTTATTTGTCACGTATACAAATTTCAGTTACAGTTTGTACATGCTTAGGTTGAGGCTCAGTCATTCTACAGTGCAATATAATTAAATACAATACAATTTAGAGGAAAAATTTAATAATATTGGCCTATATATGCAAAACGAATGTGTTATGTTAAAAGTATGTTAACTTTGCATATTAAATAATAGAATGGGTAGTATGTGTGCAGTATGTTTTAAAGTGAATAGGATACAAATATTGTGTATCCTTAAACAAATATTAGGCTACAAAAGACAAAATAGCTCACTGCTCTTATAATAACTTGTGTATCTTTAATATCTGTCATATTTAATAAATACAGTGAAAACTATGCATTGATTCTTTATCACATTTGATTATTCAATTTCTTTATTATTTTTACTACATGTTAAATTAACTTACTGTAACTGATTTTTGTTGTTGTTGTTTTGTTTAATAAAATTATGTATCTTTGTTCTGTTGTATTTGTCCTTTTTAGACTAAAGAACATCAGTACAGTGACAAGATCCTTGGATGTGCTAAAACAGTGGCCTTTATTTTTGAAAAGATCAGGTGAGTTGAACTGAATTTACTTGTGTTGGTCTACACTTAATTCTTACTGTTTCAACAATGTTTTTTAGGGTCTCTGCTCTCTGCTGAGTATTACAGGATCACACAAACTGATCCGAAGAGCACCTTTTTCTCTTGGTTAAATGAATACACATCTAGTCGTACAAAGCAAGTGGTGGAGCGTATGGAGATGAGATGAAGATCCTCCTAGACCAACTTGATCATCAAGTAATTATTTGATCATATCTCTCTGGTTAAAGGCTAAATGGTGCCATCTCTTTTTCAAGGTAATTCCCATGCTTCTCTTTGTATATAACTTGTTCCATATTTGTTTTTCTGTCTTTCAGACACAGAAACTCCAATGTGCTTCCTCAAAGAAAGTCTACAACTCTTAAAGGTCTGCCTTTGTTTATGAGGGAAAAGTCTGGAAACATTCTGAAGACTTGCCTGGTAAGAAGATCATCAGCATATACACTCACACCTGATATTTTTCACCTATTTACCAGATGCTGTTAAGAGATAGGTTTTGTGTGATATACAAAACTTATCATCAACAGACAAAGTCATGGTAAAAAATACTTTATTAAATAATCGTAGTTGAAACTTTCTCAGTGATCAGTTTGACTTCACCTGATAGCACAAATTCAACAAGTTGTTATTTTATCAAAGCAAAGACAGTCGAAAATTACTGTTTCACAACACTGTCTGGAGACATTCCCTCTGATATCTAACCTGTTAAAACAATACAGTGCACAATCATAAGGTTAAACATGACCGTGTTTCAAGTGAAGTTACATGAGCAGACCTTTAGGGACACTCTGGTCTAACATAATTCAATAAAATAAAATAAAAATGACCCTAATTTTATGCTGATTTATTTTCTACTGCAGGACACAGAGCCAGAAGACATTCACAAGGGGAGAAGATGAGGATCTTAACTATCGTTGAAGATGATGTTGCCACTATCCACTCAAACCCAAATATAAGGTGCCTCTCTGTAGTACTATAAGAGCAGATTGGGCCAGATAATGTGCAAGACCTTTGCCACAGTTGTTACTCTCCTCTTTGGCTTGATTTATGGCCCCGATGGACTATCCTAAAGTATTAAAATACACCAGTAGTAACTGGTGGTTAAGAAAAAATTTGTTTAGTTTGTTTAGAAAAAAAAACGTTTATTTATCTTGACCTAAAGTGCTCCGCAAGGCTGATTTATTTTGCATAGTCCTTCAAAAGATTGTCCAAGTAGCTGCAATCCATATGGATAATTGTAAGGTTGAGCATTTATTTATTCCAGTTTGTACTCTAATTTTGTGCATTTATTTTTTATTTTTATTAATCTTGAAGAGTGGAATAGAACTTCATCACCTTAAAATATGTGTACCTAATGCAAATAGAAAATGTGTTGTTTTGCAGAATATTTGTCAATAAATAAGTTCTGTAATGATAGCAATGTCTTTTGTATTGTGTTGTATTTACAGTGTGGTTTACTCCCTGCATTTGGATTCTTAATGTGAAGGCTATACAAGTATCTGGGTGAGCTATTTGAAAAAGTTGAATTAACTTAAAAAAGTAAAAAAGTTTAATCAACTTAAAAAAGTAAAAAAGTTTAATCAACTTAAAAAAGTAAAAAATTGAATCAACTTAAAAAAGTAAAAAATTGAATCAACTAAAAAAAGTAAAAAATTGAATCAACTTAAAAAAGTAAAGCAACCAGCTGCAAAGCTTTTTTGAGTTTACTCAACTTCAGGACCTCAGTAGTTGTGCTAACTCATTTCTTTGAGTTGGACTGGTAGTTGGATGAACTTCGACCACTGAAGTTGAGTAAACTCAAAAATGCTTTGCAGCTGGTTGCTTTACTTTTTTAAGTTTACTCAACTTTTTATTTTTTACAGTGGTGTTTGCTAATAGGCCTAAAACTTAGGATTTTCTGCCTCTAATGCTTTTAAAATGTATGTTATTAATATTTGTGTTGTTTTGTAAGTAACACAATGCTTTATGATCCAAAGGAGAAATGAGGATTCAGTCTGTATGGAATGATGAACATGTTTCTGACTGTTCTGCTGTCCTTTAACAGGAAGTCTCGTCTCTGAAGAACTGCATTCTGGGTATGAAGATGCTGATGAGCTTCTCTCAGGTTAGAGCTGAAGTAGATCCAAATCAATAATTTGATTTACATATATAAAAAAAATATTTACACATTTTAACACTAATTCAACTGTTCACAATACTAAAACTTTTATCTTATTAGAAAAAGAGTTCAAGACTGCATATTATGATGATGTCACCAATGGCAGTGTCCTGAAAGGTCAGTGATCCCGCTGTGTCCCAATCAGAGGCTGTGTCCTCCGGAGGTCGCATCTGAAGACTGCATACGTCATTGAGGCGGTCTCATTTAAGAAAAATAACCGTTAGATTGCAAAGTAAGAAAGAAATTTCAGTAATTTACACCTCATGAGGAATAACAGTCAATTTTATTCTCTTAAATAAGACATCCTTGATGAGGTTTACAGCCTTCAAATGTGACGACCGGAGGACACAGCCTCTGAATTGGGACACAGCTAACATCCATTACCCAAAACCTACAACAGTATATTTTACATCTATTTTGTTTCCCAAAATATTAAAAAAATTCCTAAATTATACACGTTTTGATGCAGAAGAGATGATGAAGGAGATGATGTCATCACTGATGGACTGAAACCAGATCGTGAGACAGGTGTCGATCGGTTATTCTATAATAGAAAGAAATATTTAAAATATATTAAAATCTGTATATATATATATATATATATATATATATACAGTACATAATAAATTGTCTCATGTTAAATGTACAGAATACACACCTGAGAGCTATGATGATGTAATGACAAGTGGACAGAACTCTATCAAAAATGGTGTTTACTTTTTATTGTTATCGGTGTATTTTCCATAATCCTTTTATAGTGATTTATAATATTATGTATTAATCCCATTACATTGTAAGATATAATGCAATGTTTGTTCTTTCTATATGTTCATGTGTAGTGGACACATCAGAGCATTATGATGATGTCATCATTAATGAACAGATCTTTCGAGATGTAAAAGGTGAGTCACACAGAACTGCATTTCATTATCACCCTTCACCCACTAATATTGAACATTTCTACCATTAATGAATCATCATGACTTTATCAGGAGTAAATCTAATAATCTCAGACAGTCATGAGGTGAAAGAGATCAATAACATCATTAATGACACAAGCTGATTTACAAACTACAATGTGAGGTTTTTATTTCACATGTGAATCAGAGGGAGATCAGGAGGAGTATGATGATGTGAAGAACAGCAATGAAGATGAGAGGATCCTGTTGGGTAGGTTATTGTTACATTTCTATAACCTATATCTACTTTTATTTGTTATGTTTCTCATTTAAACTACATGTAAATATTACAATGAAAATGTTTTTAAAAATAGACTATGATGATGTGGAGGAGGAGTCAAATAAAGAGGGAGGAGCCATATGACTCACTGACCACACCCACTGCCTCTTCATCAAATCATATTACAGTTCCTGGAGCTACTGGGAGATTCTTATGTTGTTTCTAATGCATCAGTGCCTTATGTTTTTATGCTATTTCAAATCTTTTTGTATGAAATGCTACATGCCGCAAAATTTGATTCAGTGTTTGGCCTGTTGTTTTTCTATTGATATCAACGGATACTCAAAAAATATGTTTTTTAATCAATTAATTAATTTGTATTAACTTAATGAATTCATTTTTTTAAAGAACATTTGCAGGATAGTGGACAAAAGAAAATGTAGGGAAATAATTTTTAGTTACAGTATTTTAGGCAGTTGACAGCACTATCCAATGACAACATTTAAAATCAGTTTAGAGCATAACAATTCTCAATGCAATTTTATTTAATACATTTTAGTGATAACAACAAAAAGGTAAGCAAAGATAATTGTACGAATAATTTTGGTCATCAATAATTAAATAACACACATTTAAACACCGATCTCAACTTCAGTTTATTGTGTGATGGTCCATTTTAAATTTAAAATGCGTTAAATAATTGTACGTTTTTTTTGTCTTATTTTGTGGTAGATCAAATATTTTGCATCAGCTCTTCTGCAGATTATTTTGGACTGTCCATTCTTGTTTTTTCTTTTCAACAACTTTTCAAAATTTCATAATTTCAAAAGTTCATAATTAATTTCAAAATTTCATCTTTCAAAAATTCATACAGACAGACATAAGAAGACATGCATCAATCATTTGCCAAAGAATTGACAGGGTGCTGAATATGTTTACATGATATTAAATACAGTACATTCACTAAGACAAGGTAAACGTATAAATATATTCCATCTTTTCTTTTCTTCTTATCTAATCATATTAAAAAGAGTAAACTAATCCAGTTACCTCAACATGAAAGTAGCATGATAATACTGAATTATTTTATTTATTATAATTTTTATTTAGTATTTATTATATCTATATTACTTCAAGACCACACATGCAAATAAAGAAACACAAACAGCATTTTTGTATTGATTCTCAAAACAAAGTAAATAACAACAGAATACAAAAAAAATTATAATAATTGCAAACAGATAATGTTTTTAAGACTTTATTGTTCTCAGACAATGTATAATTGAAAATAGGTATTTTTTAAAGTTCTTTCATAAAAATAAGAAAGAGAGGTTTAGCATTTAGATTTATGAATGTGGAATTTAGCGAGTAACAAGATCAGATTAATTACATAATTGGCATTTTTTTTAGATTGATCATAATCAATAAAGCCTATATCACATCCTTCCAATACAACAGACATTCATTATAAATTTCATTCCAAATAAATCCTGAAACATCTTGCCAAAACATTTTCGTGATTGGTCAAAAGGAAAGAGATTTAAGCATCCACACTTTTTTCACATATAGGCCTTGTATACCAACTGCATTATTCCAGTAAGCGGTCACTGGTGGTTAAGGAACAATGTCCTGATGGAATAGTGTACAGACTGATCTATTATTATTTTTATTGGGTGAAGCAAAACACAATTTGCCAACAGGAGTATTGACCAAACTCAGAGAGACTGGAAGTAGAGATCGAGCATCTCTCAATAATAAAGCAAGAACACCTGAAGGGATTGAACCCTTCAAACATGAACAGCATCAGATGGATGTGACGCCAAGTTCGCTATAAAACACGGTGAGTTTCGGTGTAATGAATGGATACATTGTATTTCAGTCGTGGACATGGATTGAGTTGGAATTGTTGATATGCTAAATCAGCTCAGTAATGTAGCGGGAATGTTCAAATGGAAAGTTCAGACGGAAAGCAGGCGCGATAAATTGAGTTCAATAATGGATGTTGCTGTTCTAGAAATGTATTTACAATAAAATCACTGACCAGCACACGTATAATTTGATGTTCTGTTGGTCTAGGGGGAGATATTAACTGTTAAAAAGTATTATTTTATTTTTCCCATTTAAAAAAACAAGACGTTTTATAATTTGCCCCTTTCTTTTATGGCTTCATTTGACAGTTTCATTAATAAACACTTACCTTTAGAAACGATTCTTCTTATTAGGTTCTTATTATGATAAGAGAACCTGCTGAAAATAAAATAAGCTTATCACTCTCACTGCTACAGTAGCTTATATTTACATCATTGTCATTCTGTGTACTGTGTATTACAATAGCCTACATTATAAATGCAGACAAAGAATAAAATGAATGTGCTGAGGTATGGGAAAGTTGCCCTCCGCAGTATGGCGGCGCCGTTGACGTACGATCCAGCGGCCAATAGGGCGTCTATGTATTTATTATGTCTATGGCTGTGCGGAGTATAACAGACCGTTGCCATGAAAAACAGAGCGTTGCTATGGACTCACAGGATTCTAACCGTAGAGACGGAGCGTACTATTTTCTTTAGCGGAAGCAATAGCAATACAATCGGGTTTAAATCAATAAACTCCCTTTTAAATCAATATTTGAGAGAGAGAGAGAGAAAAAGGGAGCGCTTCAGAACTCCTGACCTGATATTTAGATATTATTCTATTCTTCAATAAATATATTTGTTTGACAGGGAAGCTGTGCGCAAACAGGAATATATATTATTAAAAAATTAAATAAAATAAAAAGCACCCCAGAAAAAAGGGCACTTTCTCTCCTGGAATAAAAAGGGCAGGTGCTCAAGCCCCCTTTGATGTCTATGTGTGCACGTGCCTGCCCTCGACCATCTAGTCCTCTCCCTCGACCATCTAGTCCTCTCCCTCGACCATCTAGTCCTGTCCCTCGACCATCTAGTCCTCTCCCTCGACCATCTAGTCCTCTCCCTCGACCATCTAGTCCTGTCCCTCGACCATCTAGTCCTGTCCCTCGACCATCTAGTCCTCTCCCTCGACCATCTAGTCCTCTCCCTCGACCATCTAGTCCTCTCCCTCGACCATCTAGTCCTGTCCCTCGACCATCTAGTCCTCTCCCTCGACCATCTAGTCCTCTCCCTCGACCATCTAGTCCTGTCCCTCGACCATCTAGTCCTGTCCCTCGACCATCTAGTCCTCTCCCTCGACCATCTAGTCCTCTCCCTCGACCATCTAGTCCTCTCCCTCGACCATCTAGTCCTGTCCCTCGACCATCTAGTCCTCTCCCTCGACCATCTAGTCCTCTCCCTCGACCATCTAGTCCTCTCCCTTGTCTAACTAGTCCTCTTCCTCTGACATTTTATTTATTTTTTTGCTCCTCTGTGTTGTTCTGTGTTGCTTTGAACAAAACTAATCCAAAAAGTGCCTTTTTATTGTGTATGTCCATGTAATGGAAAGTCTTCAACATCTGGCTATGTCTCTGATTGAGATTGGAATCAGCTATTTCTTACTGTAATGATCAGTAATTTAAAAATGCTTATCAGCTGTTTTTTTGTTTTTTTTGTTTTTTTTTTTCAGTACTTTTGAGCTGATGTTGTTGCAGAAGTAGAGGCTTTATACTGTATGGTTTGGAACATTATGTCTTAATTTCTGGCATGCTGCGTTTAAGCATTTGTAAAAAAAAGACTATAAAGATCCATGATTTTGGTATTGGGTATGCTTATATGCTTATATGTAAAGAAAATGCAGGCATTCTAGAAATGTGTTAATTGACTGCATTTTGTGTGAACATGAATTGTGCTAATGGTATGATCACAAGAGACAGATGTTGTGCTAATTGTGTTTAGAGTTTTGAAAATGTGACTACAGATTGGACAAAAGGATGGCAATTGAAAAAAAAAAAAAACCCTGTAAACTCCAATATTTTTTAATGCACATCCTTTTCCATCTAGAGTTTAAAGAGATCAGGTTAACTGAGGGCTGTGAAGGGAATGTGGAGGTTTTCTACAATGGATCCTGGGGTAATGTGTGCTGGAACCAGATGGACAGAGACACAGTGAGTCTGATCTGTCAAGAGCTGAACTGTGGAAGATCTGGCAGTGAACCCAGTTCTTCAGAGGGACTGAAGTCTCATAATTGGCTTGATTATTTTAATTGTCGACGTCATGATTCCACTCTATGGCAGTGTCCATCTTCACCCTGGGGACAGAATGACTGTAATAATGAAGTGGCCAAGATCACTTGTTCTGGTAAGATGATATTTAACTGATTTAAGATAGTTTGAAGTTGTCATGTTTGTTTAAATATATATTTTATGTATTATTTATGATGTCTATTTGTAATATTCTGTTCAGTGATCTGAACCTTTAACGTTTTATTCTCAGTGGAGGAAAATTGTGAGCCCCCTCAAAGTCATCTTACATGTTCAAACTCACCATCTTCTCAATCGCCTTTCTTTCCCTGTCTTTTCCATTATCTTTTAACCCTGATTTTCCCTTAACATTACAAAATATTGAGCTTTCGACATGGCTGTCTATTCTTCTTGTCTATTTTCAGAGGATACTCTAAAGCCTTTCCAACAGATTGTGGAAGCAAGAGAATGTTCCAAAATATATATATTTTTTACAAATATCTTCAGTTGCGACTGTTAAAAAAAACTAAAGATAGACAAAGGAGAGTTAGGAATGGACATAACAGAGATTGAAGACCTTTTACTAAATCCAATCTGATTAAAGGGATCAATATAAAGGACATATGACATCTTGTCTAGCAATTGCCTCTGCCTTGCCGGGACTGAAGGGTGTCTGGGAGAAGGACATTGGTCAAACCATTGAAGAGAATGACTGGGATGTTGTGATAACGTGTAACCTACATGTACCTCCCTTGGGATCCATGAGCTCAATTTCAAATTCTTGAATAGGATATATCTTACACCAATGCGTATTAAGAAGATGTTTATCAACTCTACAGGCCTGTGCTTCAAGTGCAATAAAGATAAAAGTACATTCATGCATTGTTTTTGGTACTGTGACACAATTTTGTCATACCTGAAGAAAGTACATAGTGTAATGGAAGATCTTCTTAGACTACACTTCGATATGACCTCAGCTTTGTATTAATTGAATCTTAATGTGAACACTGTTTAAAATACAGCTATTTGTTGTCCTGGTATACTCAGCTACAAAATGCACTTATAGTTACTTTTGTTCTGCATCACAGGCTCCATCCCTTAAAATGTGGACATCACAGATCGCTACATGGTTACCACTTATAAAGCTCATCTATGACAAACATCAAAAATCTAAAATTCTGGTTGATATGATCTCCGCTTGGGGAATATATAAAGGAACTCCCTCAACATATCAGACCGCTTTTAATCTCTGCTAATTTCCTTTGATTTCCTATTTAAAGGATGCTCTGAATTAATGACATTGTTTATCTGTGGATGTTGTTGTTTTATTATTATTATTTTTAGGTTTTGTACACCCTGTACCATGAAGAGAACTTTATTATGATACTGTTAATATTAGTTTTCAACTGTGGGCAAACAATAAAAATAAAATAAAATAAAACACCACATAGACACAGGATGAGTCAAAATGATTGTAGGTATTTTATGAGATCAATGAATAATTCTACATAACTTATTATCAGAGTTGTTTAGATTTTGAGAATGCACATTAGCTTTTCTTCAGAATCAGAATCAGAATCAGAAAGAGCTTTATTGCCAAGTATGCTTGCGCATACGAGGAATTTGTCTTGGTGACAGTAGCTTCCAGTACACATACAATATAAAGTGACAAGACAAGTGACAAGTAACATAGGTATAAATAAAAAAATAGAAAAAAATAAAAATAAAATAAAAATAAAAGATTATAAATTATAAATATATATAAAGTTATAAGGTGCTATAATGAAATGTCTGAGGGAAGTATTGCACATGTTTGTTCCACAGTAGGGGAACATTTAAGTGTTCATGAGGTAGATGGCCTGGGGAAAGAAACTTTTCCTGTGTCTGGTTGTTTTTGTGCTCGGTGCTCTGTAGCGTCGACCAGACGGTAACAGTTCAAACAGAAAGTGTGCTGGGTGTGACGGGTCCAGAGTGATTTTGCGAGCCCTTTTACTCACTCTGGATGAGTGCAGTACTTTGAGTGTGGGAAGGGTAGTGCCAGTGATTCGCTCAGCAGTCCGAACTATCCGCTGTAGTCTACGGAGGTCGGTTTTGGTAGCAGAGCCGAACCAGACGGTGATGGAAGTGCAGAGGATGGACTGGATGACAGCTGAGTAGAACTGTACGAGCAGCTCCTGTGGCAGGTTGAATTTCCTCAGCTGACGCAGGAAGTACAGTCTCTGTTGGGCTTTCTTCACAATAGAGTCTATGTGAGTGTCCCACTTCAGATCCTGAGAGATGGTGGTGCCCAGGAACCTGAATGACTCTACTGCAGTCACAGTGCTGTCCATGATGGTGAGTGAAGGGAGTGCAGGGGGGTTTCTCCTGAAGTCCACGATCATCTCCACTGTTTTGAGCGTGTTCAGCTCCAGGTTGTTATAACTGCACCAAAGAGCCAGCTGCTCCACCTCCTGTCTGTACGCAGACTCGTCACCGTTCCGGATGAGTCCGATAACAGTAGTGTCGTCCGCAAACTTCAGGAGCTTGACAGAGGTGTCTTTAGAGGTGCAGTCATTTGTGTACAGGGAGAAGAGCAGTGGTGAGAGAACACATCCCTGTGGAGCACCGGTGCTGATGGTGCGGCTGTCGGACGTGATTTTGCCCATTCTGACTAGCTGTTGTCTGTCTGTCAGAAAGCTGGTGATCCATTGACAGATGGAGCTAGGGACAGAGAGCTGGGTCAGTTTGGTCTGGAGCAGTGATGGGACGATGGTGTTGAAGGCAGAACTAAAGTCCACGAACAGAATCCTTGCATAGGTCCCTGGTTTGTCCAGATGTTGTAGGGTGTAATGCAGTCCCATATTGACCACATCATCCACAGACCGGTTTGCTCTGTAGGCAAACTGCAGGGGGTCCAGCAAGGGTCCAGTGATGTCCTTCAGATATGCTAACACCAGTCTTTCGAATGACTTCATGGCCACAGATGTTAAGGCAACAGGTCTGTAGTCATTGAGTCCTGTGATCTTTGGTTTCTTCGGGATTGGGATGATGGTGGAGCGTTTAAAGCAGAAAGGGACTTTGCACTGCTCCAGTGATCTGTTGAAGATCAGTGAGAAGATAGAGGCCAGCTGGTCAGCGCAGGTTTTCAGACAGGCTGGTGAAACACCGTCTGGGCCTGGTGCTTTCCTTCTCTTCTGTTTCCTGAAGATCTGACGCACATTATCCTCACTGATCTGAAGTGCAGGGGGGGAGGGGAGGGGGATGGCTGGAGGTGTTGATGGCTGTGTAGAGAGATGGTCAGGGCGGGTATGGGGTGTCTGATCGGGGGTCTCAAATCTACAGTAAAAGACATTCAGCTCGTTCGCAAGATGCTTGTTGCTGTCGATGCTGGGGGATGGTGTCTTGTAGTTGGTAATGTCTTTCAGGCCTTTCCACACTGATGCAGGGTCGTTGGAGGAAAACTGGTTTTCCAGCTTTTTGGCATAGCTCTTCTTAGCCACTTCAATCTCCTTTGTCAATGTGTTCCTGGCCTGATTATACAAGATCCTATCCCCACTCCTGTAGGCATCTTCTTTGACCTGACGAAGCTGTCTGAGTTTTGGTGTGAACCATGGTTTATCATTGTTGAATGATAAGTAAGTCCTGGTAGGGATGCATAAATCCTCACAGAAACTGATGTATGATGTTACAGTCTCTGTGAGCTCGTCCAGATCGCTGGCAGCAGCTTCAAAAACACTCCAGTCAGTGCATTCAAAACAGGCTTGTAAGACCTGCTCTGTGTCGTTGGTCCATCTCTTTACAGTCCTTATTACTGGCTTAGCAGTTTTAAGTTTTTGCCTGTAAGTTGGTAGAAGATGAACCAGGCAGTGATCGGAAAGTCCTAGAGCTGCTCTGGCGACGGAGCGATATGCATCCTTTGTTGTGGTGTAGCAATGGTCCAAAATATTATTGTCTCTGGTGGGGCATGTAATGTGCTGTTTGAATTTAGGCAGTTCACGTGTGAGTTTTGCCTGATTAAAGTCTCCGAGAATGATAAGAACAGAGTCCGGGTGTTGTTGTTCTGTTTCTGTGATCAGATCAGCCAGCTGTTGCAGCGCCGTACTCACGTGTGCTTGCGGTGGAATGTAAACACTGATGAGAACGAGCGAGGAAAACTCCCGCGGCGAGTAGAACGGCTTACAGTTAATGAAAAGCACTTCCACATCAGGACAGCACATCTTCCTTAACACAGTTACATCAGTACACCACCTTCTGTTGATGTAAAAGCATGTCCCACCACCGCGCGTTTTCCCCGTTGACTCCATATCGCGATCCGCTCTGAACAGCTGAAAGTCCGGTAGATGTAACGCGCTGTCCGGAATGGCTTCGTTCAGCCAGGTTTCCGTGAAACACAGAGCAGCAGAGTTGGTAAAGTCCTTGTTTTTGCGTGAGAGCAGAAGTAGTTCGTCCATTTTGTTAGGGAGAGAGCGGACATTCGCCAGATGGATGCTAGGCAGCGCCGTTCTGAATCCGCGCTGCCTGAGCTTAACGAGTGTGCCGGCTCGCTTCCCACGCCTTCGCGTCTTATACTGTTTCCACAGTGCAGCGGCGCAACCGACGACAATGTTCCGCAAAACGCCAGAAGAATCAAAAACTGGTTGGTGATCAGTTGGTGTGCACTGCCGAATGTTCAGCAGTTCGTCCCTGGTATAACTGATAGCGAATGACAAACATAAAACAGGACAAACTAACAAAAACAGTGTAACAACTGGAGAGCTCAACACCGAGGCAGCCATCCGCGGCGCCATTCTTCTATGAATGTTTAAATTTACAACAGCGCATAAAAATGTGAAATTGTTTTGGTCTTTTTGTTGTGAATGTTGTCCTGAAGCTGGTCAGTGATGTTGCTGTGTGTGATTTAGATCATGTTCCTCTCAGACTTGATACATTTTGGCTGTTTTGTGAACATGTTTCTGGTTCTGCCGTCCCTCAATAACAGGAAGTGTCCTTTCTGAAGAACAGCATTCTGGGTATGAAGATGCTGATAAGTTTCTGTCAGGTTAGAGGACTGAAATATAATGTATGTATCTGCATTTTATTTTTGCATACATGATGTTGCATATATTATTTTTTAATTTAATTATCAAAATCTGCGGTATAGGAATCACGCCTGATTATTATAATGACACATTAAAAGCCCAACACATCGTGCTATAGATTTATTTCTGTAATTATTAATATTATTTGAAAATGCATGTGTATTTGATGTGATTTCATTAAATATGTTTAATTTTCAAAATCCAACATTTACATAAATAGATGCATTTTATTTTGTAATATTTTGTTGCAAATGACATATCAGAAACCTATGATGATGTCATCATACGACAGTTCTCCAGTAATAAAGCAGGTGAGCGTTTAAATATATATTTTTTTTTGTAGGATGTTTTTTTTGTTATTCAGGATGTAGCCTGATAAAGTATTTTTCTTTTCAAATTAGTGTTATATAAAATAACTTTTGCAATTAATCATTATTACATTATAATTTATATATTATAATAGTGTACTTTAAAGTGCAGTGTGAGTTTTGTTTATGAAAATAATGATTGACACATTTGTATCAGAGGAAGTATAATAATGTGAGGAATGTTAAGATGTGACAGACCTGTTAGTTATTGTGTCCTGCTTTATCTCTCACTGAATAGGTCCCGTTTAATCTTCATAACTAAATATTCTAATGAATTTAAAACATTAATGAGCTCAATGTGTTATGTCAATGTGTTATAAACATAATTTTTTTTTTTTAACAACAGATGATTATTTGAGAGAGTTTAATTGCTGCATATTATTAAGTTTTAGTTGCAATCCATCAATATTTTATGTTGCACTTAGTTTTGAAATGTACCAGATCAATACATTTAGCTGATTTTCTACATTTAAACTGAAAGAAAATATAATTTGCTTTCATGTTGTTTCTTATTAACTTCATCTGTGAGCTTTTTCTTTCTATTTGCTATATTATTTGTAATTCAAAGTGATATTATTGGACAATCTTTCAGCGGCTTGTGAGAAATTATGTACTTTGCTCAATTGGCAAAAATGATGATGCAACAGGACTGTGACTGAACCTCTTACCAGTTCAGAACATCACTATTAAACAGAACAACCCAGTATTTAACAATTCACTGCACCTTCAACTTATTTAAGATCATATATAGATGAACATGTGGAAAATGGATTATAATTCAGGCATGTGATCAGCTAAGGACAAAGGAAACCTCCCATTTTTTCCCTCATTCAATATGACTATGCAATAACAATTACAACAGGAATAATAATAATTTATTTTATTATTGTTTGAACTTTAAATAAAAAAAAATCTAGAAATATATTACTATTGCAATAATAGCTAATGTAAAATAAAAACAAGCATTTAATAAAAAATAATTCACGTTAATAATATTAGGCTATTAATATCAATTAAATTGTAAATAATAATAAAATGTTAATTGTAATATTTTAAGTCATCTTGCGGACCCATGGAATTATAATTATATATAGGGGGCTTCCTTAGAAGCTCCCTTCCTTCCCCCTATAGTGGGCCCTGACCCCCTGGTTAAGAACCACTGATCTTGGGGAAGGTAAAACACTTCAAAAGGAAGTCAACTAAGGTATATATATATATAATTAGCTTTATAATGATTATTATATGTTAATGATTATTATAATAGTATAAAGAAAATACAAATATCACTCAAATACATGTGCAGTAAAATAAGCTCTATGTTTAATAATAAAAAGATTAGTAGCTGTAAAAAGAGTAATGATCAATTTCTGTCCAAATGTCTGTCGATTTGTCCACAAGGTCAAGACTCCTCTCTGCTCCTCTTCACAATAACAAGTTATTTGTCTCCATCTGGAGGATGAATCAAGCATTACAGTATCAAACACACTAAACACACATAACAGCTACAAATGCATAATATGATGCCAAATGAATAACTTCTGAACAGAAACCAATATTTATTTACAAATATTATTTGAATAGCCTCTGTTTGTTGTACACAAACCAGTCCAGTTCATTTTATATATCATTAACACACAGTTTATTGTGCTCTTGGTTAGAACATAGTAAACTACACTTAATATTATGCACAAAAATAAACTTAATAAAACATTTATTTACAACAAAACTATTTTTGTGTGTGAAATAAAGCTTCAGTAAGCGATCAGTCAGTCTTGTATGTTGTGTGTGTAGAGACAGGCTTTGATGCTGAATATAACCTGCAGTG
Source organism: Leuciscus leuciscus (assembly GCF_965113295.1). Classification (NCBI taxonomy): domain Eukaryota; kingdom Metazoa; phylum Chordata; class Actinopteri; order Cypriniformes; family Leuciscidae; genus Leuciscus; species Leuciscus leuciscus. Next base: position 9,799,503 of record NC_138728.1, on the reverse strand, counting down.
TTTCTCTATCAATCTCCTTTAAGTTTAGTGTGACTTTCTCTCCATCCTGACTTATGAAAGATATGATTCTATCCTCAGTGAAGTGTCTCTTCACACTGGAGGAGGAGTCCCGCTCATCAGCGCTCACACTTTATTGATATATATGGAGAAAATAAAAATGCTGCTGTGTGATTTGTCAGTGATTGTGTTTGATGATTTCCTCTGTTGTGTCTAATAAGGGAACAGTGAGTGTCATTGGCAGCTGTGAGAGTCTCTCTCTCTTTAGGGGACTGACAGGAGCCAGTTTCTTCAGTGTGTTTGAGGGAGCAGAGGAGAAACAGAGTCAAACAAACAGTGTGACGAGCAGAAGAAGATGGAGGGATTTCTGACACTCGTTTTACTCTCCTCTATAGTCACTATAACCACATCTGGTAAGTGCAAAATAGGCTGTAAAGATATCAAATTTTCCATTTTTAAATAAGTAGTTTGTTTATGATGGCATTATACCACTACAAACTGAATAGAAGACTTTGTAATATCTAGAAACTAATATCTTGACACTAGATCATTAATTATCAATTACATTTTATAAATTATTTGAGCTTTTACAGGAAATCAATTTGTTATACACTCATGCCCAGCTTTAGTTGTCCAGTTCAAAATATTTATATGTATTTCTATTACCAACTTTTTACATCTTATGTTTCTTGACTTTCCATGATTCAATCCCTTTCTTTCTTTCATGTACAGATTTTGAGACTGTGAGGTTAGTTGATGGTAACAGTCCCTGTGCTGGAAGAGTGGAGGTTCATCATGATGGTCAGTGGGGAACAGTGTGTGATTATAACTGGGATAAGACTGATGCTGCAGTGGTGTGTAGAGAGATAGGATGTGGAGAGGCTCTAGAGGCTGTGAGTGATACTCGCTTTGGACAAGGATCAGGACCAATCTGGATGGATGAAGTGGGCTGTAGAGGATCAGAGTCTACACTGAAGAACTGTAGATCAAGAGGATGGGGTGTTCATGGCTGTGGTCATCATGAAGATGCTGGGGTAATTTGCTCAGGTGAGCGGCTCCATACATCACTCTGTTAATACATCACTGATTAGACTTTCATTGATAAACATCTTATAAGCAATTTAAAATAATTTTATGTAATTTTTTCGTCAGAGCAAATCTTAAGCAACTATGAATAGTTTATTTTATTGTCTTAACAACTCAATTTGATCTATTTATAAAATCTATTATTATTGAAAGGACTATTGTTTTATGTCCATATCATAATCATTGTGACATATGGGGCCTGTTTCAGAAAGGAGGTTAAGTGAAAACTCTGAGTATGTTAACCCTGAAATGAGGGAAACTCTGAGTTTTCTGTTTCAGAATGGGAGGTATGTTAAACCCGAGAAAGCAGAGTAAGTCAAGCCCGTTTCTGAAAGAGAGGTAACTTATACTCAGAGTCAGTTACCATGGTAACTTACTCTGTGAACCTAACTTGACCGTTTATACTTGGATATAAATGTATATTCTATAGGCTACTCCACATAAATATGTGAAAAAAAATCTGAATGTGTAGATTGTGTGATGTGTAGACACATAATATTAACATTACCTCTCTGTGGCAGCAGAAACTCTTTATCCTCATTGTCATGTGAAGATGAGCATTTGGTCAGTACACTTTATAACACTATTTATCATAATGTTTGGTGTATTGAGTAGGCTACTTACAACTACCTGGGGTTCTGTTGGGACAGGAGGCTCCAAAAGACAGATATTAACATCAGAATCTATTGGGACCAACAAAAAACCTAACCTAGAGTAAAATAAATGGAAATATCAAAAAAAATCATAAAAAATTACACATGTAAACCTCTTACATTTTATGAAGGCCCTTGGATCTTCGGGAGTGACTGGCTCTGAAGTCCCTTCAGGAATTCCCTCAGCCAAAAATGCTGCTGCACTGCTAGACACTGGATGCTATTTAGTTATTTATGTCAAATGTAAAGTCAGGTAGCCTACACCCATGATATGCTCAAGCCTTACCTAATTGAACTATGTTTTTATATTTCATTTTCAGCCGCTGCCATGTTCTTTTAATACCTGCAGGTATACCTACATGAAAATTAAAATTAGGTTGAATAACATACTGTTCTTTCACCTCTGATATTATAACAGTTGGGTAAGTTACTTGTATTACTAACTACAAATGACATCTTCAACAGTGTAATTAGATTAATGTCTACTTATTACTAATTACTAAATCCCATATCAATCTCAACCACTTGAACAATAAGGAGAGACAAGAAACTGCACTTTTAATGCTTTCAAATAAACAATATACAATTGCATGAATTATTCTTGAATTGACCAAAGTGTGTAGAGGGAGAAGGTTACATAAAAAACATACCTTTTAAAAATGTATGTTAAATATACAGAATTGTTCTATAGTCTAATGCAATTACATCAGATTTTACTTTAAATTACAGAAAAATTAAGAGAAATCCCTTTAATTAAATTGCAGTATTTAGATTACTTGGTAATTAATTACACCCAACACTGTATAACTAATTAAAATGTAAAGGTGAGAAACGCAGACCTCTTTTTGTCTGGCGCTGTTGCCATGGTGACTCATAATATCTGCGCTCCATTGATAATGGCTTTTTATAGTTGTGGTGCACGCGCTTAACTCAGAGTCAGTCAACTCAGAGTTGATTGAACTAACTCATTTCAGCTGTTCTGAAACCGAAAACTCAGAGTTTCCCATCTCAGGGTAAGTCAACTCAGAGTTCAAGTTTTAACTCAGAGTTGGTTGAACCTCCTTTCTGAAACAGGCCCATGGTCTTCTCTGTTGTGTAAATATAATCAGAAACCAAAAACTACCGAAGGCATAGTCTTGTTGCTGGTTCTCACCTGTGTTCTGGGAGAGTGGAGATGTTCTTGTAGGCGGCTGGGGTTCAGTGTCTAACCTGCGATATTTATTTTGACATTTTCCTACTAATTGGCATTATATACATGCTATTTATTTAAAACTGAATGTTGTTATTATTAAACAAACTCTTAAACCTACCACTCTAAATAAATCTATTTTGTATGATTTTATTTAATATAAACAGATCATAAATATCCCAGACTTTCCGAGGGGCTTCACCTGTGTTCTGGGAGATTAGAGGTGATTCATGGGAAAACCTGGTACACAGTGTGTGACGCTGCCTTTGACCAGCAGGATGCAGAGGTTGTGTGTAGAGAGCTGGACTGTGGGGCTCCTGTACAGGTGCTGGGAGAAGATGCTTTTGGCAAAGGAGACGCTCAGATGTGGACACAAGAGATTCAGTGCAGAGGAAATGAGTCTCAGATTTACTTCTGTCCAACATCACCATCACAATGCACCAGTAACAATAATGTGGGCCTGATCTGTTCTGGTAAATTATCAATATTCTGTTTCTCTTCATTCTCCTCTGTCAGCTGCATTATACACTATTTTAACTTCTGTTCTTTATTCAGGTTACACAGATGCCAAACTGATGAATGGTTCAGACTCCTGTTCTGGAAGAGTGGAGCTTCGGTTCCTCAATGAATGGGGCACAGTGTGTGATGCATGCTGGGATATGAGAGCTGCCAGTGTCCTCTGTAGACAGCTGAATTGTGGGATTGCTGTGTCTGTTGTGGGATCAGACTGGTTTGGAGAGGGAAGTGGTGAAATCTGGGCTGATGTGTTTGATTGTGTCGGGAATGAAACAAAACTCTCAGAATGTTCCGTCTCTTCATGGAGTCGAGCTGAATGTTCTCATAGACGAGATGTTGGAGTCGTCTGCTCTGGTGAGCAAATTCACACCGTGATAAAGTCATTGGTTTCAGATTAAAATGTTGTATACATTTTAGATAAATACTGAATGACTAATAAATACTCTCTCCAGAGAGTGAAGCTCATCTGAGGAACTGCAGCTCCACACAACAGCTGTCAATCAAACACTTTGGTGAGAAAATCATCATCAGATTCTTTAGTTGTTAATGATGAATAATGTTCATGTACAAGCACTGTTTTTCTCTCTCTGAATATCAGGTGGCGGGTCCATCAGGCTGGTGGGTTCTGGGGGAGACTGTGCAGGGAGGCTGGAGGTTTTTCACAGCGGCTCATGGGGGACAGTGTGTGATGACTCCTGGGATATTAAAGATGCCCATGTGGTGTGCAGACAGCTGCAGTGTGGAGTGGCCCTCAGTAACCAGCAGGTACCAGCCTGGTTTGGTCCTGGTTCTGGACCCATATGGCTGGATGAGGTGGAGTGTGAGGGGAATGAGACGTCCCTGTGGAACTGCTCTTCTCCAGGCTGGGGGAAACATGACTGTCAACACAAGGAGGATGTAGGAGTCGTGTGCTCAGGTGAACAGTAAAGTAATGTGATTGAATTTGGATGCCATGGATTTTGTATTGACCAAGCAGAATCATGTAGTACATAAGATTCATAATATATTATACAAATATAATTAAGTATCTTTTTCAGATGCTACCAGTGCTAGCAGCATGCATTAGCCTTGTATTAACCGGTTATTTTGGTGATATTTTAGGTTTAGCACAACTTAAACTCCAATATTTTGAATGCACATCCTTTTCCATCTAGAGTTTAAAGAGATCAGGTTAACTGAGGGCTGTGAAGGGAATGTGGAGGTTTTCTACAATGGATCCTGGGGTAATGTGTGCTGGAACCAGATGGAATTAGACACAGTGAGTCTGATCTGTCAAGAGCTGGGGCCCGTTCTTCGTACGTCGCTAACTCAGTTAGCTGGATTTGATTGTTGACGATTTGTCATGATCTTGGATTGTTTGGTTCTTCGACGCTCATCCTGGACTTGCTGTCATAGCAACAGGTGCGCAAACTTGAACCTGCTCGGGAGCAGGCTTATTTCATGTAAACAGGATTAGATCCCGGCTTCATAAGCGGAGCTGATACGGGAAGTCCAGCGCAGCGCGATAGTGCACTTTCTGAGATTGAAATTTTTTTCTCGTGACTCGTGAGATTGTCGTTTACATTATTCATTTGTTGGAAACGCACATTATTTTCGACTTGTCGGAGTCGGGCTTTAACTACAGCACAAACTGTTTGCATTGCCCTATGATTATTTGCGAGTGGCTCTTTCCTTTACACTTTTGGAGCAGAGAACTTGATGGAAAGTGCTGTCTGTCGTGTCATTCGGAGTTTACCTGGCGCTAAACCTGGCGGTTTAAAAAACAGTTTTAGGTTTTTAAGACCCAATGTTGTAAAGCAGTTTTTTTAAAGCAGTTTTTTTTTTTTTTTTTTTTTGGCTATCATTTTTTATGAAGATCATGCAATCATGACCATGCCGATTACAGTATGTCACTCAGGCTTCACTAACGTGATTGGTACCATAGACTATAGGCTTCCATAGACTGCCATCAAGGCCTCAATGAAGGGGATTATGTGAACAGAAAGGGGGTTCACAATGTAAATGTGCAGCCCAGTTACTATTGGGAGTCTTAATATTCCAGATTAATAATATTATATCAAATAAAAAAAGTCAGTTGACTAAAATCTTCCATATCACAAATGTGAAAGCAAAATGGCCAGGATCTGTGCATGACTTAAGAATTTTCAGAGATTCACATTTATGCACATTATTTGAAAGTGGTAAGAAAAGTTCCACAATTAAATATCAAGCTCACTGTATTACATACACTTATGCTGATCCTAACAGAACTGCATTTCTTCATAGGTGATTATGACATGTTCCTGCCTGCAGACAGGTGTTTTATGACCCCATTCCCTGACCCAAACCAGTTACAATGCAGCTCTAGCCAGGACAAGGGCACACAATGAAATGAACTTTGGCTAACTAAAGGGAAGATTTCAGTGTCTGATAAGTCTGAGGGTTGCACACCTGACAGGGCCTGGGACATTGCTGCATGTGCCATATTACACAACATTGCCAAAAAAAAAAAAAAAAAAAAAAAAACCTTTTCATTATAATATAATGAAAAGTTTAATAAAAGACCAATATACTTAGTTCCTTGAGTTTTATTTCAATTGTTCTTTGTAAAGAAAAGCCAGTGTTCAAGTGCCTGCAACAAGAGATATTAGACACATGCCTCATGCAACAAATAAAAAGGAAAAGTTGTCTATCCACTGCCCACCTGTAGGCCTATGTCTCCTCTGTCTGTGCTGACTCTTCTGTAGGCCTTTCTGTAGATGTGGTGGAATCCTGCAACTTATATTGCTGCCATAAAGCATACAAGTATAAATTAAGTAAAGTTATTTATGCACTTGCAGGTGGGCTAGTTCCTCCATATGACAGTTATCTGAGAGGGTTTATTCACTGTCCAGTGCAATGGAAACAAATGGACATTACAAAGTCTTATACTTTCTTTCCTTTGGAAAGTTATAAAAAAAATGTCCACTTACTGCACATATTTCAGCCACCACTTTCTTGGGAACAGATACAAGTGTTGGTGTATGTAAAAGTGCACAAAAGAGGAAAACACAATGTCATTATATGAACTACACTCTGGAAAAATATTTTTACATTAATATAAGTTTATTAGTTTTCACTTTCACAAGTCAAAGCAATTCATCATTACTCAAGATTTAACAGTTGAAATGACTATACAGCCTTAATTTAATGCAGCAAAAATTATTTTACAGTGTAGGCTACTAAGATCTTTTCTTCTTTTTTTTTTTTTTTGCTCAGCCTTTTTCTTGGTGGCTTTTATAAACAGCCAACCATTTATTTAACAGTGTCTTTTATAAAAGAGACTATAATATAACAAAAAAATTACCATTATGTAGAATATTTTTGTACTTCACTTTTGTTTGTTCCCATGTTCTAGTGTGGTGACTCTGACATTACAATGAACAAAGTAATTATGCAATTATTCAAATACAAAAATATAGGCTAATAAGTGATAAAAAACATCTAACATGGCCACTTCTAACGGATTTAAATTGTCTGCTACTTTTTGCCAGCCCTCTCTCCTGGCTTTTGCAGACTTTGAGGTGTTCCCTGGCGTTTTGCATTAAAACATTAAAATTCCGAATAAACTTCGACTATTAGTTCTTGCTCTGCTGCGGAGAAAAACTGTGCGCGCTCTTTGGCCATGCTGAACAGCCAATAGCAGCGTTGCTGATCAATGTTTCTACTATCGATACATGTCCCCTTTTAACCCAGCGCATGAACGCGCAATTATCTCGGATAACTCAATCCAGCGATACTAATCCTATCCGGCAAGTGTGTTCGAAGAACCGAGTTAGCCAGATCATGATTAGCACGATGATATTATCTTGGATGTGTCATTTGATCTCGGATGTAATAAGCAACGTACGAAGAACGAGCCCCACAACTGTGGAAGATCTGGTGTTGTGTCTGATTCTACATCAAGACTGGAATCAGCTCGTAACTGGCTGGATAAAGTGAAATGTCGACCACATGATTCAAATCTGTGGCAGTGTCCATCTTCACCCTGGGGACAGAATGACTGTAACAATAATGAAGTGGCCAAGATCACCTGCTCAAGTGAGATTATGTTCAAATAATGTTAAGATGGTCTCAGTTTATGTTTATTTAAACACAATGTTTCTGAAAAAAACTACTTGTAAGATTTACTTAATAAAATCCTCGTAACAATTTGCACAAGTATATTTTAAGTAAATTTTACTGCTATAATATCAAGTTCAACTTAAGTGTCATTATCAAGTAAAATCTACTTAGTATTGAACGTAACGCTCATGAAGAAATTAAGTAAAAATTACCTATTTACATTTCATTTAGAAGCTATATTTATTTAAAGTAATTAAGTAAAGTTTATTTATTGTTTTATAATTAGGAAGCTTGCTTTTATGAAATTATGAAGTAAATCTTACCATTTAATGAAGTAAATAAGTAGATTTTATTAATTTTTTTTTGTTTTCATTTACTTAGTTTTATGAAATTATAATACTCCCTATAATTATGTAAACATTGCAATTTTTTTTTTTATAAATAATCCTGAACATAAATAAATGAACATTTTCTCTATAATTTTCACAAATCACACAATTAAAATACAATTAAACAGTTTATTTCAGTCATCAAAAATTGTTCTTCATACAAAAATGGACATTCACAGTCATCTCTTGACACAGGTGCATTCAGTAAAACTTCAGAATGATACTGTAACCCTTGTTTTAAACATAAAAATTTATTTAAAAACAAATTCATGCAAAACATTCAACATTCAAAAGAGCACTCTGAAATAGTGAACTTTAAAGGGTTAGTTCACCCAAAAATGAAAATTCTGTCAGTAATTACTCACCCTCACGTTGTTCAACCCTGTAAGACCTTCGTTCATCTTCGGAACACAAATTAAGATATTTTTTATTAAATCTGAGAGCTGGTTCACTCCTCCATAGGCTTCTAAGGGATTGGAACTTGCTGGCCCAGAAAATGTATTAAAGACATTGTTAATATAGTCCAAGTGACTACAGTGGCTCAATCTTAAGTTTATAAAGCGACGAGAATACTTTTTGTGCGCAAAAAAAACCCAGTGAGTTCACGTAGTAAAACAGCGCAGCACTTCTGTGTTGTACGTCACACGTAGGCTCACTATTGGCCGACGCTGGTCATGTGTGTGATGCGTGTGGCGTATAACACAGATGCGCTGCGCTGTTTTACTACTTAAAAAAACTCGAGGCCCAGAGAGAAGGAAATTAATAGTGGAATAAAGTCGTTATTTTTGTTAGTTTTTTTCACACAAAAAGTATTCTCGTCGCTTGATAAACTTAAGATTGAGCCACTGGAGTCACTTGGACTATATTAACAATGTCTTTAATACATTTTCTGGGCCAGCAAGTTATAGTGTCTTAGAAGCCTATGGAGGAGTGAGACAGCTCTCAGATTTAATAAAAAATATCTTAATTTGTGTTCCGAAGATGAACGAAAGTCTTACGGGGTTGGAACAACATGAGGGTGAGTAATTACTGACAGAATTTTCATTTTTGGGTGAACTAACCCTTTAAAGAATACCATTACAACTTTAATGTATTAAAACATCAACAGCTGAATGTTTAAACAATTCTATCATACCATAGCATTTACTACAACTTCATCTTTAAAAGGATAGTTCACCCAAAAATGAAAATTCTGTCATCATTTACTCTCCCTCAAGTTGTTCCAATCCTGTATGACTTTCTTTCTTCTGCTGAACACAAAAGAAGATATTTTGAAGAAAGTCGGTAACCAAACAACTGATGGACCCCATTGACTTCCATAGTAGGAAAAAAAAAATACTATGGATGTCAATGGGGACCAGCAACTGTTTAATTACCAGCCTTCCTTAAAATATCTTCTTTTGTGTTCAGCAGAAGAAAGGAAATCATACAGGTTTGGAAAAACTTGAGGGAGAGTAAATGATGACCGAATTTTCCTTTTTGGGTGAACTATCCCTTTAATCTTTGAACTTTTGGGGAGAGTTTAAGAAGGATGGATACATCGATTGGATCTCGATGTTTGAAGTTCTCCATCAGCACCATGGACAACCAGTATTTTAATGATGTGCTGAGTGATGTCACTGTAGCTGTCCTCCTGCATACAGTTTAGAAGAAAAAATATAATTATTTTGAGAAACAAAAATAGAAAGTGACTTCATTATCACAACAGAATGAACACATGTATACTAAAAAAAGACCATATGGTTTCGATTATGTTAACCGTTTGATGCGTACGATTAAACCGGTGTGATTATATAGTGCATTTCAGGCATTTAAGTTACATACACCTAAGTTACCACACACATTGTGTAAGTAACTATGAAGTTTTCTTTTTTTTTTCTTTCTCCCACTTCACCGGCCTCTTACTTTCACGTATTTTGGGAGAAGTGGATGAATTTACGTGTTGTAAATCCAACAGATCCTATTCTCTAAATTCCAGTGCATACTAACATGGCGATGCCCAAACGCAGCCCTGCTTATTTTGAGACCTCATTTATGCACGATTTAGTGCGATTGAAATATTGTAGCTTTATGTGTAGACGTTCCTGGGTAATATTCAGTAAGAAAATTAAAACTTTTCCATAGTCAACAGTATAACGTTACTTCAGCAGGAAAGCAGTTAACGTTAATTTTAAGGCCTAATGTTAGCAAGCTAACTAAGCAGTTACAACGGTATCCAATCAGTTTAAAAATTTTACACGAAAAACAGTGCTTTCCGAATCTATAAAACTATTGAAAACTTTTCCGATTAAATATAAGTTAACTAATGTAGCAAGTGAAACGTAAGGGTTATAACGTTAATGTACAATGGATAACCCAGACGCGTTAACTTACAACTTACAGTAATGAGGTCATGTTATAAGATGAGCATTAATGTTTATTGAGTCAAGTAAGTTAAACAAGAATCATCAATCAAAATCCACACAGACCCATGTTTTATTAAATGTAAAACAGAAAGACAAACTTACCTCAAACACGACAAAAAGCAGCCACGCAGCAGCTCGCCAATCCATCTGACCCAAAGTGGCAGTTAGACTGTCTTGTCCAAACACGCATGTGCGGATTCAAACGCGCTATACTTTTCGATTAAAATTTACTTAAAATTACTATGTTTATGTGAAGTGACTATAAAATGTTTAAATATTACAAGCAAATATATAATAAGATTTACTCTTTCCAACCAGTTAATTTATTACATGAATTAAATGTGTAGATATTTAAAATTTTACTTAGAAAATTCTAGTTCTCATTGAATTTTAATTTTATAAAGTAAAAATTATGAAGGTTAATTTAATATATATTACTATACCAAAAAGTTCGTTTTTACAGTGATATAATGTGGTGAATAAACTGTTTCTGAAACACTAAACTAATTTGATGGACAGAGCCTAAAATTATTTATTAAATTATGTTTTAACATTGATATGTTTCACTGAGAGAAGTTATGATTTTTGTGTCCTAACGTTCAGTTCTCTTAATATTTAATCTCAGAGGAGGAGAATCCTGAGTCTCCTCGGAGTCGTCTGACATGTTCTACCTCTCCATCTCCTCACCAGAGACAATGTTCAAGTAAGATTTTTAATTTAAGACTGTTTTCCATTAAAATGTGCATTTAAAGAAGAATTTACTTGCATTAAAAAATTATAATCAAATTCATAAATGTAATCCACTAATCATACATTTAAAGCCGTCTTAGTTCAGTTTCAGTGTGTTTTGTTGTATATGGTGTCCTGAAGCTGGTCAGTGATGTTGCTGTGTGTGATTTAGATCATGTTCCTCTCAGACTGAGTGGAGGTTTGGGCCGGTGCTCTGGGAGGCTGGAGGTGTATCATAACGCTGTGTGGGGTTCAGTCTGTGCTGATCTGTGGGACATCAGTGATGCTCAGGTGGTCTGCAGGCAGCTGGGTTGTGGAGCAGCACTGAGGGCTGATGGGAATTCAGTCTTTGGTGCTGGTGAAGGTGTTGTGTGGCTGAACAGAGTCGAGTGCAGAGGGAATGAGATTCACCTGTGGGACTGTCCTCGATCCCTGGAGAACCACACTGACTGCTCCCACAAAGAGCACGCTGGACTCACCTGTGCAAGTCAGAGAAAAACACTGACCGATAATAGTGATTTTCACATCATTTTAGTGCTACTAACTGTGTATTTGCATGATTTTTAATCTGTCTGTGTCTGTTTTGACAGATTTGACAGATTTGTCAGTGTCCACTACTCCTGCCACAACAACATCAGCTTCTCCTCCAGTTTCTCAGACAGTGCGCTCAACATCAGTCACTCCTCCACAAACTCCTCCAGTGTCTCCTGTGCTTGTGGTTGTACTGGGAGTTTTGCTCTTACTGCTCTTAGTGCCACTGCTTATACTGATTCAGCAGAACAGAGTGATGAGGAGAGGTAGGAGAGATCCAGAGACTGTCATATTGTGTCTTATTCAGTGTGTGATCAGTCATGTGTTGTGAACTGACAGCAGGTTTGTCTGTCTACACTCACAGCTCTCTCTAAGAGGAGACACAGGACGACGACTGAGGCCGTTTATGAGGAGATTCATCACAGACACAATCACTTCACTCAGAGAGGTGAGACATGAGCCGTGAATCTTATTTAATATGATTAATAAGAGAGTCTGTCAGACACTTGATGTTCATCTATTATTAGTCCTGTTAAACCTCCGGCTTTAAACCAGAGAATTCCTCACAGAAAACCACAGAGCTGCAGGTGCATGTTTATGTGTGTGTGTGTGTGTGTGTGTGTGTGTGTGTGTGTGTGTGTGTGTGTGTGTGTGTGTGTGTGTGTGTGTGTGTGTGTGTGAGTGTCAGTGAGTGTCTCTTCCTGTGTGTATTTAGAGGGTAATTATAAGGAGGGGTTCATATTTTTCTAAGTCTAGGTGCAGGTGTGTGTGTGTGTGTGTGTGTGTGTGTGTGTGTGTGTGTGTGTGTGTGTGTGTGTGTGTGTGTGTGTTTCTGGAAGGCAGAGAGGAATGGGTTCATGTGAGGATACATGTGTGTTTCTAATAGGCCTAAAACAAAAAACATGGTATTTCTGCCTCTAATGCTTTTAAAATGTAAGTAATTCATATTTGTGTTGTGTTTTAAGTAACACAATGCTTCATGATCCAAAGGAGAAATGAGGATTCAGTCTGTATGGAATGATGAATATGTTTCTGACTGTTCTGCTGTCCTTTAACAGGAAGTCTCGTCTCTGAAGAACTGCATTCTGGGTATGAAGATGCTGATGAGCTTCTCTCAGGTTAGAGCTGAAGTAGATCCAAATCAATCATTTGTTTTACAAATGTAAAAAAAAATATATATATATATATTTACACATTTTATCACTATTTCAACTGTTCACAATACTAAAACTTTTATCTTATTAGAAAAAGAGTTCAAGACTGCATATTATGATGATGTCACCAATGGCAGTGTCCTGAAAGGTCAGTGATCCCGCTGTGTCCCAATCAGAGGCTGTGTCCTCCGGAGGTCGCATCTGAAGACTGCATACGTCACTGAGGTGGTCTCGTATAAGAAAAATACCCGTTAGATTGCAAAGTAAGAAAGAAATTTCAGTATTTTACACCTCATGAGGAATAACAGTCAATTTTATTCTCTTAAATAAGACATCCTTGATGAGGTTTACAGCCTTCAAATGTGACGACCGGAGGACGCAGCCTCTGAATTGGGACACAGCTAACATTCATTACCCAAAACCTGCAACAGTATATTTTACATTTATTTTGTTTCCCAAAATATAAAAAAATGCCCAAATTATACATGTTTTGATGCAGAAGAGATGATGAAGGAAATCACACCGGGATACTATGATGATGTCATCACTGATGGACTGAAACCAGATCGTGAGACAGGTGTCGTTCGGTTATTCTATAATAGGAAGAAATATTTAAAATATAGCTATTAAAATCTGTATGTATTTATAGAAATACATACACATAATATATTGTCTCATGTTAAATTTACAGAATACACACCTGAGAGCTATGATGATGTAATGACAAGTGGACAGAACTCTATCAGAAATGGTGTTTACTTTTTATTGTTATTGGTGACATATTTAACATAGTCCTTTTATAGTGATTTATGATATTATGTATTAATCCCATTACATTGTAAGATATAATGCAATGTTTGTTCTGTCTATATGTTCATGTGTAGTGGACACACCAGAGCATTATGATGATGTCATCATTAATGAACAGATCTTTCAAGATGTAAAAGGTGAGTCACACAGAACTGCATTTCATTATCACCCTTCACCCTCTAATATTGAACATTTCTACCATTAATGAATCATCACGACTTTATCAGGAGAAAATCTAATAATCTCAGACAGTCATGAGGTGAAAGAGATCAATGACATCATTAATGACACAAGCTGATTTACAAACTACAATGTGAGGTTTTTATTTCACATGTGAATCAGAGGGAGATCAGGAGGAGTATGATGATGTGAAGAACAGCAATGAAGATGAGAGGAACCTGTTGGGTAGGTTATTGTAACATTTCTATAGCATATTTAATTTTTATTTGTTATGTTTCTCATTTAAACCACATCTTGATGTAATTATTACAATGAAAATGATCAGTTTGCTTTTGATTTTAAAAACAGACTATGATGATGTGGAGGAGTCAAATAAAGAGGGAGGAGCCATATGACTCACTGACCACACCCACTGCCTCTTCATCAATTCATATTACAGTTCCTGGAGATATGGGGGTTTCTTAAACTACTGTTAAAGATTCATGTTTTTGATATCTGAAATATTTTTGTATAACAGGTTACATGTATTGCAACAAAGTTTGTAGTATTTGTATTTTAATATTTGGCCTATTCTTTTTTTATTTTAATATCAATATTTTTCACCTAATAAACAAAAGATACCATTTATTCATTACATTTGTCACAATATATTTTATAAAGCAGTTCGAGGAAATGAGAAAATTATGCAAAACACTATAAACATTTAAAGTTGTTGAAAAAACTGTTAGGGAGTTCAGCTGCTGACAGCATTATCTACCTAAATATAATGAGAAAATGGATTTACCACACAATAAATTATTATTAGGCATCACATTTTTCCATAAATTTACTGCCATAGTAATAGTATGTATTGTGTGCTGCTGTCAGCTTGTATTAACTTTATGTAACCTTTTATTTAAAAAAAAAATACTGTAAAGAACAAAAAAAAAAAAAAAAAAAAACACTCACCCAAACTGCACATTTTATTGTGTGATGGTGCATTTTTACTTTAAAATGCTTTAAACAAGTTGAAACAGTTTGTAAGTCTGATGTGAGTTATTTGCGCTGCGCTTGAATCTTTTGCAGCAATAGCTCCATCTGCAGGTTGAGGTTGGGCTGACCCTTCTTGGTTTTTCTCTTCAACAGCTGATATGTTGCCATTTTCTTTTCCTTGTATTTCTTCAGAGCCTCCTCACGCTGAGATTTGTCTTTCAAGAATTCCTACAGAGACACACATAATAAAACAAGCGTCAATCAAAGAATGTAAGGGTGGTGAAAAAGGTGTATATGACATAATGGATCTTCCTTAAAGGCTTATTAGTTGTTAAAAAGTAAAAAATGTCATCAATTACTCACTCTCATGTCGTTCCAAACCTGTAAGACTTTCGTTTATCTTCAAAATACAAATGAAGATATTTTAAAAGAAATATGAGAAATTCTTGTCCTTCCATTGACAGTCCACGCAACTACCAAGAGACACGATCACTGTATATGATGAACACATTGAATTTAGGCTTTTATTCACATATGTGACCCTGGATCACAAAACCAGTCACAAGTAGCACGGGTATATTTGTGGCAATAGCCAACAATCAGTCAAAATTATCGATTTTTCTTTTATGCCAAAAATTATTAGGATATTAAGTAAAGATAATGTTCCATGAAGATATTTTGTAAATTTTCTACTGTAAATATATAAAACTTTTGAGTGAGTGAATGCAGCAAAATCGTGAAAATAAATGGACAACTTTAAAGACGATTTTCTCAATGTTTCGATTTTTTTGCTCCCTCAGATTCCAGATTTTCAAATAGTTGTATCTCAGCCAAATATTCCTAACAAACCACATCAATGGAAACTTATTTATTCAGCTTTGGAACATGATCTTTACTTAATATCCTAATAATTTTTGGCATAAAAGAAAAATCGACAATTTTGATGTATAAATCTAAATTTAAAAAATTTACCCATGTGACTGGTTTTGTGGTTCAGGGTCACACATATAAACATTGATCAGTGAACATAAACAGAAGCTCAACAGATCCTGCTTGACGCGCGAGAACAAACCTCATTGGTTCTTGCTGAAGCTCAAACGTGCTGCGTAACACCAGAATGAACCTCATTATTTATTTCTCACATGCTTGAGCTTCTGTTTACCACAACTGATGTGTGAGTTAATGAATGTTTATATGTAAATAAAAGCCTAAATTAAATCCATTCATCATATAATTTTTTATAGTTTTACAATCTCTTTATGACCTTTTTGAAGCTCAAAGTGGTAGTTGCTTGGAGTGTCAATGGAGGGACAGAAATCTCTCATTTGTGTTACGAAGATGAACGAAAGTCTTGTGGGTTTGGAACAACATGAGGATGAGTAAATGATGACAGAATTTTCATTATTGGGTGAACTATCCCTTTAATGACATCACACAGGAGATTCATTAGGAAATGGAAAACTGTACAAGAATTCCATCATACTGAGTAAAAGAACTGCATTTGTAGACTCTAGCACTGAGTATACATTTGTTAGATGTAATCATTTTATATTGGCCAGTTTCTATTGCCTCACCTCTCTTTTTCGTGCACGTTCCTCCTTCATCCTCTCATATTCTTGCTTTGTCTTTTGATACGAAGACATTTTATGCTTCCTTTGGATGAACGGGGCCTTGTGGGAGCTGATGACACAAATCAGGAATGTGGCTTTGCTGATGCAAATGGACTATTATTTGAATATTATACACACACACGCACATATGTGTGTATGTTTATACACTTATCTGTTACTGTACCTGTCAGACTGTGCTGGTTTATTAGATGAATCAGGATCAGGGTCGGTAGTTTGGTCAGTCGTTGTGTTTAAGACGTGTTTCTCAGGAGAATCTAAAGAATCTGACCCCATGTTTAGTTCATCATCTGACTCTGTCTCTTTATCCAGTGCTCTCCCTTCACATCTTTTCTTCTTTTTCTCCTGTTCTTCTTCATCTAATCTTTCTTTTTCAGCCAGGTACAGATGTCTCAGATGCTCGGGATATTTCTCCTCTAACTGAACTTTTGATGCTTGATTTTTCTTCCTCTCCTTTCGAAGAAGTTTGTTGTATTCATGCCTTACTTTCTCCTTCCTTTTGAAGGCAAACCCCTGACCTGATGAAGCATGAGATAGAGATGAGATTCAAACAGAATACATTCAAATTTGAGTCTTTGGATTACGGATCTATTACGCTATTCAAATATACATTATTGCAATTTATGCACAAAATAATTATATTTGCTTTAGAAAATGGTATTAAAAAAAATCATCATTAATGCAAAGATTACATATTAAAGAACTAGGCACGTGAATAGTAGTACACTAGATTTTTAAAGGATGTAACGTTAATATCAGACATCTTTATTTTAATTGAAAATGTGTTTAATATATGAGTGTTTTCTACATCGAAATACATTTAGCTGCTACTTAAAAGTTAAGTATTTACGTTACGTTGATGGATCAACTACTCACCCTCTTTTAAACTACCATCAAAAACTTTGTTCTCCGGAACCCATTTTCTTTTTCTTTTGGCGTTGTGTGATAAACCACCATGTGAAAATTTGTTATTGAAGTGTTTTCCTCTAAACGGACCTTGACTTTTTGAGTTTTGTTTTAACGGTGCCATGTTTGACGCTAGTATGTGGACAACACGGATGTTTCTCATGCAGACAGAGACGCACAATAATGACGTGCGTATGGTCGCAAGGCATTACTAATCAAATAAGCGCCATTTGTGTGAGGGCATGTTCTATTCGCTCATAGAACAAAACGCTGACTAGTACACCCAACATGGCCGCACATTTGGTCGCTCAGAGGAATCATCTCCTTATTTGACTACTTACGTCTTAAATACAGAAAATGTGTCAACAGCTGCAGCTCTCATGCAATTCTCACTGTTCTCGGTCCGTGAATAATGGCATTTAATGACCTGCCTATTAAAACTTTAAAAAGGAAAATAGATGAAGTAAAGCGCTTTCTCTCCATATCGCTAAGCATCTCGAATGCGCACACAGTGGACTTTTACACGCGTGATGTTTGGAGCACGTTCATGTGTGTGAGTCCAGAAGAAGTGTTGCATTCTATCAGTTCCACTGATGACCGCACGGGGGCGGTAGAAGGTAAGAAGGACTCAATCTGGAAAAAGAAAAAAATCGTATATTGTTATGCAAAACATTTAAAAAACAACAAAAATGATATCATTTATAATTTGTGGTTTAATTATGACACTACGCAACATAAGAAACTGCTCAGAATTATAATGACTAATATATGTTTTCATATAATTTTCTTTAACATTTACTCAGAACACTGTATGTATACATTATTTTGTATGTAGTAAAATGACAAAATGGTCTGCGGCAGTATCATTTAATTTGATCAATATTTAAAATAATTAATTTGATATAGCCTACCAGTATGTTGTATTTGTATGATACAATATATATTTTATATGTTTTGAACTAAAGTGCATAGGACTCTATTTAATCAG
Source organism: Leuciscus leuciscus (assembly GCF_965113295.1). Lineage (NCBI taxonomy): Eukaryota > Metazoa > Chordata > Actinopteri > Cypriniformes > Leuciscidae > Leuciscus > Leuciscus leuciscus. The sequence continues at coordinate 9,781,287 of NC_138728.1, read as the reverse complement.
CTGTATTTCATAGTAATAGTGTTTTTGCTTTTAGAAAAGGAAAACACCACCTTTGGTTTCTGTAATGCCTCAAAGAAGCTGGTGGACATATCAGCCCTGCTGAGGGCAGCGAAAGCCCACAGTTTCCCGGGTCTGGGGGTCTGTATGCAGCTGGAAGAGCTGATGGAGAATCTGACACTGATATATGGAGACACTATAGCGGGTAACTGCAGTCAGACCAGAAGCACTGAAAAGCACATTTAAATTCCACTCTGGATCTTTATTGTGATTATTATGCACGTCACATTCAGGTTATTACAAGGTTATATCTCATGCATTGTCTGTAATTTCCATAGGAGAGTCATCAGGCAAAGTTCCTGTTCCAGATGAGTTTATGAACTGTAAGAAAGCCCATGAGGTGCAGGCAATGTCTGAGGTTGTGGCTAGTTTGGCTGAATGCTGCCGGGTCAAACAGGTAAGAACATTTCAAATGTAGTTTAGTTAAAAATTTTGTTCTGAATTGCATCTTTTTCATCATCAGTTTCTTCATCTCAGGTGATAGACGTGGGCTCTGGGAAAGGCTACCTGTGCTCCTATCTATCCATGCGGTTTAACCTACAAGTTTTCGGTATTGACTCTTCTAGCACCAACACACATGGAGCTCAGGAGAGGAACAGGAAACTGAAGAAGTTCTCCAAAGCCTATCAGAAACAGAACAGAGCCACCGTGAATCAAGCTTTGGACAGTGAGGATGGGAGTAAACAACACAGCAGAAACTGTGAGAACAGTGAAGGCAACAAAAACTTTATTACAAAGGAAAAAGGAAGGTTTGTGGCTCAAGAGGAAACCAGTGATTTATCAAAACAAGTCTCCAGTGATTTCTCCGCTTCAGATAATGCCACATTAGACCCCAGTGATTGGGATGCAGGAAGCAGCTTCCTCAGCACGCTGTCTCTAGACGTCATAGAGGACGCTTCTCCTCGTGTCCACCCCAGCCAGCTGAGCCTGGAGGAACGAGAGAGGAGGAAGAGGGACAATCTGGAGAGGAAAGCTCGAGAAGGGAGGAACGACAGCGACAGCAGCCTGTTTTCCCCTCTGACCTCATACGTCACTGCAGAAACTGAACTCAAGACACTGATCACAGAGCTGGAGGTCAGTGGATGTCAGAACACACACGCTTTCAACTAACCAGGGGAGAAAAATAGTGTAATAATAATCATTTATAATTCACTATACTATAATAATAATAATAATAATAATAGATTTAAAAATTAATAAAGGGGTTTCAACCAAGGGAGAATAAAAAATAAATAAATAAATAAATAAATAAATAACAACATCAACAACTCATTTAAAAATAAAACAAAATGTATAATAATAATAATAAAATTAAACAATTATTACATTTATTAAATCTATAGTTTTACCAATTGTAAAACTTATTAAATCAATTGTTTATTTAATTCATTATTTAATAATAATAGTTATTGTTATTATTATTTATGAATTGTATTATTTTATAATAAATGATAAATTATTGTTGTTCATTTATTAAATGAATTATTTATTTAAATGAAAAATATGAATTAGTTTTTGTTATTATTATTAATAGTAAATTGATTTAGTAGATTTGTCAATTTAAATAAAATGTAACTATATTATCATTGTAATTATTACTACTGCAACTACAACTACTTATGAACAAATAAACTATTATTATTATTAAATAAAGAATTTGTCTTTTTGAGTCTTATATAGCTGCATTTGTATTTTAGTAACCTAAAAAACTAGCTGAAGCTGTGTTTTTTCATACTGTTTGAAGCATTTGGATCATGATACAACTTTTTTTTTCATTGAGAATGTGCTGTGAATTCATTTCATATGATATTCTCTAAGGATCAAATAATGTATGTGTACTAAACTCATATAATAGCACAAGAGACACGCTATGCTGCAATAGTTGTCCAGCTGTGGGCTTTGATTATAGAGCAGAAGTTGTATCATTGCTATTACAGCTCAGCGAGACGCCTGCGATTATCCTAATCATGTTAATTAGGTGAAATTGAGCTCAAGAATGGAGAGGGACTTGGATGTGTCCATAGCAAATTATTTATGATCAATGAGAGATGGCAAACGGTCTGTGTTGATTTCACCAAATTACCCTTTTCTCTCTCTCTCTCTCCCTCTTTCTCTGGCCGGTACCCAGGATGCAGTTCTGGTTGGCCTGCATACGTGTGGAGATTTGGCTCCCAGCACTCTGCGGATGTTCGGGGCCAAACAGGAGCTGCGGGCCGTTTGCAGTGTGGGCTGCTGCTACCACCTGCTTTCTGAAGAGTTTGATGAGGACAGACAGGGTAAGAACACTTCCTGTCCCACACACACACGTGAACAGATCAGTCTCTGTCAAACTGGGTGCCCAAAATCTTCAAACAAGATAAGATGTGTGGAATTTTAGTTCTTTGCATAATGTTCTTTCCAACAATGTGCAGCCCTGTGCCAAGCCTGGGTCAAAAAATGTAAAACAATAATAATAATAATAAAAAATATATTATTGTTGTTATTAGAACATGTATACATTTATTTTATAAAGAGTAATTGTTGTTGTTGCTTGTTTATTAAATCAATAATTTAATATTATTAATAATAATATAATAATTATAATGTACTTGTAACATCCTAATAATTAACATCCATAATAATGACAAATTACTCTACATTTAAATACCATCCTAATAATAATAATTATTAAATAATTTGACATTCTTTTGCAGCCCTGGGCCAATCCTGAGTCAAATAATAAATTGTTGTTTTTATTTATGAAGTAAATTCAGTATTTAATTAATAAGTTCATTAATTTCATTGTTTATTTGATTAATTATGTAATAATAACGTTTGTTAGTATTATTAATATATTTTTGTTCTTTTTAATTATAAATATAATTATTATGTAATAAAAAAATATGAATACTTAATAATAATAATAATAAATATTATTATGAAGTATTAATATTTTTAAATAATTAATTAAATTTGACATTCTTTTGCAGCCCTGGGTCAATTCTGGGTCAAATAATGTAATACAACAACAATGTATTATTCAATATAAAACAGTGATTAATACATTTATAACAAAATAATAATAATAATAATTTATTTTTCAATGAATAATTAATTGTTGTTTATTTATTAAATAAATGCAATTTTTCATTATAATTGTATTATTTAATAATAATGCGTGTTATTATTATTGATATAATGGTGACTTTAGTTGTATGGACAAAAAACACTGATGATTTCAAAATGTCTTCTTTTGTGTTCTGCAGATGAAATTAAGAATTGCCATTTTTAGGTGAACTATCCCTTTAAGAAATGGTGCTAGTCCCAAGAGACCATGTGGTTTCTGTCGGTCGCTCTCTGTCTTTCCCCTTCTCTTAGATACTTCTTCTTAGAGGAGACACTGCAGTAATGATTGAGTGCCTGCAAAATATGATATTTTGATCACATAATTACTGTCGATTGAGTCAGTGTCCAAAGCTATGAAGCACAGCAGGACTACAATAATGTCTCATTGTCTTTTAAAGCCTGGTGATCACATCACAGACTCTCGATTGCTACAGGGACAGAGCTAAAACACATGAAGTGTGTTCAAATGTTGGACTGACATCACAAACACTCTCCCTCTCCACACACAGTCTGTTTGATCTCACTAAATCAAGAAGAGTCCGTACAACATGTGGCGTTTTCAGCATGATGATGTCAGAGTTTTCAGGGCTTCGGCGGCTCGCTTTACAAGCGCGTTTGTTCTGAAGAAGAAACAATACGGAGTGAAACAAATGCAGTTCCAATGGAAATACACAATGTGCCTTTTAGTCTAAAATACCTGGCATGATTACAGCATCATGCTGTGCGTTTAAAGGGGAAGTGTGTAATTGTTGTGCCACTAGCGGCACCCCACAGAGTTACAAAGATTTTGCACCGAGTTTTGCTTGCCTGATCACAATTAACAGCCTAATACTTTTTCTATGGTATCTCTGCAAAGGCCCTGCATTTGCTTACTCAATTCAAAAGAGCCCATGCAATGTCTCCTACTGAAACAGGAAACAGGAAGTCTCGTCCACAAACGTCATTAGTTAAGCAGTCAACCTGTGAATGGCTTACTTACAGTTGTATCTGCGCCTAAAATTGGTATTTCCATCCAAAAAATTACACACATCAGATTTAAACCATGTTTTATTGGGGAACCGACAAACGCAAACTGAAGATCCTTCATTTTAAAGCCTCAGTGATTGGTCGAATTAAGACAGTGTTAAAGTTATGAAATCACTAATGTCAGTGTTGCACACGGTCCTTCTCTCTGTCCATTTTTTTATACACAGCTCATTCTGTTTCACTCACACACACATTAGTTTCACTATATTAGTGAGGACATTGCATAGACTTCCATTGATTTTATATCCGGTTTATATGTTTTGGCTGATTTGTATGCCTTTTTAACTAGTAAGGACCAGTAAAATATCCTCACTAGTCTGTTGTCATAGTATTTCAGGACATTTGGCCCTCAAGTATAGCCAAACCTGCACACACACACACACACACACACACACACACACACACACACACACACACACACACACACACACACACACACACACACACACACACACACACACACACACACACACACACACACACACACACACACACACACACACACACACACACACACACACACACACACACACACACACACACACACACACATATTTCAGGCCTGTGCTGGACTCTGGATCCTGTTCAGTTTGGCATGGTTTAGATTAGCATGATATCTGGAATAAACAGTGTTTATCTGCACCACGAATAGGCCTCGTACCTCAGTATGGGTCTCGTTTGAATGGCATGTGCTCAACAGGTTCTTATCCACAAAATGTTCAGTGTTTAGAAATCTGCTTTAGTTTTGACATACCCTAAAAAGTTTGGGGTTGGTATGATTTTTTATGTTTTTAATACTAAGTCTGTTTATATTTCATTAAAAAAATACTGTAAAAACAGCAATATTTTAAAATATTATTACAATAACTTCTTTATTTTAATATATTTTCAAAGGTAATTTATTCCTATGATCAAAGCTGAATTTTCAGCATTATTACTCCTGTCTTCAGTGTCACATGATCCTTCAGAAATCATTCTAATGCTGATTTGGTGGTCAAGAAAAAAATCTTATTATCAATGTGCAAAACAGTGGGGAAACAACTTTTTCCCCAGGATTCTTTGATAAAATAGAAAGTTCAATAGAACAGCATTTATTTGAAATACACATCTTTTTTTGATCAATTTGAATGTATCCTTGCTGAATAAAAGGCTAATAAAAATCTTACAGACCCCAAACTTTTGAACGGTAGTTAATGTAAAAAAGATGTTTGATTCTTCATCTCTGTTTTTTTTTTGGTGTGGGCCAGGGTGTGTCAGTGGTGTGTGTGGTTTCCCCATGAGTCAGTATCTGAAGGATCAGGCCTGTTTCTGTGGTCGAAATGCCAGGATGTCAGCATGTCTCGTAAGTCTCTCTCACACGTCACGAAAACATCTCACGTTGCCCACGCATCATAAACCACATCCTTTGCTTATTAGATAAATGTTATAAAAATGTTATGATAATCAGGTGATTTTTCTTGTAAGATGAACACAGTGTATCTGCTATTAAACTAAAAGTGAATCAAATCATGTCACAATGTGTTTAGTTATCACATTCAAGCTTGTTTCCAGCAGGCTTGACTAATATTGAGCTCTTCACAAACTAATTTCCCCCTCTCAGGCTCTGGAGAGGGTGTCTGCCGGAGGAGGGGTGAGTACTTGATTGTGTCATATCATATTAATATTAATATTTCAATTAAAATCCCAATTCCCCTGTAAGATTTGCATATAAGGAGGACAGTCTCTTGCAACCAGAGCTGTTTGCACAGCTGATCATAATGTGTTGGTCAGGCTTGAATGCCAGAACGTACAGCATATGCGGCTTTGCATATTTATGTGATTTAATTAGATGCACTGTGTATTTTAATTAGATTTTTTTCTCGATTAAAAATGAATGAATGTTCAGAGGTGAAGCGGCCAGCACGTACGATCTCTTTGTGCTGTCTTCCGCACGGCTGATTGTTTGTATGACATAATTGTAATGGAAAATATGACACAATCTGTTTTTAAAGTTGCCACAAATGGGACAAACACTTCAAATGATGTGATTAAAAACACAAATAAGTAAGCAAACATAAGTATGCATTGCATAAATAAGTAAAAACAGGCAAAATCAGTTTTGAAATGAAACTAAATAGTTTGGACTGATGTTAACCGGGTTTCTTGACTGTTACAGCTGCCTATGGAGTCGCTTTTTTATCGGGCGGTTCTTCATGTTATTTTACAGGATCACTACGATTGCTTTAAAAGGTATTCATCATATGTACCACCATTGATTTTATGTCATATTTATAGCATACTAGATTTGTTTTGTTACTGTGGTATGCATGATATTAATAATAATAGCTCTGTTTGTTTGAAGGCTTTTAGATGCATGTAAACATCTGGAAAAACCAACTGTTGCCACAGTCAATTTTCATCATTTAAAGTGCCCTATTATGCTTTTTCGGAAAGTATCGTTCATGTAGTGTTATGTACAGTCGCTGTTTGTGAATGTAAAAGGTCTGCATATTTTTTTAAAGATGAAAGTGCAGGCCTGAAATGAGTCTATGAAGGTTTGTAACACATTTGCACAATGCCAGCCTATGATCTGCCGGCGAACAACTTCTACTTCGACCCGCCCTCAAACACTGTAGTTGAAGATGATGACTGGAAGAGTTTAGTTTGTGTTGTCGACATGTTGAGAAGATGCTGCTTTCTGTGCTGCGAAAGCAAATCAACTTTGCATGCACCTCAACTTCCGTTTCCAATAGACCAATCACAACAGACTAGGCCGTCTGACCAATCAGTGCAGAGTAGGCCGTCTGACCAATCAGAGCAGAGTAGGTTCTCGAAAAGGAGGGTTGAGAAAGACTGAATCTTTTATCAAACGTTTCAGACACAGTGAGAAAAGAGGTGATGCTGCAATGTCTATTATGAGAAAGTTAAAGTGTTTTTTGACCTTGGATGCATGTAAACGCACTGTAGGACACCTCCAAAACAAAATTAGGAACCTTTGAAATAGCATAACAGGGGCACTTCAACCAAGTATTAGAGGTTTGGCGGTTAATTATAGTACAATGCCGAACCCTAAAAATTTGTTTGCTGTCCTAGATTTGAAAACACTCCATAAAAACGAAACACACACCCCGGACCCCCTGATGAGCCACTCTCAGTGTGAAACGCACACGATGACAAATATTAAGCCGTTCCCCTCACAAACACCAGGATCAGATATCTCATCGACAGCACTCTCACCACATCATCTGCTCATTAGACAGAAAACAACCGCCTGTCTTTGTTTAAGTCGCCGGAGAGCTTTAGTAAACTAGAGGAGAGAATAAAGAGGCTCCAGATTCCCTCCGGTCCTTCCTTCCTTTTGCGGAGGCTGATAAATGTTTATCGAGATATTTGATCATGACTGTACTGAGCAGATCTGATTCAGTGATGACTGATGCTCATGAGTCAAACCCTAAAGCCCTGTTTTCAATTTTTTATTAAACTCCTGTGAGTCAAAGCCAAACCATCAGGTTACGGTAATGTGCAAGTCAACAAGGAGTGCAAAGTTCACCCTCTGCATGTGACTTACTGTATGTACGTTAATATCAGTCTCTAAACTACTTCAGGAATCAATTCAACTTTATGTTAGTTTATTTTTGATGCAGTGTTTTATTTCCTATTTGCAGTGAGAAACGTGTTGGGAACATGTACTCCAAAGCCTCTTCGTTTGTGGACTACGTCAGGCGGGCACTTAGGAAGCTGGATCTGGATGAGACTAAAGTAATAACCGATTGTTCTCATATTACGTTTAATGTTTTGTCAGTCTGCCCACATGCATCTGAATTACACCACAATGAAACTAATGAGATAAACAGACTAAAGTATGTTTGACAAGTAGGGAAATATGGGTACAGAGAGCAAGAGACTATTAAAAAGGCATTAGCAGGCCCAGACGATATCAGTGTAACCTGATTTTGGGGAGAAATATATATATATATTTAAAGTTATTTAAATATTTGATAAAACAAATTGTAAAAAATAAATAAATAATAATATGCATATGTATGTACAATTAATATAAATACATTAAATATAATATATTCATGTATGTTTAAATGAAATATTACATATTACATTTTATTTAAATTATAAAAATTTTGCTTATTGTAATATTTTAATATATATATATATATATATATATATATAAACTTTTATTAGTCTTTAGTTTATATGAATACATTAAATATAATATATATATTGGATATTTGTATATAAATTAAATATAACATGTATTTAAAATAGAAAATTGTTAAAATTTTATTTGACAAAACTATGTTTGTCTATTTGAACTATATTTGTAATATTTAAATTTTTATAATTGTATATTTATAAATGAATCTTTTCAAATTTGAATTCATTTATATTTTATTTTATATAAACAAAATAGTACATATGTATTTAAAATAGAAAATTATTTTAATTACATTTAATTTGACAAAATTGTGTGTATATATAGTTAAAAAACTTTAATTGTGTGTATATATGTGCTTACTACAGCACAGATTACATAAATATTTTTATATAAATATTATACTGTACTTGTATTTATATATGTATGTATATATTTTTATTTAAATTAAAAATATACATTTAATGTTTATTTCGTATTATTTAATTATTTTTTATTTTGTAATATTTTTTTATATATGTATAGAATATTTTTTTTAGGTCCTGGTTGGTGAGTAGGACATAATCTCGTTCCTTTATTGATATAAAACCATTAAATCCATATCTCTTGTTCTCTTCAGCTATCTGACGGCGATATTCAGAGCTATCATGATCGCTACACACCCAGGATGAATGAGATGATTGCTTTTAACATGGTGAGCATCATTGAAAGTTGTATGTCTATTATTTTTTCATTGCTAACCCTATATCAGTCTGCCTCATGCTGTTCTCATCTTCCTCAGTTGAAAGTAACATTGGCTCCATGTATAGAGGGTCTCATCCTCCTGGACCGACTTTGCTACTTGAAAGAGCAGGTAAAAAAAAAAACAATTGTCAGGGCAGATAACATAGTAGTTGTCCAGTTTACCCACAGTTTGTATATTTACCCCCTATTTGTCCATGTTAAGCTGGTAATCCTCATATAATTGGAGGACTGTGTGGGGCTTTTGTTTCAGGCTTTACTTCAGAGCCACAGCACACATTTCCCTAATCAAAAACTTTTACAAACAGACATTAGCCACATATAGCAGCTCCAAAACAGTCAAAAAATGGTTTTAAAGGATTTTAGCATACAGGAGTTCAGAGGTTTTAAGTTACACCTCCGTTTCCCTCTTGCCCACCAGGCTTTGAACATAAAACCTCAAACATCCTCGCGACGACAGTCAGGAGTATCAGACTCAGCCGTCTGTGAAGATTCTTAGACTGAAAATGTAGAGCATGACAAAATCATTTTGTTTATCGTCACAAAACAGTGACAGCAAGTTTCTGTGGGAGTAATTTCCACATAATCTTACAGGGTTCACTTATCAGTCATGTAATGTAAAGCAAGTAAAACCTCTCCTGTGTTAGATCTGTGCGTTCTTCTACAGAGGTCTATGATTTGTGTATGTCAAACATTAAAGGGCTTGGTAACATGATAAGGATTCACATCGACGACATTGAAATCAGGGTACGCTTTAGAATTTGGGCTATGGATGGTTTTATTCTGTATAAACCGTTTCATAACATCGTACTCGGGGTGTTCTGCCAAGAATATTAATGTGCTTTGGTCAGTGATTATAGAAATCTGTAATATGGATTAATTTGGATTAAAACAATCTTCAGTTAAGATGATTATTGGAACTGAAAAAAATACTCTTTTTACTTACGGATATTCTTGGAACTGAACATAAATGACGGTTCATCTAAAATAATATACTCTGACTGGATATATACAAGCACAGATAGGGTTGAAAACCAGTATAATTTGATTCATGAACGATCTGATCTTATAATCCAATTGTTTTTAGTGAATCAAAAACACGCAACATGACCAGCTATTAGTCCGATTCCCAAATTAATGAGTCTTATGAGTTATTTTTAGGGAATCAGATTTATACAGCATGACCAGTGTATTCTGATTCCTGAACAAATTATTATTTTGAACTGATTCACAACCAGTGTATTCTCACTGCCGATCAATTAATACGTACAAGTCGGTTGTTTTTAGTGAATCAAAACCATACAGCGAGACCAGTATAGCCTGATTGATTGTAAGGCATGATCCCTGATTTTTATATTGAGAAAAACCTTATGCATGCAGATTTATACCTTAAGTATTGAATACATAAATATTGAAATCTACGAATGGATTTCTACGGAGCCCCTAAAGGGACATGGTTTCCTCCCATCTAAAAAAATTTCCATCACCATGTCCCTTTAGGGGCTCCGTAGATTTTTAGAGTGTCATAATTCATTCTTAACTGTCTCTTTCCTTACAGGAGAATGTTTCTCATTCAGCGCTTGTTCAGCTATTTGACCCCCTCCAGTCTCCGAGATGTTATGCAGTTATAGGAATAAAGGAATCTACAGTTGGTAGTCCTGCTGTTTAGTGTAATATATTGATTTAATTTGTATGTATTATTTTGATACAACTTTATAGTTTTTATTTTCCATTATTAAATATTTTGTTTTTAAAGTCCTGATTCTAAATTAATTGTTGTCGATTTTTCAAACCAACAATAAAAATGCTCTTTTACAATTTTTTCTCGATCGCTAACACAATTCATGAAACAATTCACCATTTTCTCACAACTATAAACATAATCTCTAAACTACACACTAACATGTACAAATACACAGACTCATGCACTGCCTATTGAACACTAATAAGATCAATTCAAAACACTATTACAAAAACATCCTTTTGGCAATCACAAATGCTCACATTTTGCAAGTCAATGTCTAGGAATTACAGGAAGGAATTGCAGTGTACAACATAAATAGAGGGGTGCAGATACAGTGAAATTCAAAGAATAAGCTTTAAGGAAAGTTTATTTTCGTTACGGTCAAGAGTTCTTACAGTAGATGGAAATACAAATACAAAATAATTGAATATGAACTCGGTATGCAACACAAAACAGTATACTAATGACCCTGTAGGCCGATGGACTTTCTTTGTATTTCATCAGGAACATTTCTCTTTCTCTTCCTTTGTGTCCCACCACTAGGATTAATTTTCCAAAGCACATAATCACCCGTGGCCCTGTTTATATTATCCTGAGATTCTGATTGGTGTGTATTCAGTTTTGCTACTTAATGTTTACACATGGATAAATGCATGCTATTTTAGTTCGCATTGTGATAACTTGAGTTAATTATATTGTGTACTTGTGTTTTCTGAATGAGAGAATGGTTAAATCTGTGTAAAATGAGGGTGTTTTTTTGTAGAGTTTTGCAGAAATTGGAACGTCTGTGAAAACAGATAGTTTTGAGAAATGTGTCTTAGTTTCGAGAACTGATTTGTATGAATAGTTTAGGAAATTGGGCCAACTGAATCAGTTATAGTGATTTAGCAATCGAGAAAACCGATGTAATAATATTTTACAAAAATGATCTAAAATATAAATGATGTTAAAATAGGGTTGGTTCACAGTAAACTAAAAGCAGTTTTGAATTCATTCCAGCTGCTCCAAAAACCTGGCTGTATAAGTCTCCGGATCGGTTAACGGATCGGTCTGCAGCTTAAAGCAGAAAGATATAGTGATCAATGGGATGCAGAACGTTGCTTTTAGTGTTCATTAGTCTGACTGGTTTATAAATCAGCCTTTAGCCAGCCATACGAGGACATCAGTCACACTCGGGACGTCTTGTGCTTCCACTTATTTAACACACCATTAATATTAATCAGACATAGAGCTCTTCATTATTTTTAGCCGTTTCTCCTGTCTTGCATGTTTTAGTTAATATTCATAAATGAAACACCTCGAGGTTGCTGTTGTCTTAACTTGATTGATTAACTTGATAAGACCATTTAAGAACTAGCAGCACTTAAGGCACAAAGTGCATTTGTTTTACTTGCTCAAACTACTATATTTTGTGTTACTATTTATGTGTTTGCTCCTATCTTAAGAGAATAGAGAATTCAAAACCTGCAAGGAGACCTCTTGGGTTTGTTGATAATTATGGTCTCTCTGTCATACTTTTTGAGCAATATGGTTCCACACTGTATGTGATAACTATGCACTTCCAAGTGGCAAAAGTGGTTACTGAAAACCTGTTGAACTCCTTTCTGAAACATTAACAAATCAATGTGACTTACTGAATGTGTAAATGAGCTTTTACAGACTCCGTTGAAACAATATTTTTTTTAATTATAAGTCATTGTTTATTGAATTCAAACAGTAGGGTAAATATTTGAGGAAAGTTTCTGTCAGAGAAAGTAGGCCACGTTGCTAAGCCTAAGCATGCAATTCTTGCTTCTAATGACTTTTCCTTCTCTAACAGCTCCACATCCATTCATCATGGTACCACTTGACCAGAACAATGCAACTTCTCTGCCATTATTTCTGGAAAAATAGACGCCATTAGTGTGTCTGTGTGGAGATAAGCATGGCTACACACTGACACTCCAGCACTTGAGCCTGAACTTCATGGAGTTTGTTGGGGCCAGTCTAACACTTTGCCAAAATGAGTCTGTTGACCAGTCGCATATGTTTCTATCATGAATTCATCTTTTTAGCGGATGCATTGTGCCATATCCTGTTCTGCGTCTAAATTAGAGAAAGGAAAAGCTTCAGGATAATGACATGATGCACTCCAAAACATCTCTTTGAGACAGAAATAGCAAAGCGATGGGAAACCAGTTTACTCACTCCCTTATTTCCTGAAATTTTGCTTCTTTTTTTTTTTCTTTGCATGCAAGGGAGGTTGAGGAAATGCTTCTCTATCGTCACCAGGAATGTCCCGCTCCACTCTGAACAAAACAAGTTTCCTTTTTAGTAGATCATCAAAAACACAATTTGCTTTCCTTCACTTAAAGCATTAATCAACTGATTTGTTTGCTTATGTGGCGAATCATTTTTCACTTCACAAAACAGCTGCTGTCCCCCGAAGTCTTGTGGTCAACAACCATGGTGTGTTTCACTGACTTTGTGACTTGAGGATATAAATAACACATTTACCAAAGCTGGATGGGCTTCAAGAAAAAGCGAACATTTGTTAACCTTTAGGGCTGGTTCTGAAAGAATGTGTTTTTGTGTTCATCTGTGCTGTGCTGTAAACATGTTAGATGGAGCGGTTTTGGGGGTACAAAACCATATGTGTGAACGGCCTCTTATGCTGTTCCAAATGTGAATTGAATTGAATTCTGGTGCGCTGCATCTTGTGTTTTTGAAGTCGGCATGAAACGGATTTTCAAAACACGTCATATGAGAAGAGAAGAGATGAAAAGAGGGAGGGGAAGTTATTTTGAATAAATTGAAGGCACATTCATTAAAAAAATAATTATGTGCATGGATAAATAATTTATAATAGATACTGCAATATTCCATAAACAAAACAAGAATTGTTCATTTTCATTTCATGGGGTCTTTAAACACAAGAATGTGTGCGAACACCCCTTAAATTCAATTTTAGTGTGAAAGATGATACATTAAAGGAATTCTTTACTCCCAGGATGCAACTGTTCTCTGCAATGTTTTAGCTGTGTGGACATCCAAGCCCTGGCAGGTCTGTGCGAGAAGAACGGGATGAGGGGGGAAATGATGGGGAAAAGTCAATGGGGAGCCAGTGAAGCTTCCGGTAAGCGGAGGAAGCAGAGGAACCACACAATACTCCTTATCAGGCATCGGTGCTTTAATATGGGAACTGTATGGGAAAAGAAGGAGAAGAAGGAGAGGGGAGAGTAAGAGTGAGGAGAATTGGAAGGAAAGAGAGGTGCGATTTATCTTTTCATCAGTGATTCAAAGGGACTAAACAGGATGCACAGATGGAAAATATTCTGTTATTATTTCTCTCTCTTTCAATCGCGTCTCTATTTCTCCCTCACACGCAAACATGTGCCAATCTCATCTACAATGACGCATGATGAGCTCCATCTGAAAATAATCAGCTTCTTTTTTTGCCTCACTGTCTGAAGTGTTAACAGGATTTTAAGGAACAAATTCACGTCTGGCCGAAGGTCGTACATGAATAGAAATGTATTCAAGTTCTCTCAGTGTATCCTCTATGCATCATGGGCCTCAGTCCAAATTTGATGATTGTAGAAATCAGTGATTTACTGTATATTTTTTTTTCAGTTGTGGATGAAAATGTAAACAGGTTCTTGTGTTTTGTGTTTCCTATCACAAATTGGACAGCGATGTGAAAGGTTTCAGATTAAAATGTTTTGCCCTGGAAACATGTTCCTATAATAGAGTTCCTCACTGCCTTTATAGAGATGTGCTGAATGGAAACTATAACAAAATCTCTCATAAGGCAAGCTGCCTTTTACAAATAGGCCAACATGACAAATTTTAAATATATAAACATAATATGCATGGCCAATGTTGGGAAAAGTAACTTTGAAAAGTAAAGCGTTACTTTTTATGGAAAGTAATCTTATGTAACTTTTGAGGATGAAGAACAAAATATAAACATAGGAGTATCACTGCCAAGTCAAGTTTAGTTCTATTTATTATTTTAATACAGTTAGTTGATCTCTATGTGTTTTTGTGCTGGTCTAAATCAAGCAGGAGTGGTTCAGACTGTGGCACGGCCCATCATGACTTTTCCTGTTTGATATTTATCAGCTGTGATGGAAAAGTCTAAAATTGAATTTCAAAAACATATCTTATTTCTTGGCCTCTGGCCTTGTTATGAACATCTTCGCACGCAAGCTGTTTCCTGCATTTTAATTCTTTATTTAATTGTATTATTTGCATTTAAAATGTGTCTTGTTTACCCTAGAACACACTTGCAACCGAGTTTTGGGATATAAGAGGATAAACTAGCTATTGCCCCATTGCTTTTTTAATCGTGCACTTTTGAGTTTAACATCTATTCCATCTGACGGTTTGTATCCGCAGCAGAATGCAGAACTGAGGTCAGTTGATCCCTGAAAGGAGCAGTTGTCCTCCCAGTGGGGTTGATGGTCAAGGGTCAACAGCTTGAGGTCAGCGGGGTGGATAAGGAGTGGAGTGACTACACTGGGGTACAAATGCTCTCCTCTCGCTCTTGTTCCTGTGTTTGACTCCTGCAGATTCACACATGCTCTGAGCAGCTTTTGACCCAGCTGCTCCTCAGTGGGGATTTCAGAAAGATTCACATGCTAAAAGCTCAACTCACCAGAGGGCGCAAACATATCTCATTCATCTTCTACACTTCCTGCAAAGAAGATTATTATTAGATATTATATATTCATATTTTTATGGTTTATTACAGGGGTTTTCAAACTGTTTTCAAAACCAGGGGACAGTAAGAGAGCGACATTGGGATCCATGTAAAAGTCTAGATAAAAATTTCAATTATTAATTGATAAGAAATGAATTAATATTAAAATATATTTAAAATTAAATAAATAAAATGCATTTAATAGTAGGCCTACGTTACATAGGAAAATATATAATGATGTAACAGTAATTTAATAGAAATTAATTTCAGATTTTAAGGCTAACATAAAAAATGTTAGTGTATAATTTTGGTGTTTATAAAATATATCACACTATAATATTTAGGGGTCTGTGGCATCTAAAATATTTGAAACTTACAGTTATTAACATTTCTGGCTCTAAAATGTGATTGACAGAACGGTGCTCAAAATGTGATATGAATTTGGTGTAATGTATATATTTATATATAGCCTATATATATATTTTTATTTTATGATTATTAATTTGTATTTTTTGTTGTTGTTGTTCATAACAAAAATGTAAATGCTGCAAACCAAAGGCAGTTGCAGTTTATTATGTTCAGGGTCTAAATCAGTTTAATAGGACAAGGCTCTCAGTGCACTGATGCTGATGCTTGATTTCTGCGCATGCGCGGCGTTTCCAAATATCACACGCGTGCTGTGTTTGATAGGAGGGTGTAACTGCAACGGGATGTTTCACTACTGCTTGGATGAAGAGCAACCGATTCCTCTCCGTTTATTAGCGAAATCACACAGTACGAACAAAATGCGTGGGCTGAATCCAAAGCCTTGATCTGAAAATGGGTTAGACGAGCGATGGTTGTTTTTGAAACTCTTCCCATCTCGCAGCAGGAGCAAAACAATGAGGACAACAGCAAACATAGACAGGGACTGATCACTGTCATTCATTCCTGGACTTTCTTTTCTCCTGTGTGCCGTTGAGATGATAGTGGAGCTGGTGTGCAGTGCTGTGGCTCTGCTCCTTTATATGAACACACTGAGCGCTGATTTCTGCTATGATGACAGGTACAGTCCTTCTCCATCACTTCATCCTTACAGTTAGTCACAATAATGACAGCAATGAGACATGTGTGGTTAGTTAAACGTGCGTTTACTCATACGTTTGACCGCACAGATAAAGTCACCTAACTGTATGTTTGCGCTGTTTGTATTGAGCTTGTCAAAACAGCACATTTAACTTCTACTAGATGTATCTCTTACTAAATTTATTTACAAAATAGTTCCACTCAAACTAGATGTACTTAACATATATTTAGGAAATATTTCATATTGTGAAATATCAGCTATATTGTTTGTCGTTTGAAATTTGCTTATTGTTTATCGTTAGAAGTATGCTTGGCGCGCGCCTCTGGAAACCGTGGCTAGTTGTCACTTTTTACGCCAGTAAATAATATTTTTCAGGTTTTGGTTTGTTTATTCATTTTAATTAACATGAAACAAAAAATGTTAAAGGTAGCCTGCTGCTGTACAAACTTGTAGGTACAGTTAAAAATGTGACAACTTGCCCCAGAGTGCTGCAAACACTGCAGATGTTCTGTCTTAATCAAACGGACCTATCAGTTCGTTTAGTTGAAGACCTGAAATAGATGTGGAGACATCCCAAATGTGTACTGTTAGGACTGTGTAGTGATCTAAAACCTTGAGATCTAGCTCTTTCGACAACTAGTCAGTCTCTTCTATATTTGACTGTGTGGGCTTGCTGTCATTGTCTTTTTCACCAATACTTAATGCTTATTTTGGGGAAATTAGGCTATTTAAAACCATTTAAGCATGCTTTGCCAGACCAAACCCTGGGCGTCTTTCTGTGGGTTTACTGTAGTGAAATGGCCCATGAAATGATGGGTTTAGTATACTAGCCAAAGCAGGGATACTATCACAGGGAAGTGATAATTTGTGTAAACATGTCCAGCTGTTTCTGATTCCGTTAAGATTAATTGATAAACTCCCAGGTGGAACTTAATTTGGCTTACAGATCATTTCAAGAACCTACATGGGGACTACATCAATGTTCATGCTATACTTTAGTTTGTTTGTTTCAATATCTCATTAGCTGTTTCCATCCACCTATTTTAATGTGAATCTTGAGATATCGCATAGAAAAAAGCTGGATGGAAACGCATAAATTCTAAAAATGTGCACAAAAACGTATGCGCTCATTTGAGGCCATACTGTTTTTATCTGATAAGAAGACATGCGCATGAACTACAATGGAAACACATTTATGTAAATAGTGAATAAATCCCTCAATACGCAAGAAAAAACTTTGCCTCATTTGACTTTGCCTCATCAGAGGATGTGATTGGATAACTGGACTAACCAGCAGACTAATTTCATTTCACAGCGTCTCAAATGTTAATTTGGTCATTCTGAAATGCCTGAGCCAAAGTCCTCATCAAAATGAAAGATAACAAGATAACATGACGGCTTTTATTGCGTTTCATCTGCACACTCTGGGGCGCAAGTGATTTATGCTTCCCCAATTGCAGCAACTTCCATTTTTATTACGGATAATTTTGCACCAATTTCCCAGGAAGTGACGATCTTGTTCTCTTGACCACACGGGATGGGAATGATGCTGCAGTGCATTTACAAATGTTTTATGCGACATTTCAATTTTGTGCATAAATAAATTCACAAATATGGTTATTGTCAACATATTGACCTCCAAATCCCAAAACCCCAAATTGACCTCCAAATTGCCAATCACATGTGATACATTGATTCTCAACTGGGCAGATTTTCATCTACATATTCAGCACGTGCTGATCTGCTCAGTGACTTAAGCTCGAATTTTAGTTCAAACCAGTAGTTTGCAGGGGCGATGCAAGTAGTGTGTTTGTAAATGTTAAATCCTGGCCTGTGACCTTTAATTTTCAGATGAGACCCAGTGTTAATTTAAACCCAAGAGAGGCACACTTGCCTGCATCCTTCTCTGTCCCTCTTGAGAGACCACAGATACCCAATCAGTACTCTGACCCCGCGGAGTCATTCATCAAATCGACCTTCTCGCATAAAGGTCAACAGTCCTGCGTCCTTCACCCGGTCCCCGGGGTTTAAGTTGCTTTGATTTATGTGTTTGTGTGCACAAAGCATAATCAAAGAACCTGGTGATTGGTTTTCTGTGATTCCAGACTCGACTCCTGGGACTGTTTTCTGTCTCTGACTGTGGTCATACACCAGCTGTTGAAGTGCGGTTGAAGTCTTGGGCTTCCAGAGCTCTTGGGTACCGCGCTCCGTCTCTGTTTTCTTAATCACGTCAAGTGTTTTTCCTTGGAATGGTACGGAGGCTTGTCCGCACTCCATGCGCCAACGGTAATAGCAATAAAAAAACCGAGTCAAGCATTCTTGGTATGAAATGTGCAACTTGACTGAAGGCAGAGGACGTCAGCCAGTGTTATCCTACTGGGGGAAATTTATTTTTACATGTCTTGAGAGCAATGTTTGAGAGTCGCTATGTGATCTTGTGCCAATTGTTCTTTTCTAAAGCATTTTCCATGACTCTGACTGTGAGTAATAAGACCTCGCTTACATGGTTTTTGCCCTCTGGATGAGTTTCACGTGGCTTGCCTTGCAGAGATAACATCTTGCTGTTTGTTTTGAATGCTAGTTATATCAGTGAAGAGATTTCCAGAGGATGTCGTTCACTGATTAGCTCAGATTCAGCCGTGTCCATATCCATGGCTGACGACATGTTTCCCTCAATATTGAAGTTAGTTTTTGATCAGTATGGGATTTTAGATGCATATTCTGCTTGAAGGGCAGCTGCTGCTTTGATTAATACAGTAACTGTGGTTGTAATTGACTATTTGTACTGTATGACACCAGCAGTTTAGCATTGTACAAATTTAAACTGACATTTAGTCAAGCGACAGACTTGCATTAGAAATAAGGTTTTTAATTCAACCCATGCAGTCACATAGTGCTGGCCACTTCATTCTTCATTGTTTGGGCATATGTAACAGTCCGTAAATATGTGACCCTAGAAATGCATAATAGGCCTCAAGGGGAATTTAAAAAGAAAACATCCCTCTCTCTTCCAGCTGTGTGACGAACGCATGCTTAACCAGTTCAATGTTGCGTATTTCTGAGAAGCTGAGAAGGAGATGAATGCTACTTTGTAGCATCAGTGTGCAAGTACTGTGATTGATAGATAGTGTCAAGAGAGCTCACACTCTGTCTGAGTTTTGACACATGGCCGTCTGTGTGGTCTGGACAGATGTACAGATTATTAATAATTAAATAACCATTAATTTATGGCTGCATTTCGATCGCGTGAATGAGGTTTTTGTGCACGTTCGCATGTCTCGCAATGATTGATAGCTGTTTTGTTACCCGTATAGATTTGACATAAATCATGAAGTAAAAATCACACAATTGCCATCCACAAAAATATAACAAAATATGTAAGTGATCTAGCAACTCTAGTCTTTATTTAAGATGTCAGTCCTTGCTTTTACAGGCCTTGATATTAGTTGGCAACAGACCATTTATTTTATCAAATCATCTGTTCTAGACATGCTCTCATGCCTTTTGAAATGTCAGACTGTTATTTTTATTAAAGCTCTTGGGGTTTCAGGACAAAGTGTTTCCTGAAATTGTCTTTTTTTTTATCGTTTTAAAAAGTAGGTATGTGCCCATTGGTGCCTGGGAAAGAATTCAAGACAAAATAATGAATATTCAGTATGTATTTCTCCAATCTATGTCTTGGACATCTATGTCTTCGACATATCAAAAAACATGCTCATGGAATTATTATAATCTTGCGCTATGCACTTTATAATTTTACTAATTAGAACATTGAAGAAATTATTTTAAAGCATTGATCTGTTATCAAGTCCAGAAGCAGTCTAATATATATATATATATATAATATATTAGACTGCTTCTGGACTTGATAACAGATCAATGCTTTAAAATTGCTTTGTGACTTTTGTCACAGACTGTTAGTGTCTTCATTATTTTTTTTTGGTTCAAGGTGTTTTAAACCCATTACAATCCTAAATACCCACATTGCCACCAGAACAATTAGCACTTCTTTGACTCTTTTTAACTCTTTTTTTTTTTCGAACTGCTGTCATTCAGCATAAGAGAGGAAGTGAAGAGTGGCTGATTTAAAGAGGGTAATTTGAGATGTTTGGAGGCTGAAGAGAGCGGTTTAACCGCACAACCCAGACAAGTACATCACAGAGATTATATATTTTATGAAGGAGAGGCAGATGCATGGGCTTCATCAAAAGTACCAAAATCAATTTTAAAATCATTTTGAGTGGTTATAGTGAGCCAGAGGCAGAGTGAATGAGATTCAGAGCGAGTGACTGAAAGATTTGATTTGTTGCCAGTGGAAATGGTTGCATTGTAAAGCACTCCGCATACTCCCCTCAAGCCCTAATATGCCACATTATTCCACCAGTGTTGAACGCATGTAAGTTTTACATTCAAATCCACAATATTGATTTATGCAAACTCTAAGGGAGTTTGTGTAATCTTATGCTGTGTGTTGGGGGTTGGTGCTTTGATTACTTGCAGATTTGCACTGGTTATCCTTCTGTGGCCAACTCTGAGGAGCTGTCAGCAAACTCGGCTCATTTGAACACTGTCTGAATCGACAATCAGGGTGAAACTCCTCATGTACCGGCCATGACACCAGCCTCCCTGAGGGGAATCATACAGGCAGAGTTAAGGGTCGAGTTTCTTGAAAGAAGGTAGCCAGTGTTGTAACGAAGAGGATGTCGCCTTTATTGAGCTTGACTAGCGTTGGTGTCGATATACTGCCATGGGATGTGGCCTTTTGTACCCAGAAACATCAAAGATATGAGACTTTTAGCAGAAAAGGACATTTGTTTTGTTTAGACATGAGTGGATGGAGTACAAATTTGGCTTCTTTAGATTCTCTCTTAGTTTGCTACTGGGCGTCATTTAGCAGAATGGTCTCCAGACTCTGACAGCTCCCATCACTGCCACTATGAGGTAACTTTTGGAAACGAGAACCCCCTTGCGTTCCCTCATAGAAGTCGTACCAGCATAAGTGTGGATCAAAGGATTCTGCAGAGCGGTTGTTGAGTTATGGAGTGTTCACACATGATGAAAACCTCAATCCTGAGGTCTTCTAGAGTTGAGGCATAACTTCCCACCCAGGTTAATGTTCAACAGACATCAGAATATGGTTGCTGATGGTTAAAATCCAGAAAATATTTAGAATGTGTAATCAGTCTTCCTATAAGTTCCCACAGTTCCCAGCCTTTATATGTGGGTCTTAGAAAGTCTATCGGCTCTGGTCCCCAAATCAGACTCACTCACTCACTCATATTTTTTTTAATTTAGTTTCAGGCTATTGGTTTTATTCTTCATCCCTTACGTTACTAATATAGCTTAATTTATTTACTTGCTTTATTTACTTTAGTTATTTATTTATTTCCATTTTCTTTCCTATTTATTGATTGATTAATTTATACATTTATATATTTGAAAATTACTTACATTTCAGTAGGCTATTGGTCTTAGTTTTCATAAATTTTTTTCATTATAATAAATATTTTTTTACTTATGTACTTTGTTTGAAAATGACTTTATTTTCAGTAGGCTACTTATTTTAGTTTTCAATCCTTATGTTTGTAATTGGATCGCATTGCACCATTTGCCTGATTTAAACACTCCACAGTTTATCAGAAATTGTTCTTAAAATAATGCCAAATCAGCTTTTGGTTTAAAGTTTTATTCATTAAATTCACAACAACAATAAAGTCACCTTATCTGTAAAGTTTAACTATACCATCACTATAGTTCAGTAACTTTCACTGGATCAGAGTCAGACAATCCCTTCCTGGGTGGTTCATTGGTCAGGCTCGAGTGACTGTTTAAATCAGATCATCCAGCACTGATTAAAAAGTTGTATTCTGTTCAATTTATTTATATTGTAGTGCATATTTATAGTTTTAGTTTTTTTTTGCAAACTCCCATTTCTGCATGTTTTTGTCTTCATAATAGTTTTAATAAACCTCGGACTGAGCGACCACACACATTTTAGCTCAATGATTATGAGTCTGTACTGGTGTCACATTGCACTGGCATCTGCCTTCTCCCACAAACACATAGGTGGGCATAAAAACTCACCACAGTAGGGGGAAATTCAAACCCTCTCAGTTCCCCACAGATTACACACATTCGTAGCTGTTTGCTGTCTGTGTGATCGATGACGATTGTGTATCATCTTTCGGCAGCTCCCGCTCTCAGCACTCTCTGCCTCCTGTCTTTGTCTTCCTCTTTCTTTTGTTCTCTCTTTCGAACACTTCCTCGCCAGCCTTGTGCCAATTTGGAATCAGGGGAGCACACAAAAATAAATCCTCCATTCTCAATGTCAGTGCATCTGACTGACAAATCCTCTAATAAATTGATGCCTTCTGCTCAAGGCAGAGATTAATAACAGTCATAATCAGTTAAGCTCTCTTTCTGTGTGTGTGTGTGTGTGTGTGTGTGTGTGTGTGTGTGTGTGTGTGGATATAAAGGGGATCCATCAACATAGTGTCCTGCAGTGATAATTGGGCAGCCTGGCTGACAGGTTAATCATGGGGTTATCATGGTTCCTGTGGATTGTGTGCTACCTGTCATCTGTTGGGAGGGAGAAAGTCGACTGAATCAAATCCCAAGCCCTGTTAAACAGCGCTGATTGTTTCTCGTATTGATCCTCCTTAATCTTTGTGCTGTTTTACTGGCAGGACCAAAGATAAACAGTCCAAGACCACCAAGGAAAATGCTTCTGTTTTGCATTTGTTTAGTACATTTTATTCATTATGAATTAGGGTCAGTGTCACGGTCCATGTCACAAATGTGATTAGTTACCTACAAATAATGCAGAATCTTATGTATTTCTCATTCAATTTACGCCACAATGTTTGACATTCATCAAAATCCTAAAACTTTATTTGCCTGGTTTGAATTCAATTATGAATCCCCTGATTTTCAAAGAGGTCCCAGACTGTTGGATCCCACTGTAAATAATGGCTTGCATATTTTAAAGATGTAATAGTAAACAATGTTTTTTAATGGTTATTTTTAACAGTTTGAAATTTTTAATTTTCTCAGTAAAGTACTTCTAATTATAATGTGCAAAATAAAGAGCATAATCTGCATGTATGCTATTCAAAAATAGTTATTGTCAATATTCCAGCAACATATGATTTTGCATAAAGAGGTCTGTGCAAGAGTTTTTAGTTTTTGTCAGCTTCTATAATATATAGTAATAAAAATGGTCCAGATTGTTCTTAATTTCTTCAGTAAAGTTTTTGTTTTTTATGTGCAAGAAAATCATGCACAATCTGCATGCATTACCATTTATTCATATTTTAGAGATTTCTTTGTTTTTCATGAAGTCTGTGCTAGAGTTTTTCTTTTTTATGTCAGCTTTACGTGTGCTAATACTTCACTGTGCTTGATATATTATTCATGCATATAATGTCAGTGCTACCTGCATCGTATTGAAAGCCCCTAATTTTGCCTTCCTGGATGGATTTTTTAAATTACTTAAAATGTCACATCTACAGGCCCAGCTGCTTTATGAGTGCAATAGAGATTCATTAGGACGTGTCACAGAGCGTGGCGGCTAAGTCCTTCATCGCCTTTGGTCTATTGAGCCAAATATTCCACGCTCTTAAGCTCAATTGTATTTCTAGGTAATTACCGCTGCTTCAAAAGTCACGTCATTTTTAAGTCCCTAATTCGAGGAGATGTTTTTATATCCTCTCACGTCGTGAAAAGAAAAGCAAATGAGTCGGGACGGAAATGTTATGGTTTTAAAGGGGCCTCTGCTGTATTTCTCACACCTGCACCCCTCCAGCGCTGAGCCAGGCGGTCTACATTAATGCGTTTCCCATTAGAGACCCTCAGTATTTTCTTTAGGACGTAACTGTTGAGAGAATGTTGCATACATTCAGAGAGATATTGGTTTTGTTGCTGATATGGATGTCTTTGTGTTTGAATTCAAAAGAACAAAGAAAGCATCTTAATTCTTATGGAGCTTATAATATGACAAAACGATTTGAATTTGAATTGTGTAAATTTGAATTATTTGCAAGTGAAATCTAACAAAATTGAATTTTAGGTGGTAGTTTAAATAGTTCTGAATTTGATTTTTTTAAAACGAATATTGAACATTTGAAATTTAACAAACTGAAATGTTTTTATGGCTGAATTTTATAGACATGTATTTTCCAACAGCTAGTTTTTTTTGTTCTGAATTCGTATACTGCAAATATTCAGTTTAAAAAAATACAGATTCAAGTTTTCAAGATGAAGAAATTCGGAACTTCAAATTCAGTTTTCAAAAATTCAAGTTCAAAAATTCAAGTTCAAAAATTCAAGTTCAAAAATTCAAGTTCAAAAATTCAAGTTCAAAAATTCAAGTTCAAAAATTCAGATCTTACAGAAAGTAGGTCACAGGTCATCCACAGGGAAGAGTAAAGGATCTCAGATAAGTCGAACAGAGCATTTTGGCTGCACTGCAGTAGTTTTCTGCCAAACGCGGTGGTGGTTCAAGAGAATCCGTGTATCTTTCGTTCAGTCGTTTTTTTATTTAATATTAAGAGTAGAAAAATGAGAAAACAGCTTGAGTATTAGATTTCTAATATTCTAGTAATAATAGTCCGCTGTTGCACGGAGCTTACAAAAATTGTGTATTGCAACTATAGGCTATATTTCATTTCCTCATCAAACAACTAGACTAACGAATGGCTCGGCACAACAGAAGAGCCCAGAAAGGGCTTTCTCTCTGAGTATAGACCAGCAGTTGGTCTGAATTTGCTATAGCCTATTTTCCGGACTGTATAGGCTAAGTCACGTTTTATGAAACACGCTGTGATTTATTCCAAAGTGACTCTGGCATATATAATGCATTTAACATTAAATAATATAAATGTTGACTTTCAAAAGTAGGCGCGCCAAGAAGGCTATTCTCTGTATTTTGGTTCATTTTTGGTGAGCGCCAGAAAGATCTAAAGAGACCGAGACGTGCTAAAGCAGCGCATCATGTTGTTTTATTTATTTTTCAATGGCATTATATTTTGTAGTCATTTTGAATGTACACAAATTGACTATAAATAACAGAGTATTAAGTTATTTCCCAGCAGTGGAACAAATCCAAGTGATGGCGCCAGCGCATCGCGCTCTCACACAACATAGCCTACTATCAGACCTGGCGTTGCTTCATATCGCAGACTGCTCATTATCAAAATGAAACACAGTCAAACAAACATATAAAAAGGTATTCTGCCTAATTTAATTGGTCTGTTGTACAATATAAAAGGCAAGCTGTGCCGCACACAGTAGCCTACAGTCCAAACATTTCCCTTGAAGACGCTGATTTAGACTATAGCCTACGTGTATTTTGGGACTCGACTGAAGTATGACGCCTTTTTATTTGTATTATAATATAATATATTAAAATACATCATCTTCTGAGTTTTATGATGTAGCTAGGCCTTTTGTGTTTTATTTAAATTAAAATGTATTGTAATTTACATCTCAAAAGGATGCGCTTTGTGCATTCTCTGACATTACATTTATTTATTCCATTAATATTGAGTATCAATTGATGTTAAACAAAACTGTGTTATTTTCTATGGCAACTAAACTTCCAAAATAAATAATAATAAAAAAGAATAAAAAAAAAAAAGCTCCGCAGCTTTTCCACACAGATTTTGAGAATTGGCCAGCTAAAAAAATAGGCCAAGGAAGTAGACTAACGGCTAGTGTCCGGGAGATGCGTTCATATTTATGAAATAAACATAACTGATTTTGTCTACACCTAAATACATTTCCAAGGAACCCCTAATTATAACAGTGATTAAGCCCAAATGTGGGTGGGGGTAATGAACACAATATGTTTTTTTTTTTTTTTTTTTTTTTTTTTTTTTTTGCCCAAATGGTCTCCACCAAGAAAAAACAACAAGAATGAAAAATAAGTAGCCATGTATAGGCCTAATAAAATAATATAGGCTACATAGCCTATAAAAGAGGCTATATTGTGCCCTTTATTACAAACAACATTTAGCCTGTTTTAAACGCCAAGCCTAAACAAATTTATTTAAATCGAAACGGTCGCGCATCTCTCATTCAGTCAAAAGTTTTCATATTTGCAATGTAACACGTGGATGCTAACTATTAATATAAAGAAGGCGTCATACTTCAGTCGAATCCCAAAATACACGTATAGGCTAAATCAGCGTCTTCACAGCAAGGGAAATGTTTGGAGTAGGACTGTGTGCGGCACAGCTTGCCCTTTATATTGTACAACAGACCAATAAAATTAGGCAGAATAACTTTTTATATGTTTGGTTGACTGTGTTTCATTTTGATAATGAACAGTCTGCGATATGAAGTAGTAACGTCAGGTCTGATAGTATGTTGTGTGAGAGCGCGATGCGCGAGCGCCATCACTTGGATTTGTTCCACTGCTGGGAAATAACTATACAGATAATATGACATAATTCGAAACAGTAAAATGTATATTTTTATTTGTATACATTCAAAATGACTACAAAATATAATGCCATTGAAAAATAAATAAAACAACATGATGCGCTGCTTTAGCACGTCTCGGTCTCTTTAGATCTTTCTGGCGCTCACCAAAAATGAACCAAAATACAGAGAATAGCCTTCTTGGCGCGCCTACTTTTGAAAGTCAACATTTATATTATTTAATGTTAAATGCATTATATATGCCAGAGTCACTTTGGAATAAATCACAGCGTGTTTCATAAAACGTGACTTAGCCTATACAGTCCGGAAAATAGGCTATAGCAAATTCAGACCAACTGCTGGTCTATACTCAGAGAGAAAGCCCTTTCTGGGCTCTTCTGTTGTGCCGAGCCATTCGTTAGTCTAGTTGTTTGATGAGGAAATGAAATATAGCCTATAGTTGCAATACACAATTTTTGTAAGCTCCGTGCAACAGCGGACTATTATTACTAGAATATTAGAAATCTAATACTCAAGCTGTTTTCTCATTTTTCTACTCTTAATATTAAATAAAAAAACGACTGAACGAAAGATACACGGATTCTCTTGAACCACCACCGCGTTTGGCAGAAAACTACTGCAGTGCAGCCAAAATGCTCTGTTCGACTTATCTGAGATCCTTTACTCTTCCCTGTGGATGACCTGTGACCTACTTTCTGTAAGATCTGAATTTTTGAACTTGAATTTTTGAACTTGAATTTTTGAACTTGAATTTTAGAAAACTGAATTTGAAGTTCCGAATTTCTTCATCTTGAAAACTTGAATCTGTATTTTTTTAAACTGAATATTTGCAGTATACGAATTCAGAACAAAAAAAACTAGCTGTTGGAAAATACATGTCTATAAAATTCAGCCATAAAAACATTTCAGTTTGTTAAATTTCAAATGTTCAATATTCGTTTAAAAAAAATCAAATTCAGAACTATTTAAACTACCACCTAAAATTCAATTTTGTTAGATTTCACTTGCAAATAATTCAAATTTACACAATTCAAATTCAAATCGTTTTGTCATATTATAAGCTCCATAAATTCTCATATACAAGTAACGTCTTGAGGGAGAACTGACACTTTATCATTTTATACATATCACTTGTAGTACATCACTCAACCTACATTATCTTAATGATATGCTGCGTATGTAGGGAGGGGGGGGGATGTCGTTTGCTTTGTGTTTCAGTTTTTTTCTGCTCAGAGCAATTGGGCAACATTAGTAACCACATTCGGGTCATATTTCATTCCTATTCAAATCTTTTTGGGGGTCTGTAATTCATCACCAGTCCGGAAGCAATCTGTTTGCTTTTCCTGTGTTTCCCCTAGATAAGAGGCGCATAGAGCGTTTCGCCTGCCGTGTAAAGAAAGATCGCAGTGATACGAGGACTTGTTTAGGTTCACTGTCTGCAGCGCTCTCATTGCTATGCAATGCCATTACCGGTCAGATGATACAGTTAATTTATTGTACAGGGAATGGAGGGTTTGCATGCACAATTTTGAGAAGGAGAAATGTCAGACAGACCGTGAAGAGCTTTTGTCCGCATATAATTGTTTTGGTGTTTTCTATCTTCTCATATAATGTTTTTTAGCATTAAGACCATTTTCTACCTTCCCCTCCCTATTGCAGCGACATCTCTTCTCTAAAGATTTTTTTGCCGCGAGGTTGGGACAACCTGTCACTTACATGAGATCACAGCAATTGCAAACCACAATGATACAACGATTTAATCAATTCCTGATGGACAGAATCAAATCTCGCCCTAAATTTTTTCTTGTTTCAGAAGCCGTTTCCTTTGGATATATACAGTGCACGACAATAGGGAAGAAACACAACTTCCTTAAGACTTACGACCACCCAGTCGATCAAAACAGAGATCATTTGCATATATGTTAATGTGCTCAGGGTTGTGATGTCATAATCAGAGATTCGTTTTGATTGACCTAGTTTGAAATGTAGTTTTTATAAATAATGAGGCAAGGGAAAAGGTTTCTATGATCTGTCCCTTGAATGTTTACATTCCATCCGATTTTAATAGGATTTGAGACATATTTTTCAAATCATGGGCTGAAAAAGGAGCCCCTGCTCATTTCTCAATGCTGTTTTTCTCTTATCTGGCTCACAGATAGTATTATTACTCATGCGGTGTCTGGCTCTAGTAACATCACACCATCAGGTCCTGGAGTTTGTGTTTTATCTGGCCTCGCTTGATTTCAATAAACGGAAAGAAACCATATTTCAGAGTGGGATATAGATAAACTGCTGCCTGCTGTGTTTATCTGTTTTGGAGTGTGTGAATTTCTCTCCGGTATGACTTTCGTGGAAGTTCTTCATCTGTCAGTATTTGATGAAATGGACATTTCTGCCACTCAATATGTAGCAAAGATTCCCCATGCACGAGTTAATAGATTACTGTGATCCAGCTGTACGTCTCGCCAGCGGGTAATATCTCTCTTTCTCCATCTTTCTCTGCTCTGTCTGTCTCGTTTCCTCCCCATTTTAGTCATTATCTTCAATCACTCTCTTGTCAACTCTAAGTGAATGTCGGTTGCAGTTTTCAACCCATTTTACATCCATAATGTCACACATTTCCAAGTAAAACCAGGTGTTTAACGTGATGATGAATGTAGAGCAGGTTTTATCCATCAGGCATTGATTGGATCATGAAAAGTGGGGATCTCTAAAGCTGAAAAGTAAATAATATTTATTAGTTCTAAATTTGAAAAATCGTTTTAAATGATAATTGAAAACTTGCAGTTTCAAACTACTATTGGTCAAATGCAAGGAATTATGGGAAGTCAACAATGACACATACTGTACACATACAATGGCTGCCTTTCATTCTCCTTACATAATACAGTGATTAAGTCCAAGTGTTTATCTGTTCTTAAAGGGATAGTTCACCCAAAAATGATGATCATTTACTCACCCACAAGTTGCACAAAATAAGCTATTTTGAAGAATGTTGGTAATCAAAGAGAGGCTGGTCCCCATTGTAAAAAAATACTATGGAAGTCAGTGGAGACCAGAAACTATTTGGTTACTGACCAAATCTTCTTTTGTGTTCAGTAGAAGAAAGAAATTCAGAAAAGGTTTTGAACAACTTCAAGTTGCGTAAATGTTGACAGAATTTTCATTTTTGGGTGAACTATCCCTTTAATACTCAGAACCTAAACATATTGGCTGATAACTGCATTAAATGCTCTGAATTAACACAAACATAATGACAATGGACAATTTGTACTGGACTTTTAAAAAAAAAGTTATATTCACCTGTCTGAAAACAAAACCGTGTTCACTACTTGTCTAAATATGTTCACCTTGGTCCATAAATGTACATAAGAGTATGAAGTATATAAAATTGCATTTAGTGAGATGTCAACATTTGAACCTTTAATTTAAAGCTTTAAAGTTTATTTTTATTTTTATTTTTTTAGTTTTTTTTAGCGTTAGATATTTGAGTAAGTTGAATGTATCCTGTCTTCACTGACGTGTAATGAATTTTGGGATAACCTGTAGGCTGCGAAGCATCCACTCATTCTATCCTTTCGTAGACTGGGAAAATTTGAATTTGCATTTGCCGTTCAAATGCAGCCTCTGAATTGGGAGTTTGGGACGCAGCTAATGTCCATTCTTTCTTGCCTTGCTCACTGAATATTTTATAGTGGAACAAAAGTCAGATTACATAAACTTATTCAAACCATAGCAGATTTGGAATATACATGCCTTGTGAGCTTTTGCTGTTCATTTAGCTTATGTGGCGTTGTATAGGAAGAGGTAGTTGTGGGACACAGCTGGTCGATTTGCCAATTAGTGAACATCCTGAAAACCGTTACAAAGAGAGGCCAGGGAGGAATGGATGAAGAGCACAGATGAAGAATAGAATGTGATCAATAGGTCTAGGCTTTCCTCTTTTTACCTTCATTGTCTGTTTTGTTCTGTTTCTTCTGAGTTTTGTGTCTTTTAATGACTAGTCTGGGTCGGTCAAACAGCGAAAGAGCACCAAAAGATCCTGCTGTTCTTCATTTGTGGAATTGTACATTTCTCTTTCACTCTCGTCCCCCACTGTAGTCTGAATACATTCAGCTGTCTTCTCCTCTAGCAGATGGGAGCTTTTTAGGTCACTGTGACATCCAGCTTACCTGCTTACCTTACTCGTGCTGATAACACAAGACATGTATCATACAGATGCAAAACCAGAGCAAGATTGGGAAAGACAGAGTGAGAATTTGTTTACTAGAGTAAAAATGACTATAGCATGGATACTTTTTGTATGAATGGCATTGCATTAGATTTAAACATAAAACCAAATGGCATTTATTTTAAGGTACTTTTTAAAATGTGTGTTAGGTTAGGCCTATCTGTATTTAATCTTGATGGAACTGAAAACTTGGGACAAGTCAGTTAAAGTAATGGTATAAAAGAAGAAGGAAAAAAAAGCTTGTTTATTTACCTACAGAATGCATTAAATGTTTAATTCCTTATTATATTATATTATATTATATTATATTATATTATATTATATTATATTATATTATATTATATTATATTATATTATATATGGGGAATGGAGTCGTATCATCTATGATCATTAGAGGCACCAGACCGCAAAAGTACCATCAAATTAGCATCAGTCCCTGGGGTGGTTCTTCTGCCTACATTTTGATTTGTGCGATAAGGCAGTGAGTAGACAGACATGGTTTGTTGCTGGGAGAAACGGGCACTGTCAGAATTTAATCAAGGCCAACATTTATCACCGCTGAGCAGACACTGTAGACATTAGCTTTTAATTAACTCCTCATACTCAATTATTGTCTATTCAGACAACAGAAGATGAGGATCAGGATATGCAGCTGATAATATTTCACTGCCTAGTTATGTTTCTGTAATGTAGGTTTTGAACATGCATTTGTGTTGAAATGCAATGCAGTCCGGATCAAGGCACTGGTGCCCTGTTGGGTGGCCCAATAAATCTAGTTTTAACTGGATTTTATGGCATCCATTTATGTTATGAAAACTATCACTGTTAAAGGCTCCAGTCATTGCCTGGTAAGAGCATTTGCGCTCCATTCACATTTTATTCGTAGAGAAGGCTTGCATATATATTTTCATTAAAAGGATCTCAATAGAGGGCCAAGAAACACTTCAACCTCACACTTTTCCAGATGTGCAGCTCCACATCCATCACAGCATTCAGACGGTGAGACTCTACAGGGTCTGGACTACGAGAAGTGAGGAAATCAGGGCTTTCTCAGGCTTTTACAGTAGCAGGTTTGCAGATGATGGAAAGTATTTTTGTTGTCCTTCAATTTAAAAAAGATAATATAATGTACAGTAAAATAACATAATATAATGCAATTCATGTTTATGATAGTAGTTTCTAGAAGTTTTAAGAGCATAAAATACCTGCTCACAGCTTACTTTAATTACTTGATTAGGCTTGATTATTTAAAACTGTCAGAGCTTTAAAGTTGTGAAATACTCCAGTTTAAATCCTCAGTTGAGCCCGTCGATGTTCCTGATTGACTGGACTGCAGTGTTTTTATAAGACATTGATTTCCTTTAACTGTAGTTTTCTCTGTGGCTTCCTCTACCACTGGAGCTCTTATGGACTTCATCCATCATTTAGCTAACAAGGCTTCTTTGTGCTGAGTGAAATGGCTATTCCATTAGCATGACATCGCTCTGGGATTAGCCCAGATGGCTCCTACTGGAGATCAATGTCAGTTCTGGTGTAGCGAGGAAGCTCTCAGATCAATTGTCAAAGTGAGAAGTATCACAGATACTCATTGGGTCTGCTCAGATCATTAAAATGGTTTTAAATCAGTGCTGTTTGTGTGAGGGCCGTCAGTGCATGACAGGTTTTTGAGGTGGGGTCTGTTTGAGTTTGAGGGTAAGCATTCTGACTCAAAAGCAGAATGCAGTATATCTGTATTTATTTATATATTTGTTGTTTCAAAAATACTATTTTGGGTTTTAAATCTGGGAAATTCTACTTTGCTCCTTTTTAAGGAAAACAAATCATATGTCCTATTATTATTATTTAATTTTTTTACTTTTAGGCGTGTGTGTTCTTCAATGTGTTGTGTAGAACTTATTTTAAGTAGTTGCTGTAGCTGTTGTTGAGCTAATCAGGAAGTATTCTCTGAGCAGATGAAAGAGTGTAGCACTGAAGGACACTGCTGTTTCCCTGCTCCACCCCACTTGGCCAGCGTCTTTGATGGGTGGAAAAAAAGTATGTGTTCTCTGATTGGCTGTTATACGTTTTTGCGCTCATGAATGGGTTCCAGTAGACAAGAGGGAAAAATCTTAATCAAGATCTTGTTAAAAGCTCATGCCAGAGTTGGCTTTAACATCTGGCCGGCTGTGAGTGCCTGGCCGGCTTTGATCACTGCCTCTTTACTTCAGTTTGGCATTTGTTAACTGCTTGACCCTATAGTAGATGCCTTTAACATGAATGTATATTGATGGATGGTGGTATTGAATTTATTATTGCTGGATAAAAGATTCCCTTTAGTATTGAACTGTCTGTCAAAACAATGCAATTATTAATTCTGAAATAATTCACATACTTAAATTTGATACATGTTGTGACCAGTCAGAAGCTTTATTCTTCTTGTAATTAAATTCTTACAAATACATATATTGCTCGCAAATCTAATTTCAAGCATTTAAGCATAAGCTTTCAGATCACAAGAAACATAAATTTGGTCATTTTTTTCTCTCTAAACATTTTACTGGTAATGTATATGTTGCGTTTCAGACGGATGACAGGTGATATTGAGGCTGATTAAAAGTGGAGCGCACAGTGATTTGTTGTGGTGATGTTATAGCCAGAAGCCATATGGGAGAAAGGATCAGTTGGATCAGGCATTTCTGCTATAATGAGTTTATGATTTATATCATATGTTGTGTACCATAACACAACACTGATGCCTCTTCTCCTCACTGAAATATGGGTTGGATGTGTGGATGCAAGTTCAAACCCTTATAAAAATCTGAAATATCAAGAACACCTTAAGAAATAATAGTTTTTAGTGAATGCAACAAATGAAAATGTTATGTTGTGGAGATGCTTTTCGCATATTAAAACCCTCTTATGCTTTGCTTTATGGCCTAATGTTTTTTTTTACACTTGGTCTCTGCAAAAACAAATGGGGAACTCTTGCCAGTATGAATTAAATGAAACAAATCCACCATTTGTGAATGCAGTGACATTTATGAGTGTGTTGTTTAAAGCTGATGCCAATTTTCCCCCAAATTGTTTTCTATAGAAAGTTTATCAATACTTGCCAACATGTGATTCTGTTGGAAAAACATCAGTATAGTTAACGCTTTATGTTTAGTTCAATAGCAGTTGTTTTAGTTCATTTATGTTCTAATACAAGTTAACCACCTAATTGCTTTTCATTAGTGAGTTTGTTAAAACCACAAACACAAGGATTGCACACATTTCTGTTGGGACAGGTTTAAAGTGATTAAGACCTTGTCCCACAGCTGTGCCCCTAAAATACTCTGGCTCTATGATTTGCCTGTAATCCTGTTAGCGTCAGATTAACACCACAGCCATGTTTCCCTGTGCAGGGATTCAAAGCCACTCCATCCCTCTTCAGTACTTTGCGCTAATCTGTAGCTGTTCGAATACCCTCTCTGATTTAATTATATAAATATTAACTTTTGCTGTTCTTGTTGTTGTTATTATATATATTTTTTTTTATTTACGTAATTATTTTTTATTTTATTTACTTAATTATTTTTATTTTTTTATTTTATTATTATTATTATTATTATTATTATTTTATTTTTTTTATGTTTAGCATTCCACCATGAATGGTGCATTTTAAAGCAGTGTCAAGTTTGACTGGAATTGGTCTAATAACAGGACTGATTAGTTGTTTTTGCGACCCACCGACTAGTTGATATAGAAAATAGGTACAATATGTTGTGCATCTTTAATAGGCAGTCAGTATATAACTTCAGCTTATACCCTAAACTACACGCTTAATCTGATTACTTTCATAGCACCGGCTGCGTTGGAAATGAAAAATGACTGCACATCCAGCCGCTCTTACATTTAACTGCATTAACCTTCTGAACTCCCAGTGACTGAGTGGCTTTGTAGGGCGGCTCACAAGTGATTTATAGAGATTATAAACACTGGAAGCCGAAAACATTAAATGTATGAGATGTAAAGTGTATTGCCACTGAGCAAGGATAGATACTCCAAGATACAACTGCATTTTTCCAGTCGGTCGAGGTGACAAATGACACATTTCGGATTTTAGGAAAACGTAAATTTACAGGCCGTCATGTCTTGAGTGTTTTTCCTTCTCAAGGTCCACAGATAAACCTCATACAAAACAACCAGTTTTCTCAGGCACTGCTTATATTTGGACTAAATAAGGGATGGCAAGTGGAGGCGTAGACCTTGCTTTAAAACTTAAATATTTTGGAGACGCTCAAGTGGTCTGTGTCACAGCCGTCTAACCCATGAGCATCTTCGGTTATCTAAATTTGATTGGACCACACAAAACCTAAACACACAGGGTACGTTTGTTTGTCTCTCTGTCAATTACATCTTTGCTTCTGAGTGTGTTTGTAATAGTTTTAATACAGCAGTGCACAGTATTTGCTAATACCTTCAGTCATGACCTCAGAGTAAAGCTGCTCTTAATGGACCACACTATATTCACAGTAATCTGATTTGCTGTGGCCCAGTTAGAACAAGATTACCTTATAAACAGATGTACACAACATAAGCAACTACATAAATCCAGATAAGTGTTAATAAGTGTACAATTGTTTGCAAACACTGTGGTCCATTTACAAAAATTTCAGGATCTACTCTGTGGAAATGCACAAAGGGCAAAGCAGATGCTTGTAATGTGTGGCGAATAATGACCCATTGGCACTCATTTAAAATGGGTAAGGAAGAGTGATGGTTATTTAATGTGAGGTGTTATTTGTAGTAACAGTAACGTTTGTGGTATGCATCATCTGATATGTGATGATCGAGGTACTAAGCTGAGACGTCACTGCAGGGGTCATAGCGTGATGACGGCCGCCGATCTCTTCACTTTCCCAGCATTGTGTTTCCTAAGTCGAAAACAAGTGCAGGCTTTCTCATGGAGTCACAGAGAGCTCTATAGACAGAGATATGGGTCACAGGAAACTGCTCCACTTGTACTGAGGGCCTGATGTATTAACTGCCACTACAACACAGACTGAAAATGTATTATTCTTTTCTTGGGTATTTGTTCTTTTTTTTTTAATGTATTTTTGTTAGATGTTTATTGCACTCCACATTACTTCCTTCTAGCTATTGTAATATTTCCCCTCTGACTTTCTTTTGTTTTATTTAATTTTTTTTATTTAATTTTTCTAAGGATAAAACTATTTTGCCTCACTTTTCATTCTTTTGTACTCTGAGTGATAAAGCAAAACTGCATGTGTTCAATTCCCTGTGGCCTTGCATCTCGATCTTGCCCTTCGGAAATCATTGTAATTTAAATATTTAAAT
Source organism: Leuciscus leuciscus (assembly GCF_965113295.1). Lineage (NCBI taxonomy): Eukaryota > Metazoa > Chordata > Actinopteri > Cypriniformes > Leuciscidae > Leuciscus > Leuciscus leuciscus. Next base: position 9,744,724 of record NC_138728.1, on the reverse strand, counting down.
CAGCTGCCCTCCCACATCATTGCCAATCATGAATGAAAAGAATACATTAAACTGGCGAACACATTAAGAAAGCGCATATATATTGTGGATACTGTCACTGTCTGGATAGCAGGATAGTGATGGCTTTATTTAATGCATGGTGAAACAGGCACTGTTACCAATTTCCGTTCTTATAACAGGGAAAGAAAGCATTAGAATTACATTGTATTGGAATCAATGGCATGTATGTATGCATGTATTATATAAAAAAAAAAAGACTGATTGTTTTGTAAAAAACACTGGTAATAGTATTGGGATCCAAGTGATGATTGAAATCTTTCATGTTAATGTTTGTGAAGTATGTGTGTTAAATAGACAGATTAATGGAGTCAGATAATGTCTTTAAAACTGTAAAGATGTTTGATGCTGGGTCAGATCTGGTGACATCCTCCATTAATTGTTATAAATAAACATTAAAAATGTGCATGAAGCAGAGAAGTTTCATGCCACTTTTATTGTTAATGCTATTCTAAATGTCTTTTTCATGCAATATGGTTCCTATTTTTCATGTTACCTCTTTATTCTTTCTCCATCTTTAGCCGAGCAATCAAAACCAACCAAGACCTCCTACCGGACACTCCATGGACGAACATCCTGTACGATGACTTCTGGGGCACTCTGCTCACCCACAGCGGCAGCCACAAGTCCTTCCGCCCCCTCTGCACCCTCTCCTTCCGCCTCAACTACGTCCTGGGTGGTCTGGACCCCCGGGGCTACCACCTGTTCAACGTGGGCCTGCACTGCTGTGTCACTGCACTCTTCACTGCACTTTGTGGCCTTCTACTGGGTGGAGGACCGTGGAGCCTGCTGGCGGGACTGCTCTTCGCCTCTCATCCCATACACACCGAAGCGGTAGCTGGGGTGGTGGGGCGAGCAGATGTGGGAGCAGCGTTTTGCTTCTTACTGTCCCTGCTCTGTTACACCCAATACTGCCGTCTCAGGCCCAACGCAACGCACTCGAGCGGGGTTGTGTGGCAGGCAACGCTGTGGCTGGCCGGGAGTCTGGCTGCTGCTGCGGCGGCCTTGCTGTGGAAGGAGCAGGGAGTGACTGTTCTGGCCGTGTCAGCCGTTTATGACCTCTGTGTTGTGCATCGTCTACGACTCCGGCAAGCAGTGATGATGGTGCTGAAGGTGAGATCTGATTCTCATTGTGTGGATCTGCTCCGAGTCCAAATGAAAATGCAATAGCGCCACCAATGTGATAGAATCAAGGTCCGGAATCTTAACGGGCTGAATTTCTTATACTAACATAAATCCAGAGTCTCAAGAGTTCCTATCCATCCTGGAAAACCTGTATTTTTGTAATGCTAGAACATCCCTTTCACACCAAGGACTATAACTATAATGAAAGATATTGCTCTAAAAATCGTTCTAAATATAAAAAGAATAGCAGAGTCCACACCACAACTATAATGATAATGGCACAGAGAAACAATATAATTTAAATCACTTTCTGAACGATTTTTTAGCTGATAAAGGATAAAAACAATGACAGCCAATCAGAATCCATACTGCTATAAAGAGCTCAAAGATTTAAAGTGAATGACGACAAAACTGTAGCGTGCTAACATATCTTATCTTTTTTGAATTTTTTTTATGAATGTGTGGGCACTTAAAATATTTATTGCATCATCACTGTTTTAATAATTTTTGCAAAAAATAAATAGTGACTAGTGTCTATGCAAACCTTGAACATAGACAAAAGTTTTCATATAAAAGGGGTATTTTACTGTGTCCTAACCTGTTAAGATGAATTACCCTGTTAACAAGACAAATGGCAAGTATTACATGATGGAAAATTCCATTTACTGTAGTAATACTACACATTTAATTCCATTTAGCTGTACAATGATTTTGTGGGAATTATCACACTTACACTCATGATCTGTTCAGTATAGTATGCAGAACTAATCTTTAAATGTCACTTTTTATCAATATGATGATAAATGAGAATTTTTGCAGCTCTCCTCCACCCTATTTGAGACAATAATGCAAGAGTAATCTTACCAGTCCAGACTGTACACCGATGCCAACCCCGCAGCACATCTGGGCTCTTTATCATGGCCTCTCTGCCCGTGTCTCCGGCTTTTCTTGCTGGTAATCATGAGGTGCGCGAGAGGGGCGACAACGAGAGATTACAAACTCTCCAGACGGCCACGAGCGCATGGGAATGCAAACAGAGGGAGAAAAAGGAGGATGAGGAGGAAGAGAGGAAACCATGCCCTCACTTCCTCTCTTTCTCTTTATCAAAGCACTTTCTCGTTCACTCTTATTCCCGTGGTGGCAAACCGGCTCATTGGCTTTCAGTGTTTCACAGGGGCCTCATTAAATGCAGAAGGAATGGTCAACAATAAAAGATCCCAAAGGATCTTCCGAAATGGTTTTTGAACAACGAGGAGGCACTGACTTTGCATATTTAATGCGACACATCTCAGACTTTACATTCATGCGGTAATGAATGCGTATCAGGGTAATGAAAACGGATAGGGTGCCCTCATTGATATTCCAGAGGCTACAAACACCCCTGATATGTGATATTGCTTTGATTTGAGCTGAATGCAGTGTGAGTCTAAAACAATACGCTTTAGATTAGTTTTGAGGTTGGGCATACGAGCGCACAATGCAGATAGAGGGCAATTTTTCATCTCATTTGCTCTCTAATCGGGCTGAGATGAGATAAAGCTTGTGTGATTGTCTGGAATGCGTTCTGCCCTTTCTCTGCATAGCAATGGTGCACGTGGCTGCTGGTTTAGCGCAGGATCTCCACACCCTCAGTCAACCTGTCTTAAGGCCAATTCACACTGCACTGACAGATGGCAACAGACACTTTGTCGGGTTCTGGTTGGCACTTATTTTTGCTGATTGAACATATTTGCTGTTTGCCTGGTTGAATGTCTGAGAAGTGACAATCTGTAATCTGGTTATTGACCGCATCGGTCAGCGTCTGTCGGTGCAGTGTGAATTGGTCTTTATTCTGAAAAAAAGAGAGAGTTCTAGTTTGATTGGACGGAATAGTTCACTTAAAAATGAAAATTCTGTCATAATTCACTCACCATCAAGTTGTTTCAAACCTGTATGAATTTCTATCTTCTGCTGAACACAAAGGAAGATATTTAAATACACTGACTTCCATAGTAGGAAAAAATATACTATGGAAGTCTATGCGGTCCATCAACTGTTTGGTTACTGACATTCTTCCAAAATATCTTCCTTTTTGTTCAGCAGAAGAAATTCATACAGGTTTGAAACAACTTGAGGATGAGCAAATTATGACATAATTTTCATTTTTATGTGAACTATTCCTTTAAGGGGGGAAATACAAAAATATGGATGACTGATTAGAGTTAAATGAATCTTTCCAGATTCACAAGAAATGCTTCATAGTCTATTTAAGGTAATTCAATGATGACACACACAATATTTTGGCTCATTTGTCTTAATGCTGTGCAGGGAAATTTTCTCATAAACAGTCAACAAATTGATTAATGTGGCGGCATTATGCTGTGACAGGAAATTCAGCTGTGAAATGATGCTGTGGATTTCACATTTCCTTAACACCGATCATGCATCTTAAAAGTATTTATGTTTAGACTACAGTAGGTATACTGGTTGAGATATTATATGATGCTCCTACATTTTCCTTGATGTTAAAAACTGAAAGATTCTGATTAGATTTGGATGGTTTCCCAATGGAGAAGGCTGTAAACCTACAATCTTCCTAATTGTGAGTGCAGTGATAATCAGCTGCTAAAACAAGCTCCTCCTTTGTCCTCTTAAAGATCTGCAGCGTAATGAGTTCGGTTCATCAACATCCTCCAACGCCCTGACTATTTCTGTCTGGATTTTGCATGAAATGCTGAGGTCATTTGTTGTGTTTTATGCATGAGTTTTATTTGTTTAGTTTCTAAGTTGAAAAACATGACCTTATGCACAAACTTTAGAAGCAGAGAAGAAAACTGCCATGACATTGAGGATAACTGCTTTTTGTCTGATGATTGTTCTTTACATCTTCGCTGTAAGGTCTTTATGGGATCTCCAATCTTAGATTGATTTTACAGTTTGGTACAAAAGAGCATGAACAAAAACAGGTGATGAAATAAAGCTCCTTCAGTTCAACCATATCTGAACAGTAGATTAAAGTGTCTCACGCAGTGGAAGCAGAGGATCTATCGTGGCTTTAGCCCATAAGTTTCTGACCCATTGTGTGTGAAATAAGGAATCGATATTTGTGGCATCTAATTTCCCCAGTCTTTGAGCTTGACTTCCCCAGAATGCACTCTGTCAATAGTCATGCTGTGCCCAAGAGGCAATTATACAAGAAAAGATTTTTCTTTTCGCTCAAAAAGACTGTTATATGCAGTATAAATCCAAATGGGTGTTTTTTTCTTCTGCTACTTTTATGCACCAGGGGATGTCTTTTTATATATTTTATTATATTTCATTTTTAAAATGTTACATGGTCTCATTAAGCAGTCTTGGGAACATTAATATTTTTTCTACTTTTCAGACTTTTTATGTATACATTTGTCCCAGACTTTCAATCGTAAACAATTCAATCCTTAAAATATGAATTTACATACCGGTATGTAAAACTATGGTAAACAAACAAATAGTGACATAAAAGTAAAACATTTTAATATTTATAAAGCGACAACAGTGTCAGTGAAGAGCATGCTTGGAAAAAATCAGGTAAACAGTTGTGAGCAGGTTATTTTTATTTTGTGTCACTTTAAATCAAGTTGAAATTTTGTCATTGTCAAAAATCTGTGATCATGTTATTGTGGTCAATTTATGATACATAAAATGCTAGCTATGAGCTTAGCCTTAACTCCTTAGAATAGACTTAGAAAGACAAAATTGTTCTTGAAATGTTCATGTAATTTCCATCATCATCATCATTTCCATTTCAAAATCCGATTAAACACAATACATAACTTTAGATGTGGTGGAAATTTAAATTTCTAAAAAACAACAACCAAAGGAATAGAAACAAAGTCAAAATGTAAAATGATCCATTTTGTTCTCTTCATTTTCTAGAGGAGGAACATGAACTTGTTGGTCGGTTTAGCCTGGCTGGTTGGTTGGGGAATGATTCTGCTCACAGCTCGATTTTACTGGATGGGCAACAAGCCGCCAAACTTCTCCAACTCAGACAACCCAGCAGCCGACTCGCCTCACTTCCTGACCAGAGCGCTTACGTTCCTGTACCTGCCAGCTGTCAATGCCTGGCTCCTCCTCTGTCCTGACAAACTCAGCTTTGATTGGTCAATGGATGCCGTTCCTCTGCTCAGATCCATCGCTGATTGGAGGAACCTTCAGTCGGTTATGTTTTACTCAGGATTTGCTCTCCTGGCATGGTTTGGCCTGAGAAGCCCACTGCTACAGTCCACAAAAATCAGTGAAACTAATGGAAAATCCTATATGAGCAATGGAAAGTCTGCAACTAACGGATACAGTCATAATCACAATGACAATCACTACGGGGACTCGAATTCTCCTAAAAGAAACGGTTATCACAAACCTCTCAAAACCCCTCAAAAATCCGTCCCAGGCACAGAGAACGTGGTGGTCTTTTCCCTCGGGCTGCTGGTTTTGCCCTTCGTCCCAGCCACTAACATGTTCTTCTATGTGGGCTTTGTAGTGGCCGAGCGAGTGCTGTACATCCCCAGTATGGGCTTCTGTCTGCTCGTGACCGTGGGGTTTAGGAGCATGTTCATGCGCTGTAGGTTGAGATGCTCCAGAGCGCTCCTGTTGACATGTGCCGCAGGCCTGGTGCTTCTCTACAGCCTGAAGACTGTGAGGAGGAACCAGGACTGGCAGAGTGAAGAGATGCTGTACAGGTCTGGCATTGCTGTCAACCCTGCAAAAGGTGGGTTTAAAGAGCTTGTGTTTCTGCAATATCAGATTTATTATCTACAAAATAAATATTCTAGTGAGATTTCATGTTTCCCTTAGCTTGGGGTAACCTGGGTAATGTCCTGAAGAACCAGGGAAAGATGGCTGAGGCAGAGAGGGCGTATAGAAATGCTCTTTATTACCGGGGCAATATGGCTGATATGCTCTACAACCTGTGAGTACAATATCTTGGTAACACTTTACAATAAGGTTCATTAGTTAACATTAGTTTACTACCTTAGTTAACATTAACTAAGGATGAACCGTACTTCTACAGCATTTATTAATCTTAGTTAATATTAATTTCAACATTTACTAATACATTATTAAAATAAAAAGTTGTATTTATTAACATTAGTTAAGGCACTGTGAACTAACATGAACAAACAATGAACAGCTCTATTTTTATAACTAACATTAACAAAGATTCATAAATACTGTAACAAATGTATTGCTCATTGTTAGTTCATGTTAGTTAATACATTAACTAATGTTAACTAATGAACCTTATTGTAAAGTGTTACCAAACAATTTGACCTGTTTTTTTATATATCTTCACCACACTGTCTGAATGTTGTTGCATCAAATAAATGTTTTTTTAAAAATCTAACCAACAGATTTGTTCAGAAAACAAATGATGCTAGATGTGTTTCGGATGTGTTCGGGGTTCTAACTTAACCTTTCTGAGTCTTTTTGTATTTTTTTTTTTTTAACAATGACAAAACCAGCTCATCTCAATGTTTTTTTTTAATTTTAATTTTTTTTTTAATTTAATTTCTGTTCATTTATGTCTTTGTCTATGACCAGAAATAAGCAAACAAAGGGATGACAGTTGGTTTTGTCAAGGTCATACAGCACTTTATCTGAGCCAGTTTTCCATGGAAACTGACATAATCCACTGAAACATGACTTTTGCAGGGCAGCAGACATGAACAGACATGTGCCATAATATTAATTAGTTGATTTTTAACTATTTTATAGTACATTTAATTCTTATAAAGGTGGCCCCAAAATAAAAAAGTTAAAACATACTTTGTGAGGGGAAAGTCATAATTAGCATTCAGAAAACTAAAGTGGGAGGTTGAGGAGCAGTGCAAGTATTTGCCGTATCTCTCTCTCAGGGCTTGTGTGTGTGACGGGGATTTCATTAGTCCTGATTTGCAGGCATGAAGGGAAGTGTGAAACACCTCTAACACTCATTAACCCTGGAGAGGAGAAGAACCCTCCATGTGTCATTGTCACGTTCTGGTCCTTGCACAAACTTATATGTTCATATTGCTTCTCACATCATTTCTCAAGCTTAGAGCCTGTGTGCTTTTATTTCATCCAGTGGTTTGCTGCTACAGGAGAGTGAGCGATTCTCTGAGGCTCTGCATTACTATAAACTGGCCATCGGGAGCAGACCGACTCTGGCCTGTGAGTTCAGCTCTTTTTGAGTTCACCATTTTGACCATCAGAGTCAGTCTCTTACTTGTGTCCTGATTTTCACAGCTGCATACTTGAACGTGGGCATCATCCTGGTCTCCCAGGGGAATATCGAAGAGGCCAAGCGCACATTCCACACTTGCGCGGACATCCCCGATGAGAATCTGAAGGACCCTCATGCCCACAAGAGCTCCGTCACCAGCTGCTTGTACAACCTGGGCAAGATGCTTCATGAGCTGGGCCAGCATGAGGTACAGCTCAGCTCATTCATTGAGGATTGATCGAAATCTACATGCATAACCCAGTTTAGATGGATCCAATAATGTTCTTGTATGAATTGTTGGTTGTTCATACTTTACAGTTCTTTTGTCACATTATTACAGGCTGTTTTTGTTTGTCGTATAGGAGGCGCTTTCAATTTATAAAGAGGCTGTGCAAAAGATGCCACGACAGTTCGCACCGCAGAGTTTGTACAACATGATGGGTCAGTGTTTATTTCTGTTGAATTGCATTCAGATGTATTTTATGTATGTACCTGTACATATCTATAGGCCAATGTAAAATTGAGGTTGTGTTTTTTTTCCAGTGGAATCACAATATATTAAATGTAAATTTATAAATTATCATTCTATCTATCCCAATTCATCCCATCCCATCCATCCAATCTTTCCATAAAAATATTATACCTAAAGACCAGCCCTATGACTTATTATACCGTTTTGATATTTTCCCCCTGCAATTTTAGATTTTCCCCTCTTATAGACAATCTCATCAACATGCTCTGTTTAAGATTTCAAATATGACCTAAAATATATTTTTAATGTTCTACAACCCCTTCAGTTTAATCACACCATTATCTTGCTACAGCTGCTTTACAACAGAATTTTTATTTGTCTCATATTTCATATTTGATGACATCTGCATCATCAATTATGTAACCCGTTTATTACCGTGAAGCTGCTTTGAAATAATTTCTATTGTATAAAACGCTAATTATTTGTAAAACCATCCCAAATAATTTTTTTGTCATGCCTGGAGATGTGACTGGAATCTGATACATAGATAATGTGTCCTTGCATTACTGAATCAGTATCCGGAGATGTGATGAGTTTACATTTATGCCCTTGGCAGATGGTTTCCCGTCCCATCCATCCAATTCCAAAGTGACTTTAGAATCCATTCATGGTGTACTTTTTCTTTTCTTTTTTTTAGTATATGCATTTCCTTGGAATCATGTTCCTCTGACTTTGGCCCACAGGTGAGGCGTATATGAGGCTGAATAATCTAGAGGAAGCGGGACATTGGTACAGAGAGTCACTGAAGGCCAAACCCGACCATGTTCCTGCCCACCTGACGTATGGAAAACTGCTGTCTATCATGGTGAGTCAACCTGACAAGTACATTATTACCCTTTTTGTGTTAGTGAGCTTTTCTTCAGTCACAAACACAAAAGTGAGACCTGAAAGTCTGAGCCCACATTGAAAACAAATAAAAAGATTTTGAAAAACAATTGACATGGTGTTTATTTATTTGTTTGTTTATCCATGAATCCATTATTCCATCCACTTCATTCCATCCATGATCCATACCATTCTATCGCTTCCATCCATCCATCCATGTTGCTGTTATGATTATCATTATTGATACTACTACTACTACTACTACTACTACTACTAAATAATAATAATAATAATAATAATAATAATGATAATAATAATATTGTACCACTAGTGACAATGCTTCTATTTTACCTAAATAATAATATATTATTAAATAAAATAGGTTAAATATAAGCTTTTTCACTAGTGGTCTCAAACTTTTGCTGCTATATATTTTACAGACTGTGGTTGCTATTAAATTTTCATTATGAATGTAAAAACCTGAAGCTAAATGGATTTGTGAAAGCGTAATTAAATATTAAATCCATTTAGTTTGATTTCAATCTACAAATGGGGAGATGAAGTGGAAATAAGCATCCAAAGATGGATCTGGTTATCAAAATCATTTGCCACAGATGACCCTTCATGAGACTCTTAGTGCTGAGGAAAGAAATAATTGCTTCGTCCTTGAGAGGAACATTGACACAAAAACATCTCTCAGACATCAACGGCAGCATCATTTTGTTAATAATGAAGCCTGTCTTTTCAGATTTTCACCCCCTTCACTATCCCATCTCTCCCTGCATACGAAATAACCCTTGCTCCCCGTGATATTTTCCTCTCTGACCACCATGATGTAAATGGAGAAGGGGTGATGAAGAAAGGTCGAGCAGCTGCATCCCCCCTAGGACGTGATATCTCATATCCTCCTCCTAATCTGATTTGGGTTTGTGTCTCGGCACGGCTGGTCAAGAGTGCAGACTGTTGCCTCAAACCTGTTTGCTCACTTTAAACCCCCCCTCCCCACACACCACCAACCCCCACTTGGCCTGTCCACTTAATACACACAGATTAAAACCGGTTATTACCCCTCAAGCGCCGTGCTTAATTGAATTACTCTTTCCTTCTTGAAAACAGGTTATTGGTGAACTTTTGACCACCTGTTGAAGAACAGCGGCGTATTAGCTGGCTTACTCTGTCAGGCGGTCAGATCAGTGTCAGACAAAATGACTGAAGTTATGTCATGATGTACCTCACAAGACCATTTTTGTCAGATGGCCAAAACGTGAAAGATTCAGGACATTTACTTCTGTTTCCTTTTCCGTTTAGCCTTGTATAGAGTTTAGCAGTCTGTTTTTGAACTTGAAGGTTCCGAAGTTTGTTTTACATTGAAAATATGTCCTCGAAAAGCTAATTTAACGCTTTAGTCAACAGATTAAATCGAGGTCTGGGGCTAAAACAATAGCTTTTTTTGTATTTACCCTTTTTGGATTCAAATCTGCAGGTATTTAGTGGTTTTTGAAACCCTGACTTCAAGTATTATAGGCCTATACATTTGATAAACGCTCTTGGACATAGTTGAATGCTTTTCAGGAACCGCGGCCAATGAGAGCATGAAATGCTACGGCTTTCCAAGCTATTTCTTTATCCTCTTATCTGAAGTGTTTGCCACAAAACTGTTCAGTGAAGCAAGCCTAATATAACCTCGCTGCTTATGACAAGAACGTTTTGCAAAGGTAACACCAACATGGAAGCAATCAGCACTGAACTGTAAAGAAAGTGAGACAATTGAACATCAAACATGGAGAAACAGTCACACAAGTGTACTTTCCCACACTTTGATAACATCTAACATCATGTATAGCGTAAATTTAAAGGATCCGGTTACGACTATGTCCCTTTAATGGTTACGGTGGGTGTAGTTGTAATTATTTTTTAATTTCTCCACAGGGACAAAAGTCTGAAGCAGAGCGTTACTTCCTGAAGGCAATAGAGCTGGATCCTACTAGAGGAAACTGCTATATGCATTACGGTAGGATCTGATTCGATTCGATTCTAATGTCATTGATCAATGCTAAAAAATGTTAATTAATTAATTATTATTATTAATAAATATTTGTGTGTGTGTATATATATATATATATATATATATATATATATATATATATATATATATATATATCACAGGATGGATATACAGTATATGTATAGATGGATGGATATGGATATGGATATGAATATGAATATGATTTAATTCTCACAAGGAAACAGCCCCTTCTCAACTCTTGCAAAACCATGTCCTTTCGTATCACTGAAATGAATCCGTAAACGTATGTCCTGAAGTAGGAGAGGTTCATTGTGCTTCATGTCCTGCCTCCTGCATATCTGATCTTCGACTGCTGTATTTGAGTTGATTTCCATCCTGTGATCTCTCTCTCTCTCTCTCTCTCTCTCTCTCTCTCTCTCTCTCTCTCTCTCTCTCTCTCTCTCTCTCTCAGGTCAGTTTCTGTGTGAAGAGTCTCGTCTGGGAGAGGCAGCAGTAATGGCTCAGAAAGCTGCAGAGCTGGACAGTTCTGAGTTTGACGTGGTGTTCAGCGCTGCTCATATGCTCAGGTGTGTGTATGTGTGTGTGTGGATTGCAGGTGGACTCCGCGTGTTTCATCATCTACGATGAAACAAGGGAATATTTTGCGATAATGACTAGCTGACTTTACATTAATCTGCTTATTCCAAAGCTGCTTGCCAAATAAATACATGGACATATTGATTTTACTTACAGCTTAGCTAATTAATTATTCTAACTTGTGTTGATGTGAGAAGAGGCAGCAGAGTATTATTAGAGAAATTAAAGTCGCACTAGTATGTACATTAGAGAGCTAGTTGCCTGGGCCAACACTCATTATGCAGCAATATTAATAATTTATTATGTATGCATAATAATTTTCATAATAACTTACAGGTTCTAGTAATGTGTGTGTTTGTCCACAGACAGGCCAGTCTGAATGAGGCAGCTGAATGGTATTATGGGAAGGCAGCTGATTTAAGACCTGATGTAAGTACCTTCTTCAGCCAGATGTTAAAGATATCCGTAGTAACCTTGCACAATTATTGAATCTTCTATATGCATTAATTACAAACTTCAAATTGTCTGAAGTCTTCCTTTATATTTGTTGCATCTGCTCTTTTAGAAAGTTCCGTTTTTTTTCTCACCTAATTCTAGAACCACATTCTATAATCCATCCATGATTCTCTCTTTTTGTGCCTGCTTTTCTCGTTCTCCCAGCATCCAGCAGCTCTGATGAATCTCGGGGCCATCCTCCATCTTAATGGGAAGCTGAAGGAAGCTGAGAGCAACTACCTCCGTGCGCTGCAGCTCAAACCAGACGACCTCATCACTCAGTCCAACCTCCACAAACTCTGGAATGTCATGCAGAAACAGGGTCTACGAGCCGCTGGAACTTGATCTGCTGCTGTAACCTCTGCAGATATTGCATCTGTGGATGTCTGATCGTATTTGAGATGGATTTCTCTGAATATTCAGCCCTTACTGTGGACAGATGTTGGTTAAAACTTGAACTGGTCTAGAGGTTGGGAATGAAGATGGAGCCTCTGTGAAGTTCTGTATTGAACAGTAAATAGTGTAAGAGAACAGTAAAGTGCACTTGAAAGAGTGTAATAGCCTCTGAATTCTTCTTCTCACACACACAGGAGAGGTGGTGTTTGCAACAAACTGGACTGTATTCTTCTGAGAGCAGTGACCAGGATGAACTGTCTTGCGTACACAGAAGGCTAAACATGTCACCGGTAACTCATACTAACTGAAGTGTCATATATTGCCATTATGCAGATATTTAAAATGTCTCTTGTTAATTTATTGTTGATAAATCAGTGATTTGTCACTTGTAATGGTTGTTAATAGAACTTACAATCTCTCAACACCCAGCACTGAATCTATTATTAAGCACTATGTTGTTGCTGACTGCCATAGAACTTAATTTGTTTAATCAGACTTTTTACCAAAACATTTTACCACAATAAAATGTCAGTTTGCCCAAATAATCATTCAGAATTTTTATTATAAGAAAGAACGGAAGATTTTCTGTCCCAGTAAGCATTGAACATTGAGACCCTCTCCTGACAAGACGTTTATCAGCTCATTTCATGAATGTTTTGCTGACCTCTAACTATTGGAAGAGTAACACATTACAGCAAGGATGCCAAATCGTACCAGCTAATTAGGATCTTCAGGAACACATGATAATTACAGACAGGTGTGTTGAATCAGGGTTGGATAGGTAGGTTGATCTTCAGGAACAGGATTGGACTCCCCTGAATTACGTCTCCCTGTATTTAGAATAACAAGTGTTTTTCTGCCATCTTGTGGTTGAGTAACGCATTGCCACAATCAATGCACATGCCTGTTGCCCAAAGGCTGCTAAATTCTCTAGTTTTTAAAGTCAATAAAACCTTTTTATTTACAACCGATTTCTGGGTTTTTGAACATTTAAATGAACAATAATGAACAATGAACATTAAAATTGATAAAACTAAATAATAATATGTTAGAATGGGTACAGGGTTGCAATTTTAACTTTAATCTAGGACAAATATGTTGTTATTAATATATAATTTATATCCTGTCTATTTAAAATATACATTTATAAAATATGTTCAACATAAATATATGTTTTGCATATTATGATGTTTGAATTGAGCAGTTATCAGTGTCTGAATCAGCAGGTGTTTGGTTCTGATGCTGTATATAACATGGGTTGCTTCCTCTCTCTGAAATCTTCAAAGTCTCCCAAATTGTGTGTTACTATTTTTTGCCTCTGGCAGGTGTGTGTGTGTGTGTGTGTGTGTGTGTGTGTGTGTGTGTGTGTGTGTGTGTGTGTGTGTGTGTGTGTGTGTGTGTGTGTGTGTGTGTGTGTGTGTGTGTGTGTGTGTGTGTGTGTGTGTGTGTGTGTGTGTGTGTGTGTGTGTGTGTGTGTATCCTCACTGAAGTGTCTCTATATGGAGGAGGAGTTCTTTTCAGCGCTGTCGAGCTTTTGATGTATATGGTGTAAATCAGAAATGCCTCCTCTGATTTGTCACTGAAGTTGTTTGATGATTTCCTCTGTTCTGTCTAATAAGGTAATGATGAACCTGATTGGAAAGTTTTAGGGCTCTCCTCTTTAGGGGGCTGACAGTACCCAGTTTCTTCAGTGTGTTTAAGGAACAGAAAAGAAACTTGTGCTGCGTTCTCTGAGCTGATGAAATGGTGTGCGTCCAGCAGAAGATGATGATAAGGAGTCTGATGTTTCTAATCAAACTCATCACCGCTAGTAAGTTTATACGTTCAGTTGAGGATGAAATGATCTTAATACAAACATGTATATGCAATACGATACTGCATCTGACTTGCTGTCTAACTGGCACATATTATGTATAAGTTGTGGTTAATTTAATTCCTTCTTTCTCTCTCCCAGTCTGTCATTTTTCTGTTGCACAAAAGAAAAGTGTGAATGTGCGGTTGGTTGATGGTCCCAGTCGCTGTGCTGGTAGAGTGGAGGTTCTTCATAGAGGTCAGTGGGGAACAGTGTGTGATGAGTACTGGGATTTGGCTGATGCTGCAGTGGTGTGTAGAGAGCTGGACTGTGGAGAACCTGTAGATGCTCTGAGTGATGCTCATTTTGGACCAGGATCAGGACCAATCTGGATGAATCTTGTCATGTGTACTGGATCAGAGTCTACACTGAAGAACTGTGGGTCAGCAGGATGGGGTAAAAGCAGCTGTGATCACACTAATGATGCTGGAGTCATTTGTTCAGGTAAATTGCTACTTTCAGCACCATAATATTACATCACTAAAAATAGTCCTGCCTTTTTATACACCGCATTCAAAAGTTTGGGGTCAGTAAGATGCTGCTTATGCCCAGCAAAAACTGCACTATTTTTTTTTTTTTTTTTTTTTTTTTTTAAACATATGTGACCCTGGATCACAAAACCAGTCACAAGTAGCAAGTAGGTATATTTGTGGCAATAGCCAACAATACATTGTATGGGTCAAAATTATCGATTTTTCTTTTATGACAAAAATCACGAGGATATTAAGTAAAGATCATGTTCCATGAAGATATTTTCAAAATTTCCTACTGTAAATATATAAAACATTTATTTTTGTGAGTGAATGCAGCAAAATCGCGAACATAAATGTAGAACTTTAAAGGCAATTTTCTCAATATTTAGATTTTTTTGCACCCTCAGATTCCAGATTTTCAAATAGTTGTATCTCAGCCAAATATTGTCATATCATAACAAACCATACATCATAAAGCTTATTTATTCATCTCAAGTTCCAAAAATTGACCCATGTGACTGGTTTTGTGGTCCAGGGTCACATCTTTTAAAATGTAATTTTTAGCAGACATTACCTCTATCTTCAGTGTCACATGATCCTCCTGAAATCTTAGATTTGGTGCGCACAGTTGAAAATGGTTTTGCTGCTTAATGAATTGTGGATGTGTTTTTTGAAGGAGTTTAAAGCATTTTATTTGTAACAGAAATATTTAGTAACATTCTAAATGAATGCATCTTGCTCAATAAAATGTGTGTTTCAAACTAAATCTTACTGACCTCAAATCACAACTGTTTAAACACTCATTCTGTTGTTTCTCTGTGTCTTACTTATGTATGCTTATAAATAAATGAGAATAAACCTATGTATGACATGTTTCTTAAAAAAAAAAAAAATTCTCAATCTTTTAGTTTTTTTTGTTTTTAGTTTTTTCATATACAACATGTGGTGTTTCTCTTACATATAAAATATGATATACGAATCTATAAAATATTTCTATGCAAGTGTACAGCAAGGTTGTTGTTTTTTTCCCAAAAATAATTTAAATGATCTGGATTCCTTCAGAAGTCCGGCTGGTTGGAGGTTCTCGCTGCTCTGGGAGGTTAGAGATACTTGATGATCAGTCGTGGGTTTCAGTGTGTGACGCTGCCTTTGACCAGCAGGATGCAGAGGTTGTGTGTAGAGAGCTGGACTGTGGGGCTCCTGTACAGGTGCTGGGAGAAGATGCTTTTGGCAAAGGAGACGCTCAGATGTGGACACAAGAGATTCAGTGCAGAGGAAATGAGTCTCAGATTCACCTCTGTCCAACATCACAATCACACCAACACAAATGTTCTCATGACAATGATGTTAAACTGGTGTGTGCAGGTCAGAGTGGATTTCAAATCTTTGATTTTTTTTCTTTCTCTCTCTTTGTGTGATTCTTTTAACTCTCTTTTTCTGATTGTTCATTATTATCTCTCTATCTGTTCACTTCTTTATTTAATATACAGTCAGTGTGAATGTGCGGTTGGTTGGTGGTCACAGTCGCTGTGCTGGTAGAGTGGAGGTTCTTCATAGAGGTCAGTGGGGAACAGTGTGTGGAGATGACTGGGATATGCCTGAAGCTGCAGTGGTGTGTAGAGAGCTGGACTGTGGAGAACCTGTAGATGCTCTGGGTGATGCTCATTTTGAACCAGGATCAGGACCAATCTGGCTGAGTTATGTCTCGTGTACTGGATCAGAGTCTACACTGAAGAACTGTGGATCATCAGGATGGGGTAATAACAACTGTGATCATATTGAAGATGCTGGAGTCATCTGTTCAGGTAAACTGCTTTGTACAGTACCTCACCTTAATATAACATTACTAAAAGTGTCCTCATTTCAGCAAAATGTAGAGTATTTTCTATTCTATTGTTGAGGAAACTACTTTTTTTCTTTCTTGAGGCCACGAGTTTAATGTGTAAAACAACCCTGAGTGATCATGGTAACTATCAGCTCTGCAGCGGATATTAATATCAAAACTATAGTGAAAACACTATTTATTACCAATGTCACTATCAGCAGTTTAAGACATTAAATTTGTAAGCACATAACACAAGAACACTTCTCTTTAAATGCAAATGAGACTTTATTGATATTTCTAACACATAAAACTAATATTTAACACAAACACATGCACACACACACACACACACACACACACACACACACACACACACACACACACACACACACACACACACACACATTCACACGAGTTGCAGAAAGAAAGAAAGTGAGGAAAGAATGAGTTTTAGGAGTGAAATTATGAAATCCTAAGTTTCTATGTGCACTTGACCTGACCTGAACGAACCATCAATCATTCATTTTAACCCTTCTATCGTTTCTTATGCAGGGTTATTACATTTTATATAAACAGAAAGAAACGGAAACTAAGTAAGGAAGAAAAGTGAGACGAGAGTAGTTAGATGGCTTGAATGAAACTGTTAACCCATGTTCTTCTGATCTTGATCTGACTCTGTCTTCTGATCCTTTGTTCGTGTCCTGAGATTTTACCCTGAGGAGTCTGTCCAGCCTCTCAGATGAGTTCTGACCAATTAGACACTGTCTTTAGTTCAGAGGTGGCTGTTTCTTCTCCTCTCACCATAAATTACACGTTATGATACCTATTATAATTATGTATATTACATAATGTTTTAATAAATCAAGCACATCGAATGCAACTAATCAAGGGCTTCATTAGTTGCACCAGGTTTGCTTGAGCTAGAACACATGAAATATCTGAACTGGCTAGGTTTGTTGAGCATGTTAGAAATATGGCTAAGTTGCAATGGGGTTGAATAATTTGACATACACACCTTTGGTTGGTGGTCAGAGTCGCTGCGCTGGTATATATATAGGTTGGGCTGGGAGATATATATTATTATTATTTTTATTTATTTTTTGTCCAATGAACTATTTAAATTAACTGTGTTGTTCTTTCAGAAGTCTGGCTGGTTGGAGGTTCTCGCTGCTCTGGGAGGTTAGAGATACTTGATGATCAGTCGTGGGTTTCAGTGTGTGACGCTGCCTTTGACCAGCAGGATGCAGAGGTTGTGTGTAGAGAGCTGGACTGTGGGGCTCCTGTACAGGTGCTGGGAGAAGATGCTTTTGGAAAAGGAGACGCTCCGATGTGGACACAAGAGATTCAGTGCAGAGGAAATGAGTCTCAGATTCACCTCTGTCCAACTTCACCATTAGATGAAAACGACTGTTCTCATGGCAACAACGTTGAATTTGTGTGTGCAGGTTGAAACAAATTTTCACTTCTGATTCAAATCCCCAGATTAAAACTTGATGTTATATCAATGTGCATTCCCTCCTCATTGTGTGATTTCTCTGTTCAATATATAGAAGGTTCGAATGTGAGGTTGGTTGATGGTCACAGTCGCTGTGCTGGTAGAGTGGAGGTTCTTCATAGAGGTCAGTGGGGAACAGTGTGTGGAGATGACTGGGATATGGCTGATGCTGCAGTGGTGTGTAGAGAGCTGGACTGTGGAGAACCTGTAGATGCTCTGGGTGATGCTCATTTTGGACCAGGATCAGGACCAATCTGGATGAATCTTGTCATGTGTACTGGATCAGAGTCTACACTGAAAAACTGTGGATCATCAGGATTGGGTAAAAGCAACTGTGATCATACTGAAGATGCTGGAGTCATCTGTTCAGGTACTGTAAACTGCTCCAAACCTCATTTTATTCTATAACATACTGTATATATTTAAATGATATACGTACACACAAGTATTCTTTTTAAATAAAAAAATTGTCATTGATTATTTTTTTCTGAAAATGTTTCTGTTCTATTGCTTTTTTAGAAGTCCGGCTGGTTGGAGGTTCTCGCTGCTCTGGGAGGTTAGAGATACTTGATGATCAGTCGTGGGTTTCAGTGTGTGACGCTGCCTTTGACCAGCAGGATGCAGAGGTTGTGTGTAGAGAGCTGGACTGTGGGGCTCCTGTACAGGTGCTGGGAGAAGATGCTTTTGGCAAAGGAGACGCTCAGATGTGGACACAAGAGATTCAGTGCAGAGGAAATGAGTCTCAGATTCACTTCTGTTCAAAATCACTATCATATGAAAACAACTGTTCACATTACAACAATGTTGAACTGGTGTGTGCTGGTAAGAGTTGAATTAAAAGACTGAATTGATACACATATACTGTATATGAACCCATCACAAAGCAACACGCTGGTCTAGTATATTGTTTTAAGTTTGATAAATGCTTTTCTCTCTCCATTTCTATTACCCTCTCATAGATGTAGTGAATGTGAGGTTGGTTGGTGGAAACAGTCCCTGTGCTGGTAGAGTGGAGGTTCTTCATAGAGGTCAGTGGGGAACAGTGTGTGATGATTTCTGGGATTTGGCTGAAGCTGCAGTGGTGTGTAGAGAGCTGGACTGTGGAGAACCTGTAGATGCTCTGGGTGATGCTCATTTTGGACCAGGATCAGGACCAATCTGGATGAGTGTTTTAGTTTGTTTTGGAATCGAGTCATCACTGAAGAACTGTGAATCAGCAGGATGGGGTAAACATACCTGTGGTCATAATGGTGATGCTGGAGTCATCTGTTCAGGTGAATGACATAGTTTACTTTTACATTGTGATAAACATCATAAAATACACACAACTCTCTTGACAGAACAACTAATCTGATGTGATGTAATTTTCATACGATTATTGTTATTTAGGGACTGCAACTGCTAAATAAAATATACTCTCTTAAGCTTGCCCCTCTGAGTAACTGTGTTTTCTCTGTTTTGTACCATTTTGAATGTAATAAAAACAGATCATAAACATTCCAGACTTACCAATGGACCTCACCTGTGCTCTGGGAGATTAGAGATGGTTCATGGAAACACCTGGAATTCAGTGTGTGACGCTGCCTTTGACCAGCAGGATGCAGAGGTTGTGTGTAGAGAGCTGGACTGTGGGGCTCCTGTACAGGTGCTGGGAGAAGATGCTTTTGGCAAAGGAGACGCTCAGATGTGGACACAAGAGATTCAGTGCAGAGGAAATGAGTCTTATATATCTTTCTGTCCAACATCATTTTCTCTCAAACACAACTGTACTCATGAGAATGATATTGGACTGTTATGTTCTGGTAATGGAACTGTGGTTTTCAACTTATTGAGATAATCATAAACAATTTTTAAAAACATTTCTATTTCATGTTTCATACTGTTTAAGTAAACTCTGTACTTTAAACAGGTTACACTGACCTCAGACTGGTCAATGGTCCTGACTTCTGTTCAGGTCGAGTGGAGCGTCAGTACTTCAGTAAATGGGGCACAGTGTGTGATGCATGCTGGGATATGAGAGCTGCCAGTGTCCTCTGTAGACAGCTGAATTGTGGGATTGCTGTGTCTGTTGTGGGATCAGACTGGTTTGGAGAGGGAAGTGGTGAAATCTGGGCTGATGTGATTGATTGTGACAGGAATGAAACAAAACTCTCAGAATGTTCCGTCTCTTCATGGAGTCGAGCTGAATGTTCTCATAGACGAGATGTTGGAGTCGTCTGCTCTAGTGAGGGGATTTTATTGAATTTATTTATTTTTATTATTACCTACAGTTGCAATCGAAATTATTCAACCCCCATTGCAAATCAGGTTTATTGGCAAAATTTACAGACTTTCAGCTGTTTGCAATGAACAAAAGTAATTGAAAAAACAAATGTTTCAAGTGGTTTCCCAAATTTAACTGAAAATGCAACTTTTCGTTCATTTGTTCATTTGTTTATTGGAAACCGCTGAAAGTCTGTACATTTTGCCAACAAACCAGATTTGCAATGGGGGTTGAATAATTTTGATTGCAACTGTATATAAATCTTTCAATATCTTGATAAAATCCCACATCTTTCACTCAGATTCCTCTCTGGCTGTTCATGACGGTCTGGTGCGGTTGTCTGGAGAGAGACAGTGTGAGGGGGAGCTGGAAGTTTCCATCCATCAGGTCTGGAGGAGAGTTCTGCTGGACTCCTGGAGTCTCACTGAATCCTCTGTGGTCTGCAGACAGCTGGGCTGTGGCTCTGTGCTGAACTTCTCCGGCTCCTCTTCATCCAGTCCTGAACACAGTCATGAGTGTGTGACGGGCTTCCAGTGCTCTGGGAGTGAAGCTCATCTGGGGAACTGCAGCTCTCCACAAACTCTCAACTGCAGCTCCACACAACAGCTGTCAATCACCTGCCTTGGTGAGAACAACAACATCTGGGCAGATTCTTCAGTTGTTAGTGATCAATAATGTGTTTTTCTCTCTCTGAATATCAGGTCGCGGGTCCATCAGGCTGGTGGGTTCTGGGGGAGACTGTGCAGGGAGGCTGGAGGTTTTTCACAGCGGCTCATGGGGGACAGTGTGTGATGACTCCTGGGATATTAAAGATGCCCATGTGGTGTGCAGACAGCTGCAGTGTGGAGTGGCCCTCAGTAACCAGCAGGTACCAGCCTGGTTTGGTCCTGGTTCTGGACCCATATGGCTGGATGAGGTGGAGTGTGAGGGGAATGAGACGTCCCTGTGGAACTGCTCTTCTCCAGGCTGGGGGAAACATGACTGTCAACACAAGGAGGATGTAGGAGTCGTGTGCTCAGGTACACTAGTGGAAATGTTTGACATACTGTACATACATACATACATGCATACAAGGCCAATGCATGCTGCAGGCACTAATAACGTCTAAAATAAGCCTAATAATATTTTATTTATATATATAGAGCATTATATAATTTATAGAGCATTTTATATATATGCCTTTTGCCTCAATAGATGTTATTAGTGCCTGCAGCATTGGCCTTGTATTAACCAGTTATTTTGGTGAAATTTTAGATTTAGTACAACCAGAATTGCTCTTGTCTTTTTCCATCTAGAGTTTAAAGAGATCAGGTTAACTGAGGGCTGTGAAGGGAATGTGGAGGTTTTCTACAATGGATCCTGGGGTAATGTGTGCTGGAACCAGATGGACAGAGACACAGCGAGTCTGATCTGTCAAGAGTTGAACTGTGGAAGATCTGGTGCTTTTTTCAATTCTATACCAAGACTGGAATCAGCTCGTAACTGGCTGGATAAAGTGAAATGTCGACCACATGATTCAAATCTGTGGCAATGTCCATCTTCACCCTGGGGACAGAACTACTGTAATAATGATGAAGTGGCCAAAGTCACCTGCTCAGGTGAGACTGTTGCAAGCATCTCTAAAAATACAAGACTCAATTGAGTGTATGAACAAAATGTATTTATTAACTTGTGAATTAACTTGCGATTACAGAACAGGAGAGTCATGAGTCCCCTAGAAGCTATTTGTCATGCTCCACATCTCCACATCAGAGACAGTGTTCAGGTAAGTTAATTTGATGTAGAAGAACATAAAAATCATAACAGCCATATGTTATGTATGTATGTATGTATGTTATATTGTGCTTGGGACACAAGATGATTTAATCTCACACCACAGACATGCCTCGCTGTAGATGTTGCTGTTCTGACAGTACTGTACTTTGATGGTATACAATAATGTGTCTATGTCTTTGCTGTGTGTGATTTAGATCATGTTCCTCTCAGACTGAGTGGAGGTTTGGGCCGGTGCTCTGGGAGGCTGGAGGTGTATCATAACGCTGTGTGGGGTTCAGTCTGTGCTGATCTGTGGGACATCAGCGATGCTCAGGTGGTCTGCAGGCAGCTGGGTTGTGGAGCAGCACTGAGGGCTGATGGGAATTCAGTCTTTGGTGCTGGTGAAGGTGTTGTGTGGCTGAACAGAGTCGAGTGCAGAGGGAATGAGATTCACCTGTGGGACTGTCCTCTCTCCCTGAAGAACCACACTGACTGCTCCCACAAAGAGCACGCTGGACTCACCTGTGCAAGTCAGAGCAACACACTGACCGATAATAGTGATTTTCAAATCATTTTAGTGCTACTTGCATGATTTTGAATCTGTCTGTGTCTGTTTTGACAGATTTGCCAGATTTGTCAGTGTCCACTACTCCTGCCACAACAACATCAGCTTCTCCTCCAGTTTCTCAGACAGTGCGCTCAACATCAGTCACTCCTCCACAAACTCCTCCAGTGTCTCTCTCTGTGCTTGTGGTTGTACTGGGAGTTTTGCTCTTACTGCTCTTAGTGCCACTGCTTATACTGATTCAGCAGAACAGAGTGATGAGGAGAGGTAGGAGAGATCCAGAGACTGTCATATTGTGTGTTATTCAGTGTGTGATCAGTCATGTGTTGTGAACTGACAGCAGGTTTGTCTGTCTACACTCTCAGCTCTCTCTGACTGGTACACAGGACTACACAGGGCTCCAAGTGAGGTAGTTTATGAGGAAATTTATCACAGACACAATCAAGTCACTCATACAGGTGAGGCATCATCAGAGATTGTTCAAAACTTTAACTGCTGCATTCTGATCAGTGTTCACTTCTCCTCTTGCATTGTAACTGTTGCCTCTTGTGCACATTGATTGCACTCATGAACAGACCTGGGTCTAATTAAATGTATTAATTACTTCAAGTACTGGTGATGCACAATGACAGGTGGGTAAATTTCCCTCTCCACTTCCTGTGAAGTGAAGTTGATGAACCCTTATTCAAACTGAACATATATGCTCCATTTGAAAGGGAATCTCACTTCAGATAGAGTAATACCCCAGATAGAGTAATACCCCATGAAGTCCACTTCGCAGGGCATATTCGATTAATTGGGAATGCAACTAATTTATGTGTTTAGATCATTGTGAAAACCTTGGCGAGAAAAGAAATGCCATCAAGCAAAAACATCAGTCATCTGTGTTAAAGTTCTGTTAGTAACGTGAGCTACTTCCTTCAGTCTTAATTATGTATCTTCATCATTAATTAGCAAGAGACATCAGTGATACAGATCTGATCCACTGTAGAATTATTTTTCTCTCATTCACATCTAACTAATTCGTTTCTGTATCAATCCACAAAAAAACAACAGAACTGCAGGTGTATGTTAAAATAAATAAGATGATAAAAGATAAAAAAAGATGACCCAAATGATTTGAGGATTCTGTTCTGTTCTGCTCTCTTTTAACAGGAGGGAGTCTCATCTCTGAAGAACTGAATTCTGGGTATGAAGATGTTGATTCTCTTCTCTCAGGTTAGAGGTGATTTACAAACTGTAAAAACAATAAAAAAATAAAATCAAATAAAAATGTATAGTCAAATTCAAAACTTTCATTACCAGATGATTATAATCATAAAGCCCTCTCTGCCTGCATTTTATTTCTGCAAATATCTTTATTTTTCTATATTCATATTTTGTTCTGATGTTGAAGAGAGGGGGAATGCAAACTCATCCGGATACTATGAGGAAATCATCATTCATGTACCAAAACCAGTTTGTGAGACAGGTGCTGGTTCACTTCTGTACTGTAGTTGTAGTTCTCTCTGTTATTCTACAGTCTACATATTAATATATACATTCAAGTTTGTTTTGAGCTTGATGGCATTGATTTCATGTTAAATTTGTAGATGACACACCAGAGGGCTATGATGATGTCATTACCAGTGGACAGACCTATGGTCCTGGAAAAGGTGTTTTTTCCCTAATACCTAAACTTAACAAATACCTTACTAACTATTAATAAGCAGTGTGTGTATATGTATGTATGTATGTATGTGTGTGTGTGTATATATATATATATATATATATATCTCATTGTACACTTTTTGTCCACCCATATTGTTATATTTAAGAGCTTGTGTGTGTGTGTGTGTGTGTGTAGTGGACACACCAGAGGATTATGATGATGTCATCATTAATGGACAGTGCTCTCAATGTGTAATAGGTGAGTCACACAACTTCATTTTTGATCTGCATTAATCTACAAGATATAGGCCTAGTGAACATGCGTTTTCTTTTTTGTTGTTGTTTTTTTGTGGAAAGAGGGAGATCAGGATGAGTATGATGATGTGTGGAGTATCACTGAAGATTTGAGAAACTTGTTAGGTAAGCTTTATGTCTTATGATTCCTACACTTATTAAATATATTGGAATAGCTTTCATGTTAAAGTTTCACAATTTACGAATTGACCACTTCATCAGTTTAAAACTGAATTGAAACTGAATTTTACATTTTATTACACACACACACACACTGTAAAAAGTTTGAACACACTGCATTATTTAATACATATTTTAGAATAAATTAAAGACACAATTATAAAATAATTTGAATAGTAATTTGCTGATTTTAAAAATAAACTCATTTTGAAAAACTGATGCAATCACAAATTTGAACTTTGTTGCTCTTTCTTTAATGCAGACTTTGATGATGTGGGGGAGGAGTCAAACGATGACAGAGAAGCTGTCTGACTCGATGGCCACACCCACTGCCACTGTTCATTACAGCTTCTGGAATTATAAAAAAAAAAAAAAAAAATTATAAAATACCTGAAATATTTGGCAACATAATTATTGAAACAATACTTTTAGAGTTCCCTTTGATCATTTCTAATAAGCATTGTTTATTGCCATGATTGCCACAGTTCAGGGTTATGAATCAGAGTCAGGGTTAAATCTTTTGACATTTAAACATGTATTTCCTCTTCCAGTGATAAAACATGAGTTACAATACAAAAATAGGTTTTTCTGAACATCTTTGAATATATGTTAGAAAACATTCATAAATAACCTGAAATATGATGTTTGCATAAATTATATTCAGTGTCTGTGTTGTTGTTGTGAAGTTGTACATTTACTCCAATAGAAAACAACTGGCTAATAATAACTCAATTGTACATATCTCACCCAAAAAAGATGACTAAATATTACAAATTGAGTGTATTAAATATTTAAGCTAACAGCATTTTTGAAGAGAAAAAAAAAAATCTCATTTCTCATTATTTGAGAGATCATATTATGCTCTTCTACTCCTGATTCCTGAATTGTTCTGAATATAAAAAGAATGTAAATTAAAGCCAAGAATGAACAGACTCTTTTAAGAATATCTTATTCATTATCTTGATTATTCTATTGTTTGTCTTTGTTGTGATATTTTTTTTATATGGTTGACTTATAATTTCATCTCTAATGTGATTTTCTTATGTTATCAAAACTGTTTTTTTGTTAACTCAAAAAAAAAAAAAAAGTCAAAATGTATGCAGTCTAAAGTATTGCACTGACAAAATATAACTTGTTTAAATACAAAACAGCATGAATTGTTTCATGTTGGAGACTTTGAGATTATGCTTTGATTTATATAGACAGATAAAATGACCTTGGTAACCCCTAATGAAAGTTCAAACAGATCCAGCACATTTCAGTTGAATTTTACAGTCTTTTACTGCCATCTTGTGGATACAGATGAGTTACAGTAATATAATTTCAGTCACTGAAGTTTCAGTATTATAAATCATAATAGCATTGTGTGTGTGTGTGTGTGTGTGTGTGTGTGTGTGTGTGTGTGTGTGTGTGTGTGTGTGTGTGTGTGTGTGTGTGTGTGTGTAAATATAAAATGCTGAATGTTTTTTGTAAGGGTTAGGGGATAGAATATAAAGTTTGTACAATATAAAAATCGTTGTCCATGGAGAGTCCTCAAACACAAAGTGTGTGTGAGTGAGATGTACTCGAACTTCAAACAGAAGGAACTGTAAGCTATGAAATATTGTGAATGATCAATGCACAGGTTTATTTGTGGTGCAGTCTGGAATCATAACTACGCCATGTTCGTTCTTCCCCCGCGTCACGCCCGTTTCACACATACTCCGTTTGCAGTGCGTATGCGTACCCATGTTAACAGGATAGAGCTTTCACACTGCACGCGGATGCGGTCCGTCGATCCGTTCCAGGAGCGGTGCGTATACAGCAGTGCAGCGATCGTTTCCACACCGAGTCTATTTTTGCTGTGCTGCACGCGCTGAATTAAAGTGACAGCGCATGGTTCAATAATCTCACCATAAATGCATTTAATTAAATAAAATGTGGTATTCTCACCATAAATATATTTAATTTAATACTACTATTTTTCACAGTCATCTTTTTTACTTTTAAACCGGGGTAAAGCTAGGGAAACTTTAGGTTACTTATGTAACCCCGGTTCTCTGTATCTCACTATGGGAAACGCCTCTGGGCGTGACAGATCTGGAAGTACCAATAGGCTATGTGCACAAGCGTCGCGACGAACTTCCGCTATTGTCAGTTGTCGGCATATCAGTTTCCGGTTTACGGCCGCTTCATCGGCATCCGCTGTAAACAAACAAGATGAGTGCTGCTGTTGTACGAAATAAAGAGATACTACTATGTGCGTGACACATCTAAGTTTCTAAGAACTGTAGGTGGATCTTACGGCCGTTTCCCACATACTCCGTGTGCAGTGTGTGTGTGTGTGTGTGTGTGCGGTGCAGGAGCAGCACGCGCTATAGTGCTTCATATATGATGCGTTTGCAATGAATAACTGATTCACGGCTGTACCACAAACACTTACTATTTTTATTTAAAATCCAGAAGTTACGCTGCAACTTTTATTTAATAAAATGTTTTTTCAGCATTGCGATTCTCTTTGTACACATATAACCTACACTCTTTAATGGACGCATATGCACGTTTAAACACAATTTAAACAACGTAGGGCTATTATTGGATGCATTACTTAAGTTGCTCAAGCAAGTGGTCAAATATTTAACTGTAAATTGACAAAAACAGCCGACTCTCATGCCTTTTCTTTTCCATTTAAATTTTAATAAAATAAATCTTGCATGTCACAAAGAACTTGTTTTTCCACCTCCACGAATGAGACTACAATTTATTTAATTAAATGCATTTATGGTGAAATTACTACATTTTCATGTCAATCTTTGTTAATTTTGACCACGAAACATGCGCTGTCAATTTAATTCAGCGTTTGCAGCACAGCAGAAATAGACTCGGTGCGGAAACGATCTAGATAAATTGTAATTTGTCAATAAATTGTAGTAATCTCACCATAAATGCATTTAATTCTATAGGCCTACTACTATTTTTCACAGTCATCTTTTTACTTTTAGAAGACCGGGGTAAAGCAAGGTAAACTACAATTTACTTCAACAAGGCGACATAATGATCAACACTCTCATTCGTGGAGGTGGAAAAACAAGTTCTTTGTGACATGCAAGATTTATTTTATTAAAATTTAAATGGAAAAGAAAAGAAAAGGCATGAGAGTCGGCTGTTTTTGTCAATTTACAGTTAAATATTTGACCACTTGCTTGAGCAACTTAAGTAATGCATGGAATAATAGCCCTACGTTGTTTAAATTGTGTTTAAACGTGCATGCGTCCATTAAATAGTGTAGGTTATATGTGTACAAAGAGAATCGCAATGCTGAAAAAACATTTTATTAAATAAAAGTTGCAGCGTAACTTCTGGATTTTAAATAAAAATAGTAAGTGTTTGTGGTACAGCCGTGAATCAGTTATTCATTGCAAACGCATCATATATGAAGCACTATAGCGCGTGCTGCTCCTGCACCACACACACACACACACACACACACACTGCACACGGAGTATGTGGGAAACGGCCATAAGATCCACCTACAGTTCTTAGAAACTTAGATGTGTCACGCACATAGTAGTATCTCTTTATTTCGTACAACAGCAGCACTCATCTTGTTTGTTTACAGCGGATGCCGATGAAGCGGCCGTAAACCGGAAACTGATATGCCGACAACTGACAATAGCGGAAGTTTATGGAAGGCCAAAAGGGCCAAAACGTGTGAAACTGTCGTGTAAACACGTAATTACGCGTTAACGCGCAATTTACGTGTTAACACGTCATTACGTGTTAACACGTCATTACGTGTTAACGCGTAAATGACGTGTTAACACGTAAATCGCGTGTTAACACGTAAAATATTATGGAAGGCCAAAAGGGCCAAAACGTGTGAAACTGTCGTGTAAACACGTAATTACGCGTTAACGCGCAATTTACGTGTTAACACGTCATTACGTGTTAACACGTCATTACGTGTTAACGCGTAAATGACGTGTTAACACGTAAATCGCGTGTTAACACGTAAAATATTGGACATTAGCACCACTTACTGGTTTGGTGCTCTTGCTCAAACACACAGAACCTAATTAGATTAAGCTTGGAAAAAGCAGTTTTTAATGTGAAAATACATGTTGAACAATGTCTTTTCAGAATATAGGCTACAACTACATTTTAAATGGGCATATTTAGACAGTTAACTATAACTAATTAAGCCCTGAAAGTCATGACCGTTTTCACAATCACAATAGAAATTGTGTAAGGATAATAACACATTTCTCCAAACAGTATTTTCATGTACACTTATACTGTAGCATATTTCTAAAGCATCTTTTTATAATTTAACCTCTATGCATTATTTGTTAGAGAGCCCCTTCTGATAACACCATTAAGCCTTATGAATCTGAGATAGTGCATTGTTTTGCAGTGTTTTTCGAAGTGAATATATATATATATACATATTACAAAGTTATTTATATTACAACACACACTACACTTTACACATTACACATTATATTACATTACACACACAAACATATATCACAAAGTTATTTATATTAGAACAGGCACACTACACTTTACACATTATACTACATTACACACCACACACACACACACATTCGTATGTCATAATAATAATCTAAAACAAGAGTGGCTTGAATTATTAATAATTGAAATGAGACAGAACTCCTGCCGTAAAATGGCATTTTACAATGCATATTCAAATGTGAAATCAGTGAATATAAGACCAACAATTATTAAAATATATTGTAAGAATACTACACAGAACAAGAGATTATGCTATATTCTCGCCAATATGTTGGATAGATTTGGAGATTACACTCGAGTTTCCTGCAAGTTACCCTTCCGTCACTGTCGTTGGCTTATGATGGCTGATGAGGTATGCTCAGCGTAGTGCTTGTGTCACTCTATCATGAATAATTCAAATAAAATAAAGGTGTTGTGTCACGTTGACACTGCCTGTCGTAACTGTTTGTAATCATTCTCATGACTATTAATGTGGTGATGCACACCTTCGTTGTATTGTATTTATTCATGAGATTGTGACCGAGCGCTTACCTAATGGATACGATGAGCCTACGTCACCTGGCATCTTCAGTTGGGTGCGCGCCCGTGATGCGCAGACGTGAAAACAAACAGCACAAAGCTACTTTCGGTTTTAATAAACACTGTTAAACTTATCACGGTGGGTTGTATATGTTGAAAATAGTTATTTTTTACTTTATTTAAGTTTGTCATGAGTTTGTTGCTTCGCGATTAGCGCGAAAGCCTGCCATTATATGCAATAAATCAAAATACCGTTGCAGTTGGAATGTTGTTTCAGAGTTATGAATTATCTTCGACTTCGAATTATCCCCCCATGTCTATTAACAGAGAGTTATAGCTATGTTACATTTGGCTAAGTAAATGTCGTGTCTTAACCCATTTCTCTCTCTCTTTTTTTTTTTTTTTTTTTTCAGAGATGACATTTGGTATTTACAAAATAATCGATATCAATTTAAAAAAATTAATAATAATAAAGTCCTTAAAAGAAAAATATGAGGATGGCACAACTAAGCAAATAAAATGATGACAAAATGACAAAAATTAGAAATTGGATGCAGTTATTATAAACGTCATTATAAACTGAATAACACAATAAATAAGTAAAGATAGATGACAGACAGACCCTTACGAATATAGGCTAACCCATAGTTTTACTATAGTAAAATAATAATAAACTGGTCTTCTGTGGTGGCCGACAGTGCGGTGAGGGTGAGAGTGCGCGCGCGCGCGACCGGGGCGGGCTCTCTCTCAAGGTGTGGATAATGTTGTCAAGGCTGGATCTGGATTTTCCCTTTGCCTGCAGAGATTAGGCCTATATTGTCTGTGATGTGGACAAAGTCATCCGGCTGGACCTGACATGAAGACTTGATACTGAAGCAGAAACAATCTCTCTCTCACTGACCTTGATTCTGCAGTTGCGCAACTCTTCTGAGTGACTGTAACATACTGAACAAAAACAATTTCAATTGTTCTTTTTTACTGTAGGCTATATGTCCAAATAACGAAACAAAATCATTCTGCAGCCAATTTAATGAAAACAACTGATTAATGAAAACAACTGATTTACCATTTTTTTTCACATTTTTTACATTTTTTATAAAAATGACTTTCAGCTGATATTCCTAACCCTCTGCTACTATTTTATATTTTATATTTGTGTTAGCATTCGAACATGTGCCGATCCGCCGTGCAGGAAATCGTGTAGCATCTGTTCAGGGTATTAGGTGGCTGATGATCTAGCCTGGCTGCAGTAGCCTACTTAAATGTTACGACGAAATATCCTTATTTTATTATTATTATTATCATCAATATTATTATTATGCTGGTATAATGCTAGCTAATACACATAGGCTAATTTATTTTGATAAGATTGATATTTCACGAAATAAAACAAACTAATTAGGCTATAATCTTTGGGCGACAGTGCAAAACCCTGAATCATCAATTAGTTAAATTTTCACATTTATTAGAAATTCAATTTCGTACATATCCTAACATAACAGATCCATTTATGAATGGACTTTGATTCCGGTGGTGGCTGCATTGTTTCCGATTTGTGTGATTCAAACAGTTCCAATAACTCTAGCGTTATTAAGTCCAAAAGTCAAACTGTATTGAAAAAATATTAATGTAATATTTTACAAAATTCACAACATGTTTTTATCTACCGACATATTCTGCTTCAATCCATATTTGTTTTTATACATATAATATATATGATATAATTTATTACATCCAGATAATTGGTTGATGAAACATTGATTAAAATTAAGATACAATTAATACAAAACGAAATTAAATTTAAAGACAGGCTTTCTGCTTGAGGTCTCTGTGAAAGTTTTAAAGCAGTCTTTTAGTGCCGCTTTCAGAGCGGTCACGTCCATGACGGAGAACTGTCCCATCCATAACATTGATTTTTTTTGTGTGTGAAATACATTTCTAAATAAATGCGACTCATAGTCCAGTGCGACTTATATATATATATATATATTTTTTTTTTTTCCTCTTCATGACACATTTTTTTGACTGATGCGACTTATACTCCGAAGCGACTTATAGTCCGGAAAATACGGGTATATTTTGTGATGTAGACAAAATTCCAGATGTCAATTAGTGGTGTGATCAGTTAAGTTCAGAAATTGCAGTATATATACAAAAGTAAATTTTTGCTGCATGTTTGTGTTGGCTATGTTATTCTTTGGGGTAGAGGGGTTAAACTTATAACAAAAACCCTTAATTGAAAAACTTTATGAAAAACATGTATTCGAGCATATGGGACGCTCAAGGGTTCAGGATTAATGCAGTTGAGATGGTGGTGTGTGTTTCCGGTAAGAGAAACACGAGAGGGAATCCCAGTTGAACTTATTTATTCAAAGGAGTTTGTATATGTTAATTCACAAATGTGTGGTCTGCAATAAACAGAATATAAACAAAGAAAACAGTTGTATAAATATATCAGTAAATTATACAAACATGCAGTTAAGCATATCAGTAAATGATACAAACATTCAGTTATTAAGTAATAGGCCTATATAAATTAACATACTTGGGTAAACCGCGTGCGGCGTGATTATATTATTAACATAATAAAGTAAACAATGACATGCAGATTGCACGATCGCAACGTTGTATATGCTCAATATTACAGTAGCAAACATAAAATGTCATTAAATTCAACATTTTCAAACAATATTGAACACACCGGTTGATCTGAAACTAGGTAGAGAATATCTTATAATCTAATCTAATTACAATCATTTTCGAGCTCAAAGTCTGATATGAAAACGGTTTGGTTTCACTTTGTGACGCAGTTTAAAATGCGTTAATTTTACGAGCAAATCTCGACATTCAGAACAATATCAATAACAAAGACGAAATATATACGAAAACTCACCCCTATTCATTACGCACTGAGAAAAAACATATACGTGGTTGGATAACAGACCAGTCGGTCTGATTTGTAACTTAGCTGCCGATTTTGCATGTCCACACCTGGCTGATCGCTGTATAATACCAAACACCCAGGGGGCGTAGGGCTTTCTCACAACATACATTTTCATTAATACAAGGAATGCAAAAAGTGCTGCACGGGGTGTTACCTCTTTGTGGTCTTTGGGTGTAGGGATGGTTCCATTTAGAAAAACAATATGCACTATTAATTATTAAAAATATAAAAACATGTATTTCATTAGTGTATTTGTGTGTCTATAGCTGAATATGTTATAAAATCAAAGAGAATAGCTCTGATGATATACATTTAGGCTACTTTTAATAAATGC
Source organism: Leuciscus leuciscus (assembly GCF_965113295.1). Lineage (NCBI taxonomy): Eukaryota > Metazoa > Chordata > Actinopteri > Cypriniformes > Leuciscidae > Leuciscus > Leuciscus leuciscus. The sequence continues at coordinate 9,711,808 of NC_138728.1, read as the reverse complement.
ATTAATAGAGTGCTTCATTGTGCAGTGAATACTAAACTGTTTCATCAACAGAAGGGTGTTTTTTGTATGTTGTGTTAATTGATTTTAAAGCAACTATTCATTTAAAGAAGTTTGATTGAGGAAAAACTAAATATCATTAAGTGGTCTATTAACCCCCCTCCAACTTTCTGATTCACACAGTTGCATGCTTTTTATTGTGTTAGGATATGTATTGTTTTAAATGTTGCTTAGATAGCCATACCAGCCAGTAAAGTTCCATGAATGTGCCAGCATGCAATTTACGCGTTAACGCGCAATTTACGCGTTAACACGCAATTTACGTGTTAACACGTCATTTACGCGTTAACACGTAATTGCGTGTTAACGCGTAAATTGCGCGTTAACGCGTAATTACGTGTTTACACGACAGTTTCACACGTTTTGGCCCTTTTGGCCTTCCATAAAATATTGGACATTAGCACCACTTACTGGTTTGGTGCTCTTGCTCAAACACACAGAACCTAATTAGATTAAGCTTGGAAAAAGCAGTTTTTAATGTGAAAATACATGTTGAACAATGTCTTTTCAGAATATAGGCTACAACTACATTTTAAATGGGCATATTTAGACAGTTAACTATAACTAATTAAGCCCTGAAAGTCATGACCGTTTTCACAATCACAATAGAAATTGTGTAAGGATAATAACACATTTCTCCAAACAGTATTTTCATGTACACTTATACTGTAGCATATTTCTAAAGCATCTTTTTATAATTTAACCTCTATGCATTATTTGTTAGAGAGCCCCTTCTGATAACACCATTAAGCCTTATGAATCTGAGATAGTGCATTGTTTTGCAGTGTTTTTCGAAGTGAATATATATATATATACATATTACAAAGTTATTTATATTACAACACACACTACACTTTACACATTACACATTATATTACATTACACACACAAACATATATCACAAAGTTATTTATATTAGAACAGGCACACTACACTTTACACATTATACTACATTACACACCACACACACACACACATTCGTATGTCATAATAATAATCTAAAACAAGAGTGGCTTGAATTATTAATAATTGAAATGAGACAGAACTCCTGCCGTAAAATGGCATTTTACAATGCATATTCAAATGTGAAATCAGTGAATATAAGACCAACAATTATTAAAATATATTGTAAGAATACTACACAGAACAAGAGATTATGCTATATTCTCGCCAATATGTTGGATAGATTTGGAGATTACACTCGAGTTTCCTGCAAGTTACCCTTCCGTCACTGTCGTTGGCTTATGATGGCTGATGAGGTATGCTCAGCGTAGTGCTTGTGTCACTCTATCATGAATAATTCAAATAAAATAAAGGTGTTGTGTCACGTTGACACTGCCTGTCGTAACTGTTTGTAATCATTCTCATGACTATTAATGTGGTGATGCACACCTTCGTTGTATTGTATTTATTCATGAGATTGTGACCGAGCGCTTACCTAATGGATACGATGAGCCTACGTCACCTGGCATCTTCAGTTGGGTGCGCGCCCGTGATGCGCAGACGTGAAAACAAACAGCACAAAGCTACTTTCGGTTTTAATAAACACTGTTAAACTTATCACGGTGGGTTGTATATGTTGAAAATAGTTATTTTTTACTTTATTTAAGTTTGTCATGAGTTTGTTGCTTCGCGATTAGCGCGAAAGCCTGCCATTATATGCAATAAATCAAAATACCGTTGCAGTTGGAATGTTGTTTCAGAGTTATGAATTATCTTCGACTTCGAATTATCCCCCCATGTCTATTAACAGAGAGTTATAGCTATGTTACATTTGGCTAAGTAAATGTCGTGTCTTAACCCATTTCTCTCTCTCTTTTTTTTTTTTTTTTTTTTCAGAGATGACATTTGGTATTTACAAAATAATCGATATCAATTTAAAAAAATTAATAATAATAAAGTCCTTAAAAGAAAAATATGAGGATGGCACAACTAAGCAAATAAAATGATGACAAAATGACAAAAATTAGAAATTGGATGCAGTTATTATAAACGTCATTATAAACTGAATAACACAATAAATAAGTAAAGATAGATGACAGACAGACCCTTACGAATATAGGCTAACCCATAGTTTTACTATAGTAAAATAATAATAAACTGGTCTTCTGTGGTGGCCGACAGTGCGGTGAGGGTGAGAGTGCGCGCGCGCGCGACCGGGGCGGGCTCTCTCTCAAGGTGTGGATAATGTTGTCAAGGCTGGATCTGGATTTTCCCTTTGCCTGCAGAGATTAGGCCTATATTGTCTGTGATGTGGACAAAGTCATCCGGCTGGACCTGACATGAAGACTTGATACTGAAGCAGAAACAATCTCTCTCTCACTGACCTTGATTCTGCAGTTGCGCAACTCTTCTGAGTGACTGTAACATACTGAACAAAAACAATTTCAATTGTTCTTTTTTACTGTAGGCTATATGTCCAAATAACGAAACAAAATCATTCTGCAGCCAATTTAATGAAAACAACTGATTAATGAAAACAACTGATTTACCATTTTTTTTCACATTTTTTACATTTTTTATAAAAATGACTTTCAGCTGATATTCCTAACCCTCTGCTACTATTTTATATTTTATATTTGTGTTAGCATTCGAACATGTGCCGATCCGCCGTGCAGGAAATCGTGTAGCATCTGTTCAGGGTATTAGGTGGCTGATGATCTAGCCTGGCTGCAGTAGCCTACTTAAATGTTACGACGAAATATCCTTATTTTATTATTATTATTATCATCAATATTATTATTATGCTGGTATAATGCTAGCTAATACACATAGGCTAATTTATTTTGATAAGATTGATATTTCACGAAATAAAACAAACTAATTAGGCTATAATCTTTGGGCGACAGTGCAAAACCCTGAATCATCAATTAGTTAAATTTTCACATTTATTAGAAATTCAATTTCGTACATATCCTAACATAACAGATCCATTTATGAATGGACTTTGATTCCGGTGGTGGCTGCATTGTTTCCGATTTGTGTGATTCAAACAGTTCCAATAACTCTAGCGTTATTAAGTCCAAAAGTCAAACTGTATTGAAAAAATATTAATGTAATATTTTACAAAATTCACAACATGTTTTTATCTACCGACATATTCTGCTTCAATCCATATTTGTTTTTATACATATAATATATATGATATAATTTATTACATCCAGATAATTGGTTGATGAAACATTGATTAAAATTAAGATACAATTAATACAAAACGAAATTAAATTTAAAGACAGGCTTTCTGCTTGAGGTCTCTGTGAAAGTTTTAAAGCAGTCTTTTAGTGCCGCTTTCAGAGCGGTCACGTCCATGACGGAGAACTGTCCCATCCATAACATTGATTTTTTTTGTGTGTGAAATACATTTCTAAATAAATGCGACTCATAGTCCAGTGCGACTTATATATATATATATATATTTTTTTTTTTTCCTCTTCATGACACATTTTTTTGACTGATGCGACTTATACTCCGAAGCGACTTATAGTCCGGAAAATACGGGTATATTTTGTGATGTAGACAAAATTCCAGATGTCAATTAGTGGTGTGATCAGTTAAGTTCAGAAATTGCAGTATATATACAAAAGTAAATTTTTGCTGCATGTTTGTGTTGGCTATGTTATTCTTTGGGGTAGAGGGGTTAAACTTATAACAAAAACCCTTAATTGAAAAACTTTATGAAAAACATGTATTCGAGCATATGGGACGCTCAAGGGTTCAGGATTAATGCAGTTGAGATGGTGGTGTGTGTTTCCGGTAAGAGAAACACGAGAGGGAATCCCAGTTGAACTTATTTATTCAAAGGAGTTTGTATATGTTAATTCACAAATGTGTGGTCTGCAATAAACAGAATATAAACAAAGAAAACAGTTGTATAAATATATCAGTAAATTATACAAACATGCAGTTAAGCATATCAGTAAATGATACAAACATTCAGTTATTAAGTAATAGGCCTATATAAATTAACATACTTGGGTAAACCGCGTGCGGCGTGATTATATTATTAACATAATAAAGTAAACAATGACATGCAGATTGCACGATCGCAACGTTGTATATGCTCAATATTACAGTAGCAAACATAAAATGTCATTAAATTCAACATTTTCAAACAATATTGAACACACCGGTTGATCTGAAACTAGGTAGAGAATATCTTATAATCTAATCTAATTACAATCATTTTCGAGCTCAAAGTCTGATATGAAAACGGTTTGGTTTCACTTTGTGACGCAGTTTAAAATGCGTTAATTTTACGAGCAAATCTCGACATTCAGAACAATATCAATAACAAAGACGAAATATATACGAAAACTCACCCCTATTCATTACGCACTGAGAAAAAACATATACGTGGTTGGATAACAGACCAGTCGGTCTGATTTGTAACTTAGCTGCCGATTTTGCATGTCCACACCTGGCTGATCGCTGTATAATACCAAACACCCAGGGGGCGTAGGGCTTTCTCACAACATACATTTTCATTAATACAAGGAATGCAAAAAGTGCTGCACGGGGTGTTACCTCTTTGTGGTCTTTGGGTGTAGGGATGGTTCCATTTAGAAAAACAATATGCACTATTAATTATTAAAAATATAAAAACATGTATTTCATTAGTGTATTTGTGTGTCTATAGCTGAATATGTTATAAAATCAAAGAGAATAGCTCTGATGATATACATTTAGGCTACTTTTAATAAATGCATTAATAGAGTGCTTCATTGTGCAGTGAATACTAAACTGTTTCATCAACAGAAGGGTGTTTTTTGTATGTTGTGTTAATTGATTTTAAAGCAACTATTCATTTAAAGAAGTTTGATTGAGGAAAAACTAAATATCATTAAGTGGTCTATTAACCCCCCTCCAACTTTCTGATTCACACAGTTGCATGCTTTTTATTGTGTTAGGATATGTATTGTTTTAAATGTTGCTTAGATAGCCATACCAGCCAGTAAAGTTCCATGAATGTGCCAGCATGCAATTTACGCGTTAACGCGCAATTTACGCGTTAACACGCAATTTACGTGTTAACACGTCATTTACGCGTTAACACGTAATTGCGTGTTAACGCGTAAATTGCGCGTTAACGCGTAATTACGTGTTTACACGACAGTTTCACACGTTTTGGCCCTTTTGGCCTTCCATAGAAGTTCGTCGCGACGCTTGTGCACATAGCCTATTACACCACGTCTGTCAGTTGACAGACCAATCATATGCCAGTGGTCCCTACTTCATTCTCTGCATATCTCTTCTCCGTGCACTGCAAGGAGGGACGTGTGGTGAGATACCTCACATATAAATTGTCTCTGACCTCACTCATGTTATCAGAGAACCGGGGTTACGTAAGTAACCTAAAGTTCTCTTTCAAACATTCGCTCTGTATCTCACTATGGGATATAGACAACTCCCGTATTGCAGATATGCTGTCTGAAACAGGCCTGTCAACCAACTCAGTGATGCATGTAACATAACAATCCCCAATGAGTGTTTTTTATTTTTTTATACACTTAAGACGGAATGAGCCAGTGATGGCTCAGTGACATCCAGTCTATAAAATCGGACAAATGTGTGAGGCGAAGCCCAACTTGCTGCAGCACATGTCCTGAACTGAAACGCCCTTAAACAGTGCCCATGAGGTAGCCAGACCTCTGGTAGAATGAGCCCTCAGCCCTTCCGGAGGACAGAGACCACTGCTATTATAACCTAATATAATAGCTTCCACTACCCAGTGGGACAGGCGCTGACGCGAAATAGGTTTCCCTTTATGAGAATCAGCCCATGAAACAAACAACTGATTACGCCGGTTTCACACTGCACGCGTTAGCACTGCAGTGTTCGAATTATGCCAAAGCTCTTGGGGGGTCCCCCCCCCCCACCCACAAACAAACAAAAAACAACCTAATAATATACATATTTGTATTTATTTATTTCATATAATAATATAATTTCATATAATTATATATAATTTCATTTCATTTACTTGTGAATTTCATTTACTTTGTGTTTCAGAACATGTTTTTGCAGCTGCGCATTTACTATATGTAGGCATTTTATTTCACAAAAAAAACATTTTTTTATCTTGAATGTAGTTACATAACCCTTTCATATTTTCAAGCGGAAGTTGTCTTAGTTGGGTAAACTTCTATAGTGGTGAATGAGAGACTACATTAAATATATGTTTTGTCACAATAGTGTTTCTACAAGAGGGAATAAATAGAAAGAATTTGATACGATTACGATGCTGATGACCATTAATCAATTTTGATCTCTTGATTCACTATCAATTCACATGAATAGGCCTACTGTACTTACTTTTCTTGGGTTAAATTCAGTATTTTCTTGCATTAATTAATTTTCACTTGTGTGTGCTTATAGGAGTATCTTTTTTAAATGTATCATTTGAAAATCTAGTGTTTGATCATGTCTAAATATTTATTCAAATGCAAAACCTAAAAATAAGTAAGCAGTTATGACCTGCAATACTCTTTTGAGCAACTAGACTAGATACATATATTTATTAGAGTGGGTAAACAATGGCATTGCAAATGGAAATTATTATTTTACTGGCCACAAAATGACTTTAATTTGCCTCTTTGCATTGAATTTAAAACCCTTTTCTCAGTTTAACCTTAAATACTACACTAAATGTATTAGGCTATAACGGAAAATAGGATACAATTCATAACAAAAACGGTTGATCTGCATGTTTGTCTTCGGCGTAATAATCAATGCATGTGTGTCTCACGCACAATTCGTGAGAGTTAAGTATGGAGGTATTTTTGGTGCAAAACTACTGAACGCCTGTGACAGTGGAATTTGAAGTTGTAGAGAATAGCCACACATGTGTATCAGTAAATTTGAAGTCACAGAGAGAAATGTTTTAAGAGTTGCAAACTTGTAGACTTTTTTTTATCTTCCACAAACACAACACAACAGTTACACCTTCTCAAATTCTTCATTGCAGGTGCACAAATCCTATTCTACAAATCACAAATTAAGAAACTCATACGCTCACATTTTTGCTACAGTTGCTGCAGTGAATATGGTGCAAAACGCATTTACACACCCGCATCAAGAAATGTGAAGTCATGGAGAAATTTTGCTCATCTGCAAATCAGTATGTGAATTCATCCAATGAGAGTTGCACACTTGTAGAATATTTTCTCACAAATGTCTTGTATATTTTTCTAGCACAAACACAAGTACATAACTACAGCTGCTTGAATCTGCTGCGACCAATCTCAAACACTGTTTTTCGCTTTCAAGTGACAAGTTTCGCGCGCTCTCCCTTTTGCACCAAGTGCACCGTGAAATGTGGGGCAAAAGTGAGTTGTGCATCTGTAGAGGCAGTGGGCGGAGCCTACATGAATATTCATGAGTTTCCCGGGCATGCGCGTGGAACTGCTCATTCTACTTCACGCTCCTCGTTTCTCAGCAGGTTTAATGGATTATTTCAAAAAAGGTAAATATAGTTTCAGCGCGAACTTAAACTACAATTGTGTATCGTTTTGTTAAATTCATAATGTTTTTATTAATTCGTCACTGACTGAATGATTGCTGGCATTCACTTCGTGTAGGCCTATATACAGTAGCAGCAAACTTCAACTCGCCGTATAAATTGCACCTTGCGAAGCTTTAAAACTGTGGCTTTTACTAATTATTATCATTTGTTGATTGCAATAAATTAAATAAACCTTCACAAATGTATCTGTGGGCTAACACTTTTTAAAATATATATAATATATCCTGGTGTGATTGTTCTTAAATTCTTGTTCGTTTAAATAAGCCAAATCATTTAAGACCAAACTCAAGCATGAATGTGTTGCTTTAATACATACGTACAATTTGGATTAAACAAAATTGTATGGACAAAAGTGGATAAATTACATTTGATACAACTAGGTTACTGTAAATGAGAAACAAAAAACACTTAACATTATTTTACGGAATATAATAAGCCACCAATTTGATGTTCTAAAAAAAAATATTTACAAACATACTGGCAAAATAATGTAACAATATTATTTTTAATGTTTTGATTGCAAGGTGTGCTTGTGCTGGTTTTGATTTAATACTATATACACGGTTCAAAAGTTTGGTATTAGTAAGGTTCTAAGGTACCTATAAGGTACCAAGACTACATTTATCTGAAAAACAGTAATATTGTGAAATATTTTTATCAACTGTCTTCTATTTTAATGTTTTAAAAAAAATATTGTGATGGCAGAGCTCATTTTACTCTAGATTTCAGTGTCACATGACCCTTCAGAAATCATTCTAATACTGATTTGCTGCTCAAGAAACATTTCTGATTATTATCACAGTTGAAAATGGTTGTGCTGCTTAATGAAGTGTGGAAATTGACCTTGCCTGCTATAAAAGTATAACATTTCTTAAATCATAGTGATTCCAAACTTTTGTCATGCAAATCTTAAATACCAGAATGTCATGTTTTAACATTGATCCAACAAAGTTTAAAGGTTTCATTTTCAAGAGTTCAAGTCAGAAGTAGATCATGCATTTGTATCAATGGTCATCATTGTGTATCATCCAGGCACACAGAGCAACACATAAGGTCAAAGAAAGAACATGACAACGAGAAACATCAGTATAGGGTGCAAAATGTTTATTTGGACATGGATATGGTTGTGGAGTTATTTTCCAGAGATTATTGCCAGAGATGACACAGTTGTAAAGCTTCATAAGGTAAGGTATCAGAAGAGCTTAGCAATAAATAAATTAAATGGTAATGGTTCATGTATTTAGGAATATTCTGCTCTTCTGTTGGAAATAAGTGTTGCTGTAATCATTCAGGTGTTCTGGAATTTTTGGTTTTACGGTAAAAGTGGAACGTTATTTTTTTTTTTTTTTTTTTATTGCAGTGACATTCAACAAATGATAACAAAAGACAGTTTAGCATTGCAATGTACAGAGGAAAAGCACAACGAAATGAACGAGTTGAAGTTTGCTGTGCTTTATAAACTAGGCCTACACGAAGTGAATGCCAGCAATCATTCAGTCAGTGACGAATTAATAAAAACATTATGAATTTAACAAAACGATACACAATTGTAGTTTAAGTTCGCGCTGAAACTATATTTACCTTTTTTGAAATAATCCATTAAACCTGCTGAGAAACGAGGAGCGTGAAGTAGAATGAGCAGTTCCACGCGCATGCCCGGGAAACTCATGAATATTCATGTAGGCTCCGCCCACTGCCTCTACAGATGCACAACTCACTTTTGCCCCACATTTCACGGTGCACTTGGTGCAAAAGGGAGAGCGCGCGAAACTTGTCACTTGAAAGCGAAAAACAGTGTTTGAGATTGGTCGCAGCAGATTCAAGCAGCTGTAGTTATGTACTTGTGTTTGTGCTAGAAAAATATACAAGACATTTGTGAGAAAATATTCTACAAGTGTGCAACTCTCATTGGATGAATTCACATACTGATTTGCAGATGAGCAAAATTTCTCCATGACTTCACATTTCTTGATGCGGGTGTGTAAATGCGTTTTGCACCATATTCACTGCAGCAACTGTAGCAAAAATGTGAGCGTATGAGTTTCTTAATTTGTGATTTGTAGAATAGGATTTGTGCACCTGCAATGAAGAATTTGAGAAGGTGTAACTGTTGTGTTGTGTTTGTGGAAGATAAAAAAAAGTCTACAAGTTTGCAACTCTTAAAACATTTCTCTCTGTGACTTCAAATTTACTGATACACATGTGTGGCTATTCTCTACAACTTCAAATTCCACTGTCACAGGCGTTCAGTAGTTTTGCACCAAAAATACCTCCATAGTTAAGCTGCGTTCACACTACAAGCGACTTTGTCGCTGCATGTCGCTGGTGGCTGGCGATGAGGTCGCTAGTGGGTGTTCCCACTACTGGTTGCCTTGTAATGTTTATGAATAAAATCCAATGACAGCGAATCAGTTTTCTTGCCGCTAAAAACAAACATTCTGGAGAGAAAATATTAAATATTTAGACTCGTAAAGCATGTAAGTTAAATGAACGAGTACCTGGGTCTCACAACTCTGAAAATAGGCGCTATCTGTATAAACAAATATTTGAGCTTTAAACAACTACATTCTCGACTGAAAAACTCTTATAACTACATTTCATGACATAATAACAGTAGTATTTTAGATTTAAAAAAATACTCCTCCATCTTTCTGTCGATGGGGCGAGGGGCTGAGCGGAGAAGGATGATGACGCGCGCTCCAGGCTCCACTCCTATTGGTTGTCGCTCGCGAAAGTCGCTCTTCATTTGCATAAAGTTAAACATTTCTCAACTTTGTCGTGTCGCCAGACACGCCCCATCCAGTCACCAACGGTCGCGACCGCGCGTGTCGCCGGAAGTCGCCCGCTCCCCATTGAAATGAATGGTATCGTGTCGCTTTGTCGCGTGTAGTGTGAACGCAGCTTTAGCAACCCTGCTTTGTCATCGTTGACACAAAAAAAGCCTTCACCTGATGAACATTTTCATCAGTAATAATGTCCTTAATTAAATTAACACTGTTTTTGAGCAGTTAAGGTTACTATATTTAAAATTATTTGTTTAATTCAGAATGAGTGCAATGCTAGCTCCAAACAAGATTCTATTTTTCTTAGAATTACGTTAGATGGCTAATTACAACTAACAATCCGATAGTGAGCTAGCATCATAAGATAAAAAAAAACTATTGACAGACCAAGATTATAATAAAAGTGACTGTCCGATTCTAAGATAAACACTTATTCAGTAGAAGTAAATTAGGTGTACCAAACAATCATAAAACAAAGAAATATCTTACCGTCATTGTGAGGTAAAATAATGAGAAAGGATCACTCTGCCAGCCAATCACACAGCGACGTCGCGCCGCAGTCTTTAAATTCCTTCAGAAAACAGCGTGTGGCGCACTTGAGCGTATTTTCAGACGCACATCTAATTTGAAGTAGCTTTTTATGGGAGCGGCAGCGCAATACTTTGATAAAAAATAGATAGGGCTATGTCAAATATTGTTTCTATTTTAGTTTTAATGAAAAACCATGCTTATTCGAACACTGGTTAGCAGAGCATAAGCAGCGCAGGAGCAGTGCGTATGGTGAGCGGGAGCAGGACACATGCGTTTTGCTTTCACACTAGCAGCGTTTGTCACGCGCGGCTGAACCGCGGCGTGTGTACAGACAGAGTTGGCATTGCTTTATTTCGTTTTCAAATACATTTAGGAGAAAAGACTTGTCAAGAAGCAAGTATTTTTGTATTTTATTAATAATTTCATTTATATAACTTTTGGTTCATCTTTGTTTTGTTCTGGCAACAAGTTTGTTTTTGGACATTTGTTTTGTTTTTAAATTGCTGTTGGTCATTTGATTGACTGTTTAAAACACAATATATATCATCAATGCGCTTTTTGGGTAAAATTGTGGTGTATTTTGGCCATGATCAATGCATTGTCACTTTAATTCAGCGTAAGCGGTGCGTTAAAAATAGACTGGGCGCCGAAACTATCGCGGCACTGCTGTTCCTGCTCTGCTCCTGCTACGCGCTACGCGCTGCCGCGCCGCTTCTGCGTGCGGTGTGAATGCACTCATTGAATAACATGGACGCTGGAAAAAATACATGCTGCTCACGCGCCGCTGACGCTTGCGGTGTGAAACCGGCGTTACCCCTCATTTACACTGCACACCTCTGCGTTGCATTACGTCTGCGACAAGGTTTTATTCCGTCCTCCACGCGGTGCCAACTCACACCAGGAGCATTTCAGAAGCGGAGCGACTGGATGCGCGAGACCACGTGATTTGCCTGTCCGACGTGGTTTTTCTTGATTTTTGATTTTCTACCATACAGTCTATGGTTTCTACCAAGGATATTGGTGTGTAATACGTTTGGGAGTTTGCACAGGGTGTTTATTTTGAATTTGACAATGCTTTTTTTACTTTTATTTTGTATTCCCGGTGCGACTTGGCACCGGGAATACAAAATATTCCGCGACCGGTGCGCGTGCGTCCGTCAAAAATAGACCTGGCACCTATATTTAGCGAAGCGGCGCGGAGAGCCGCTTCTGGGAAGCTTCTGAAACGCGCCGCGTCGCGGCCGGTGTAAACACAAGCATTGACTAGAATGGGCGCGATCAGCTCCGGTAGCCGTGTCACAGCCGTAATGCGCCGCAGACGTGTGCGGTGTAACCCCTCATTTACACTGAACACGTCTGCGGCGCATTACGGCTGCGACACGGCTACCGGAGCTGATCGGAGATGGTCCTCACTGCAGAACATGAAATCCACGGGGAGGAGTCGGATCTAGATCCAACTCCTCCCACCTTACATATACCTAAACCTACCCATCTCCACCTCCTGATCCCTAAACCTACCCCTAAACCTACCCATCTCCACCCCTTAATCCCTAAACCCACCCCTAAACCTACCAATCTCCACCCCTTTATCTGGATCCAACTCCGCCCCCCGGATCTCGTGTTCTGCATTGAGGTGCTACTGGCTGATCGCGCCCATTCTAGTCAATGCTTGTGTTTACACCGGCCGCGACGCGGCGCGTTTCAGAAGCTTCCCAGAAGCGGCTCTCCGCGCCGCTTCGCTAAATATAGGCGCCTAGTCTATTTTTGACGGATTCTTTTTGTAGTGTGGTATTGGTGGTGGTGTAGCTACTAAATTAACATTGTCACGTGTGTAGCTTTCTTCTTCTCTCACCGCTGATTCCTGATGGTTTAGAGGACAATTACTCGAGTCGCCCCCTATCGTTTCACAAAATAGTACAACGGCGAGCGCGTCAAGTATAAACGCCTCGTCCGTTTGCGGAGGTGCGCGCGCAGTCTGCGGAGACTCGCGCTGCGGTGCCAGGCGAAAGTATAAACAAGGCTTAACCCCATTTTTTAAATGTATGCAACTAATTTAGACGTGCAAACTGGGTGCCGGTGTGGTGAGAAGTTCGAGCTCGGCCAGATTCGGCTCGAAGTCGTTCATCTTCGGATGCGGCGCCGCGCGCGTTGTTACAAAATCTGCCGTGCACACCGCCAGGCGAAATGGGCCCTTGCGCACCCAACGCGCGCGACCGCCCACACCGTGATGACGTCATTTTTGCCGCGCGCACCTTCGCGCTCGTGCGGACGTGTCGAGTATAAACCAGGCTTTACTCTTCCTTAGCGCTCTTGTTCTGTCCACATAGTGACGCAACGCATGGACAGGGCACAAGCAATGAAGCCGCGCATCCTCTGACGAGTGAAAAGGCTGCGGATGGAAAGCCAGTAAATCCACCTGTTTACAGGAGAGAGCTGACTCGCTAACTTTAGGGACAAACGCTGGATTAGTTTTGAGAGTTACTCTCGAGTAGTCCATAGCGAACTGCATACAGGAGTTATGCACCGATAATGCGTGAAGTTCACTCCCGCTTAGCGGTCGAAAGAGCCAATAATAAAGCAGCCTTTAGCGAAAGGAGCTTTAATTCAACACTCTCTTTAGGCTCAAAAAGGGGGCTGAGATGGACCACCGACAGATCCCACGGCGGAATCAGTGGCTTTGAAACCCTGTTCAAACGCCGTGCACCTCTCATAAACCTGCATACAAGTGGGTGTTGACCTACAGTGTTTCTGTCAACCCCCACAACACGCAGAAATTGCGGCAAGATAAACCTTAACAGTTGAAAAAGCTCTGCCCTTATCCAAAAGTTCCTGCAGAAAACACAACATATCCGCGACAGAACAGAGAAAAGGAACAATATGTCTGTGTGCGCACCATCGCTCAAACACAGTCCATTTCCGATCATATGCCGAGCACGTTGAAGCAGCTTGCGCGTTCTGAATTGTTTCAATCACCCTCGGAGGCAAACCTGTCACACTCCAGTTTAACCTCTCACGGGCCAGGCCCAAAGAGCCACTTTGTCTGGGGCCGGGTGAAATATCTCCCCGCGCGCTTGCGAGAGAAGGTCCCTGCGCAACGGGAGGGGCCAGGGCTGTGCTTAAAGGAGCTGAATTATCTCTGTCAACCACAACTTCCCTGGCCAGTTCGGGGCAATCATTATGACCGAGTGACCGTACTCTCTTACCCTTCTTAAAGTTGGAAAGATCAGACTCAGTGGTGGAAACGCGTACAGTAGTGCGTTTGGCCACGGGTGCGCCAGAGCATCCACACCCATAGGCGCACCGCTTCTCGCCAGAGAGAAGAACAGAGGACACTGAGTGTTTTCGTGCGAGGCGAAGCCCGGCCGAACCTCTCCCAAAACTGGCTCACTACCTGAGGGTGGAGAGTCCATTCTCCATACAGAGGATTCCCCCTGGACAAGAGATCCGCCCCCCACATTCATTATTCCCGGGACGTGGGTTGCCCGTAGTGAATGAAAATGCTTCACGCCCCACAAGATTATTTTCTGTGCTAGACTGTGAAGCAGATGGGAACGTGTGCCTCCCTGGCGGTTTATGTATGCCACCGTCGTTGTGTTGTCCGACCCGATCAAAATGTGGTGGTTCCTTAGGAACCGCACAAAATTATTTAGAGCCAGAAAAACTGTTAACAGTTCCAGGATGTTTATGTGTGCGTTTTGTAGCGAGACAGGCCATTTCCCCTTCGCTATCCTGCCCTCGCACACTGCACCCCAACCTGTGAGCGATGCATCCGTCGTAACCACCTTTCTCAGAGAAACTGTTCCCAGCGGAGTCCCTGACTCGAGAAAGGACCGATCTCTCCATTGACGGAGAGCGCGCATGCAGCGTGACGTCACTATCACTTTGCGGTTGAGGTGGCGTTTTGGACACAAGCCCTGCGCCGCCGTCCAGTTCTGAAACTCTCTCATTCGCAACAGTCCCAGGGGAATGACAGAAACTGTCGAGGCCATCAGACCTAGTAAACACAGTCTGAATGACACTCTGTTTCCTTTCTGAAAAAGGGATAGACAGCCGCGAATTGACCTGACGCGCTCCTCGGACAGAGAAGCTCGATATAGGTCTGAGTTTAGTCTGAGACCCGGACAGGGGCGGAGCCAGAGGGGTGGCTTGGGGTGGCCCACGCCACCCCTGAGATTCGATTGGCCACCCCAGGTGCCACCCCAAAATCCTACTCTACGATTGGCCATTAACGTGGTCAAAGGCGGAACCTTTGTTGACGCACTTGCTGCCTTTAAATCAGCGCGGGAGCTTGGACAGTCAGACACCAGAACTCAGAAATGTAAGTAGCAAGTGTTTGATGTAAGCTAACCAACGATACATGGCTTATTGTTTTTTAGCATGTGAGTTTACAGCACCACTACTTGTGCTAGCACGCAAAGATACCTATTTACCTATCACATCTGCCTTGATATCTAATCGCACACACAGCCCAGTATCACGTCTGTTGAATCACGTCATGTAGGCTAATTTATCTACTGTACCTGCCTATTCTGCCTACTCAGTCGACATTTGCTAGGTCATTAACTGTTAACTGTAGGCTACTTTTGTAAAAAGCATTTAATGATTTATCATTAGCAGAGGCAATTTTGTGCAAAAAAAACATAGCCTACATTATATTTTAACCAAGGAACCAAATTAAACACGCCAGCAAGGTAGCTCGCCCCTACCTTCAGTAAGTTAGGCTTAGGCAATATTCCCAGATAAATTCCACGCAGGCCAGGGTTTCGTTTTTGTTTGTTCTATACAGTCAATGTTTTCAAGCCCTGTGTTGCTAACATACCTAGGCTGTGAAATTAAGGTCTAGCCTACTGGTGGGTTTAATTGAATTTGAGTAATAGGATATGCAACCATTTACATCTGGAGATAGTTATTTGTGCTCTCCCAAAATCATAGAAATTATCATTACAAGACACTTACAGTATCTCCTGTAATCCAAGACAGATTTTCTTCGAGTTGTTAGGCTTTAGAGCATTTATTTTAACAAATGACATGGAAAACATAATTCATTTCATCCACATATCCTTATGCACAATGCACAACAATTTAGCTTAAACCGTGAGAATCAAGCAAACCTCACGGCCGTCAGGGCCTTAAAGTGACAGGCACTGAATTCGACTTGCACATCACCAATGCAGTAATGACATGAAAGAGTAGTCTATATCGTTTAAACTTTATAAATAGTAATAGTTTAGCTCACAGGTCAGATGTGGCCTTTGATTAAGTTTTAATTTTGTGTAATTAATTGTAAATAATATGTTCTTTGTTGTGCATTGTGCCATTTCATGTTTGTTTCATTTCAATTTCTAATAATAATGTAAGTAATAATTATTAATAATGTAAATGAAAAAAAAAAAGTATTTAATTGGTGTGTATGTAGCCTAGGGGTTGGTTGGACTGTTCTGAAGAAAATCTGACTTCATTGCAGTATGAAAAGGAACCAGAATATCCAACAGTTCTTCGTTAGCAAGAAAAGCAAACCTGATGAAGACAGTGAACTGATCAGAGCAGCTGACGTTAGCAGTACCAGCAGTGGTTCAGATAATGTTTGCGAGTCAGATCAGGATGATGACAGGCAGGGTGAAGTGACTGAGCTAGCAGCTTCACCTGATGACCTGGGTATGTAAAATCTAGAATAAAATGTTATGGTATCATTGATTTAATAGGCTATGTATTTGAAAAAAAAATTAAAAAATATTAACAGCATTTTTATTTAGCCTACACAAAATAAAAAATTTTAGGCATCTAAGTGAAATCATGTGAAATCATTCTAAATGCTATTTCAGATTCAGACAAGGGTGCTGGAGACACTTCAGATCCTTATAAGGGTATGACATCTCAGCTATATCTGATTGAATTGCACTTGTTTTAGTTAATACAATTTTTGTAATTTAATTTAGGTCCATCATCATCATCTTGTCTCACTGGTTGTCCACTTGCTGCTACAAACCCAACCCCTGGACCTCATGGTGTGTACTGTATGTTTTATCCTAGTTAAAATATATATAGAAAACACATGTTTGTATGATTTGCTGAATTACTTTTGTTCTTTCCACAGTTTCCAGACACTTAGGTGTATTAAGTATTGAATCCAGGAGAGCAAAAGCTTTAAATATGGATGACTTTATCAAGGTTTTCGCCAGCTCACAAAAAAATCGGCGCATTCAGTTGTTTTAACACCAATATATAGATGGGCAAACAAATTGTAATTCATTGTTCCATGAATAAATAGTATTTAGCTGAGAACTTGGATTTTGGATGTTAACAGCTATAGAAATAGATGGCCAAAGATATTATGTTTGAGTTGTTATTGTGAAAAACAAAAAGTCTTGAAGGTGTATTTTTATGTTTGAGATGTTTGTTTGTTTATTTATATTTGATTTTATTCAAATAAAAAGAAATTTGATGTAAGAGTACGGTCTTTGTCCTTCAATTTATGAGTAGGCTATGGTGTTCGATGCATGATTTTATGATGCCACCCTTGAATTAATCAGTGCTCCACTAAGGCCACCCCTGTTAAAAAAGTCTAGAATCGCCACTGGACCCGGATAAATTATCTCTTGTGTAGGCACAAAGCAGCTTTTCGTTTCGTTTATCTTGAAACCTAAGCTCTGCAAATGAGACACGAGCATTGTTGTCTCTCTCTCTGCCTGTTGCCATGACGGCGCGCACAGCAGCAGATCGTCCAAATATGCTGACACTCTATTAGAGACCCATTATTCTCAGCGGTGTGAGCGCTGCTTCCACACATTTGCTGAAAACCCTGGGCGCTAAAGACAAGATGAAGGGGAATGTCAAAAACTCGTAGGCTGTGTCTCGATAGGCAAACCTGAGGAATTTTCTGTGTGCTGGGTAGAGATGCTTATGTGAAAATATGCATCTTTCAGATCGACTGACGTAAGCCAGTCCTTGGGACGAATAGTTTGAGATAACGTCTTTAAGATCAACATTTTGAACTTGTATTTCCTGAGGTGTTTGTTGAGGTTCTGTAAATCTAGAATAGGAGACCCCCCCCCCCCCCCCCCCCCTCCGGCAGCACAACTCGAATAGCTCTTTTGCTCAATAAAGAGGCTATTTCTTCCTCCACAACCTGAGCTGACTCCCCCTCTGCTGCTGACATTAACACACTGTTGAAAAGTGGAGGTTTTACAGCAAATTGCAGACGATAACCCCGGCTTATTGTGGATAAAACCCAGGGGTGTACTGCGCATGCGCGCAAGCTCTTCGCCTGAGCAGCGAGCGGACCGCAGCAGCTCTCGTCCACTAGTGACGCGGCGGCGCCCTCTTGTGGTGGAGCTGGGGACTGCAGCTCTGATTTTGACAATTTTGTTTTTGTGTGTGTTTTTATTTTCAAACATAGCTGTGCCCTCGGCCCACTGCCTGGATGCACAGGGAACGTGTTTATTATTTCCATAGCACACATGTTTTGGAAAACAGCCCTCTGCCCTCTGTTGTAACCCTGTGGGTGGAGGGAAAGAAACTTTTCTGTGAGGCACTGGGGGAACTGGTGCAAACTTCACATCTGAACTGGTCATTATAGAACTTGTGAACAATTTCCCTGTCCGACGCCTTCTCTTGGCTGGAGGGGGAGAAAATGACCGTTCTCTTTGAGGGAGGATAGCAACAGATACTCCGTGAGTGCTGTTGCTCATCCCTTCGTTCTGAACCTGACGAAATACTAGGTTGCCCGCCGTTTCTTCCCTCCCTGAGGGTTTGCTGGACGGTGTCTGGCTGCAGCCGCTGCGAATGAAGGTTTACCCTTCGGCTGAGCTGGCTTAGACTGTGGCTCAGAACGCTGAGGCTGAGCAGGTCTGGGGCTTCTAAAATCTGACCGACCACCCCCTTGTGGGGCTTCAAACCTGGGCCGTGGTGGATGAGAAGCCCTAACGGTGGATCTGCGAGGGAGGCAAGTCTGGAAAGCCTCACCCTCTTGCATCTTATGATCGCGCAGTGACCGATGCCCCGAAAAGGGCTTTGGGCTCAACTGGAGCATCCAAGAAGTCTGCTTTCTGATGATTTGACTTGATTTTACCTGTGGTTAATCTTAAATGTCATGGCTCGCATGTTACTTTCAAAACTTTTTGTGGGAATTGATATCATTTGTTGTGAGCTAAAAGTGTATTCTTCAGAAATCCTGTCAAGAGTCTTTCTGAGTTCAAACTTCTCCAGTCTGTTTGCTGCTGCTGTAGGTCTCTTTCACAGCTGCAATACTAAATTCACAAAAAAACATCATAGGTTTCACTTAATTGTGGTTGTTGATATATTGCAAATGTGAAAGACTAATTTTTGCCTCATGTCCTCTGACTCCTCCCCCATCGCCCACTCTCACTCTTAACACTCATTACGCAGCAATATTAGAACATAATTAATGCCATGATTAACCAATCTTAATCAAGCATGACAGAAAGGTTAAAAGTAATCTATATCAAACAGTCAAATTAATGTTTTTATTTATTTAAATTCATGGGCCTGTTATCATCACATATTTGTTGCTGTTAATAATGTATTTATGTATGTATAATATGTATAATTATTTAATTATAGGAGTATAATTAATGTTTTAATCATGAAGACCAAAAATGTGATAATGTTGTGTTGCTGTTGTTATTGTCAAATACTTATTTTAAGTATTTTATCATTATTTTTAAGTATTTCAAATACTTATAGTTGCATTGTTATTTTAATAATAATAATTATTATTATCATGTATTTATGCATAATCATTTTCATAACAACTTACAGGTTCTAGTAAATGTGTGTGTTTGTCCTCAGACAGGATGAGGCAGCTGAAAGGTATTATGGGAAGGCAGCTGATTTAAAGGAACACTCCACCGTTTTTTTTTTTTTTAAATAGGGCTTATTCACCGTCTTTCCTACATTTAGATAGGTGGGCAAACACATTTTTGTCTCAGTGCATGCATTGTTTTAATTTGGAAGCGCCACCAATAGCTTAGCTTAGCATAATGAATGGAATCCTTTGTTGCCAGCTAGCATGTCATGAGTAAAAGTGATAAAAAAAAAACGAATTACTTCTTGTGGCCTGCGTATTCTCAACGAGTACAAATAGCAATGCAGATTTAGACTAGGCGATTTAGGCAGATATTGACATGGGACTATATTGAGGGGAAGGACAGGCGAAGCACTGCTACTTGGGCGCAGAGATATCACACAACACCTCAAATCCCACAACTTCCGTCAACATACCGGCGTGAATAGTAGCAGTAGACATAGTGAATGGCGATGAACATGGCGGACTTTGTGAGAGACGAGGAGGGTGACTTCTCAGACAGTCAAAAGCCAGAACCATACCTAACGTTACTGCTATATGAACCAGAGTTTTCAGAAGAGGAGCTGCGTGCTTTGGAAATTGAACGACAGGAGGAGGAGGTTGCGATCGCTCAACAGCCTGAGGACGTGAGGATGACAGTTAACACGAACTGGTGGTGAGTGTGATATCTCTGCGCCCAGAGATGGGCACAAATACATCAAAAAGTATTTAATTACAAATTACAAATACTTACTCATCAAATGTATTTAAATAAAATACAAAATACTGCTGTGAAAAAGTATTTAATTAAAATACAAGTAATTTGTAATTTGAAAATACAAAAATACAAACAAAATGTACAGTCTTCTGTAGTGTGAGAGTAAGGCCCTGTCCCATTTCTCCCCCCTTAAAACTTCCACTTGGTTTTGAGTGCCCTCGAAAGTAAAGTCCCCTCAACGAGGGAAGTGGAGTTTAAGATCTTTCCCTATGAAATGGGACACCACTACTATGTGAATACATGCACATAACTATCCCAGTTATGATCAGGATATAAGTATCCATAATAATATGCTAGAAATCTAATAAAGTAATCAAATGTAAAATAACACAGCATAGTTTATTATAGATAGATTAATGCTTATTAAAGCTAAAGTTATTCATTCAAGAGCTGGGATTAATTTTCTCTTTGCCTTTAGTTGTTGTATTCACATTAAAGGTGTAATCATTAGCAGGTTTATTAGACGCTGCCACTTTAAGACCGAATGCAGATCTAATAATACACATTTTCTCCCAACTATTCCACAACTAACTCCCATTTAAGACATAAACTGTGTTAAAGTGAATCTCCAAACCGGTCATTTAGCCATATTTTTGTCTGTATTTGATCGTTTAGACGCGCACATGAAACCCAAAGTATAGTTTGCTTGTCTCGTTGCAGTCCGTTTCTGAACGCGCGCGCGCCGCCATGGGAACAGGGTACGTCTCTTGCGCGGATCATTGTGCTTATAAAAGCTCTTTTTTACAATCAAACACCTCCCGCAATTTAGAATCAGCAGACCATACTATGGCAAGCCGTTTTAGCTTAAATTGTACCCAGCGTTACTCGTCGTAATTGCATTTTTACTAGTAAGAATTACAATTACAGAGCTCTCTAATTCAATTCTTACTAGTAACAATTACAATTAGAGAGCTCTACAAATGAATTTTTACTAGTCGTATGTCTCCATTGACTTCCATTCATTTTTAATTACGGAGCTCTACAATTGAATTGTTACTAGTAAGAATTACAATTAGAGAGCTCTACAATTGAATTGTTACTAGTAAGAATTACAATTAGAGAGCTCTACAATTGAATTGTTACTAGTAAGAATTACAATTAGAGAGCTCTCTAATTCAATTATTACTAGTAACAATTACAATTAGAGAGCTCTCTAATTGAATTTTTACTAGTAAAAATACGAATTAAAGATATGTATAATTGCAGAGCTCTGTAATTGAATTAAAGAGCTCTGCAATTACATTCTTACTAGTAACAACTGAATTAGAGAGCTCTCTAATTGGAATTGTTACTAGTAATAATTGGATTAGAGAGCTCTCTATTTAAATTGTTACTAGTAAGAATTGAATTAAAGAGCTCTGCAATTGCATTCTTACTAGTAACAATTCAATTGTAGAGCTCTCTAATTGTAATTCTTACTAGTAACAATTCCATTGTACAGCTCCGTAATTAAAAATGAATGGAAGTCAATGGAGACATATGACTTGTAAAAATTCATTTGTAGAGCTCTCTAATTGGAATTGTTACTAGTAAGAACTGAATTAGAGAGCTCTGTAATTGTAATTCTTACTAGTAATAATTGAATTAGAGAGCTCTGTAATTGTAATTCTTACTAGTAGTAATTGAATTGGAGAGCTCTCTAATTGTAATTGCTACTAGTAAGAATTGAATTGTAGAGCTCTCTAATTGAATTCTTACTAGTAAAAATGAAATTACGACGAGTAACGCTGGGTACAATTTAAGCTAAAACGGCTTGCCATAGCAGACAACGCATTTTACAACAATCACTGATTGTGCTCAGTGCTGTTTGGGTTTAACGTTAGGAAGAAGTGACAGCGCGCAGTAAAGAAAAAAGATGAAACACTAGACGAACGCGGCTAGTTTTTAATCGTTTTACCTCACATCTTCTTTTTAACATCCTTGGAAGCCAAAATCGAAAATAAAATTAGATGAACTACCCAGATCTGATGTATATTTGATGGGCAGACTCTCTCGAAGTACTCGCAGATATCATGAACATCGTCAGATAGATAGCTTCGTGAAATATTTTCTAACATTAGTGTTCAAAACTTAACAGTTCATTGGATGTGCATCAAACTAACATATTCCAACATATTTAGAAATTTTAACATGCTTATTTGCGAAAATATACTTAAAATTCAATTGTTCCTTTCCAGCGGTATCCGCCATCTTGTTTAAAAAAATTTACCGGCTTGCTGAGTCTGCAAGGTATCCTGGGTAATTTCATCTTCCACTTCGTTTTAAGCCTGCATCAGACCGCACTATGTTTTGAGGGTTGATTTTAAGGGGAGAATAGCACTCCCCCTTGCTCTTTAGAGTATTGGGACACCCTACCCCTACACGAGAACGCGCAAAAACAAGGGTTAGGGCAGAAATCTAGGGTAAGGGGAGGTATTGGGACAGGCCCTAAGTGTGGCGTTAGATACATGTAGAGTCTAGAATATTGCAATATCATTGTTTAGTGCAGAAGATGCGCTTTTAACGTACATGTTGCCACATGTCATAATAAAATATAATTACGCATATAACACTATATTTGTATTATATTACACAAAAACGTGTTATCGCTGCTGTGAGGGTGTTTCTAATAGCGCGGCTGTGACAAAGTTGACAACTTTCTCTCGACTGCCATTATCTATTTATTTACTCTTTTTGAAAGTTGTGAAAACGCTGTTGTGGCGTTTTTCTTTTGCTATTTGAGCAAACTGGAACACACAAAAAAATATATTTAATGTAGTCTTTCATTCACTGCTATAGAAGTTTACCCAATGATGCCTTCCACTTCTGAGAAACCCAGAAATGTGAACAGGGTCAATAGGATATGTCACATCACGTGATTTACTTGCCAAAAACTGTGATATGCAATTTGGTAGTCCTATTTGTATTTTATGTCTATGGTCCTAGGGATAGTTCACCCAAAAATGAAAATTATCCCATGATTTACTCACCCTGACGTCATCCTAGGTGTATATGACTTTCTTCTTTCAGAAGAATATCAGAGTTATATAAAAAAAAATGTCCTGGCTCTTCCAAGTTTTATAATGACAGTCAATGGGTATATTGTTTTAAGTTCATCAAAGTGCGTCTATCCATCATAAAAGTGTGTCTATCCATCATAAAAGTGCATTTATCCATCATAAAAGTGCATCTATCCATCATAAAAGTGCATCTATCCATCATAAAAGTGCATCTATCCATCATAAAAGTGCATCTATCCATCATTTTGTGTAAGAAAAATATCCATATTTAAAACTTTATCGACTAAAATAACTAGCTTCCGGCAGACGGCCAACACAAGTCTAATTCGTGACTGGTGTTTTGTTTTGCTCTATCCTCTGCGCGGGTCGGGTCAAGTGATACTCTTTCGCCGTAAATCGATGTGTACAGCCATCTGCCGGAAGCTAGTTATTTTAGTCGTTAAAGTTTTAAATATGGATATTTTTCTTACACGAATGCATCGCTTCGCTTCAGAAGGCCTTTATTAACCCCCCAGAGCCTGTGGAGCACTTTTATGATGGATAGATGCACTTTTATGATGGATAGATGCACTTTTATGATGGATAGATTTGCTTTGATGGACTTCAAAACAGAAACGGCCATTCACTGCCATTATAAAGCTTGGAAGAGTCAGGACATTTTTAATATAACTCTGATTGTATTCGTCAGTATTTTAATTACATGTATTTGAAATATGTATTTAATTACTTTTAAATATTTAGTAATTAGAATTTTCCTCAACAAAAATACATGAAATTGAATTTGTAATTAAATACTTTGAGGGACTGTAATTTGTATTTGAAATACTTTAATTACTTATTTAAATATATAATTTTATTTAGCATATTAACTTCCATCACCAGGCTTAATAGGACCATAGACATATAAAATACTACTAAATTGCCTATCACAGTCTCAGAAGTGAAAGGCGTGTGTAAACTTCTATAGCAGTGCATGAGAGACTACATTAAATATATATTTTTTGTGTTTAAATTTGCTCAAATAGCAAAAGAAAAACGCCACAACAGAGTTTTCACAACTTTCAAAAAGAGTAAAAAAAAAAATAAAGATTGATAATTGCAGTCAGAAGAGAGAAAGATGTCAACTTTACTGTCACAGCTGTTGTATTAGAAACACCCCCAGAGCAGCGTTAAGTAGTTTTTTTATTTTATTTTTATTTTATTTTATATAATACAAATTAAGTGTTAAATGTACATGCATTTAAAAAAGATAAGAATTATCTTGAGAAAGTGATGAGATGTTTCACAAAAATACATTTTAAAGAGAATGTCTTTTCTGCCTCTTTTAAAAAAATGTGCTATTTGACAATAATATTTAATTTAAATAGTTGAGTTTATTACATGTTAATATCATGCTAACATATGTATACACTAATATCACAGTTATCAGTGCTTTTATCTCTTCTCTGCAGGTGTTGGGCTTTGATGCTGTAACTGGAGAATTTCCTGTATCCTGTAAGTCAGTGAAATACGTGTGTGTGTGTGTGTGTGTGTGTGTGTGTGTGTGTGTGTTTCTGCATCCCCTCTTGATGGGTGGGGAGGAGGAGTTCATCAGCACTGACTGTTAGATGTATATGGAGAAAGTCATAAAAGCCTGGTCTGATTTGTCACTGAAGTTGTTTGATGATTTCCTCTGTTCTGTCTAATAAGGTAACAGTGAGTGATTGGAGGGTTTTTAACCTCTTTCTCTCTCATTAAGGGGGCTGAGAGAGGACGCCTGTACTTCTGTATCATCAGTGCGGAGAAGCTTGGACTGGATGTTGAATTAATCAAGCAGAGAGAGATGGAGAGATGCCTGACACTCATTTTACTGTCTTCAATTATAATACTCATCACAGCTGGTAAGTACACATGAAATTAAAGAGATAGTAGTTTTTTTTTTTTTTTTGTGAAATGAAAAGCTATGTTATTTAAGATCTTAAAATTAAACTATACTGTAATGTGTGTTTTTTTTAGATGCCCGTGTAATCGCATTGTCACAATATATTGAATGTGCTCCTGTGTTTAACAGGCAGTTTTATCTTTCTCTTTTTCTCTCTGTCCTTCCAATTTATAAAGAGCTACAAATAAGTTTTACATGAGTGTCTTATTTTTATTCATTATAATATATTGTTATCAAAATAATATTAATATTTATTTATTGAAACCCTAAGAGGCCATTATTGTAGTTTTTTTGTCTTGTTCTCTTGTGATCTCAATAACAAATTTCATGTGATATCAACATTGTAAATGTTGTCTCAATCTTCTGTTATCTAAAAAAATAAAAAATAAAACAAACATTATTCTATAATCATGCAGGCATCTCTGTCCCTCGAGTTGGGTGGCCGTAAAATTGATCACACATTTGGAGTTCTGATTTGATAAACATTGATTTGGAAATATTAGTGACAGACATGTTAGCTTGAGCAAGTCCCATGAACATTTTAATAAAAAAAGAAAAATAATCACTAGAAAAATAATACAGAAGAAAGATATAGAGGGAAAATATATATTAAAAGAATACACCAGGTTTAATATAGTTTAAGCTCAATCAACATAATTTGTGGCAAATCTTTTTTTTTACCTAAATAATAAATGTCTACTTGTCCCCCCTAAAAAAAAAAAAAAAGTTTTCTGTAATTTTTAAAATACTCACTGTCTCAATAATATAGAAACAAGACTTAAACAAATATGCGTTAACATGATTATAGTAATGCTCACTAATCTTTTATGTGCAAAGTTATTTCCAGTTTTAAACTTTGTTTCCATGACAACATAATGGTATAAACCCTGTAATTGTTTTTAACTATTTACAACTGAAACAATAATACATTTTAGGTTAATTGAAACCCTCATTTTTTTTAGTAAAAGGAGGGAGTCAGCATAATAATTTTTTTGTTAATCAACACACCTATGATGTTGATTGAGCTAAACTTGTATTGAACTCTGAATATTAATTTTAAATACTCAGACGTATGTGTCCCATTTTCCCAGTTCACCCACTTTGTAATGCTGTAAATTGAACTCTCATCCCTTCATCTTTCATCTCTCATTGTTACTGCTTAATATTTAGACAGTGTGAATGTAAGGCTGGTTGGTGGTCACAGTCGCTGTGCTGGTAGAGTGGAGGTTCTTCATAGAGGTCAGTGGGGAACAGTGTGTGGTGTTGGCTGGGATATGGCTGATGCTGCAGTGGTGTGTAGAGAGCTGGACTGTGGAGAACCTGTAGATGATCTGGGTGATGCTCAGTTTGGACCAGGATCAGGACCAATCTGGGGTGCGTTTCCCGTACAACTATATAGCTTGCTGCTTAACTACCATAGTACGATGCATCGTTGGAGAAATCAACTAGCTAGTCACGACTGTTTCCCGAAACCGTCTGTCGCAAAGTATCGTTCAACCACGTTGGTTTATGACGTCTCGCACGTGGTGGACTAATAACTTATTTTAATTAATCTGTTTGAGATCGAATTAACGCTAGATTTTGTCATATAAGTTACAGACATGGCATCTGAAGACCATTTCTAATTTTTCTCAGTTATTTTGCTTTATTACCAGACTCAATATTTGGCTCGTTCTTACATAGTAGAGCACGTTCGCACATGCGCAGTCTTCAAAAACGGTGCTTTAAATCTCTTGACAAACTAAAAGACATAAATTACATTTGTATGTATTCTAAATAAATAACACGGGTTGTACTGAATGTCAGCTTGCTTATTTTGCTAAAGATAAGGATTTATTTAGTCTACATCTAATGTAAACTAGAAACTATGCTTCCAACCACACAAGTTTGCGATGCTGTTTGCGAACGTTCGTTTGAACGATGGTTTCGGGAAACACCAAATCGTTGAACTATGCTGATAACGACGGAACTTGCGACCATAGTTGGCTAACGATGCTTTCGGGAAACGCACCCCTGGATGAATCTTGTCATGTGTACTGGATCAGAGTCTACACTGAAAAACTGTGGATCATCAGGATTGGGTAAAAGCATCTGTGATCATAGTAGAGATGCTGGAGTCATCTGTTCAGGTAAAGTATTTTACATATTAAAATTCATATGCGCTTCCAGATTGGCTTCTAATTTTTAAAGAAGTTTTAAAATGTTGACTTCAATAATAAATATATGTTATATTTGTTGTGGTTTTCTTTTGTGTTTTTACATTATTCATTATAAGACTAAAAAATAAAATGGCTTTTATGTACAAATCATTATCTTGAAGCCCCATAAATAATGCATGCTTTTGTTGATCTGTGTTGTCTTATTCAGAAGTCCGGCTGGTTGGAGGTTCTCGCTGCTCTGGGAGGTTAGAGATACTTGATGATCAGTCGTGGGTTTCAGTGTGTGACGCTGCCTTTGACCAGCAGGATGCAGAGGTTGTGTGTAGAGAGCTGGACTGTGGGGCTCCTGTACAGGTGCTGGGAGAAGATGCTTTTGGAAAAGGAGACGCTCAGATGTGGACACAAGAGATTCAGTGCAGAGGAAATGAGTCTCAGATTCACCTCTGTCCAACATCACCATCACATGAAAACAACTGTTCACATGAAAATGATGTTAGACTAGTGTGTGCAGGTTTGAGCCTTTTTAAAATAAACTGAAATCAAATTTAATGTTCCCAAAATCTACACATATTAGTAAATTTTATCATAGTTTTTTTTTTCTTATTGTGATAGTTTTTTCCTCATTCTTTCCTTTTGTCCATAATGTCTTTACTCCCTCTTTATTTATTTTATAGACAATTTGAGAGTAAGGCTGGTTGGTGGTCACAGTCGCTGTGCTGGTAGAGTGGAGGTTCTTCATAGAGGTCAGTGGGGAACAGTGTGTGGTGCTGGTTGGGATTTGGCTGAAGCTGCAGTGGTGTGTAGAGAGCTGGACTGTGGAGAACCTGTAGATGCTCTTGGTGATGCTCATTTTGGACCAGGATCAGGACCAATCTGGACAAATCGCATATTATGTTCGGGATCAGAATCTACACTGAAGAACTGTGGAACAGTGAATTGGGGGATTTATGAGTGTGATCATACTAAATATGCAGGAGTAATCTGCTCAGGTAAACTGCTCCAAACCCTGCCCTGTTTTTACATCACTGATAATTCAACTGCCTTAAAGGGAAAGTTCAACCAAAAGTGACAAATCAGTCATCATTTACTGTGTCTTTTCAAACCTCTATGACATTGTTCTGTAGAGCACAAAATGTTTTTAATGTTTTTATTTTTTTTTACTTTCATTATATTGAAAAGAGTACCAGGATATTCTGTAAAATTCCCCTTTTATGTTCCATAAAAATGAAAGTCAGATGATATGGATTGACATGAGAGATTGAGTAATTTGACTATTTTCCTCCTTTCACATTAATAAGTGGTGCTTTATGGTAGAACAATAATGACAAGAATTACACACCTTTAGATAAACAAAATTGAAACGTTTCTTATCTCTTGCTACTTCAGGTGTCAGGCTTATTGGAAACTCCAGTTGCTCTGGGAGGTTGGAGATACTTGATGATCAGTCGTGGGTTTCAGTGTGTGACGCTGCCTTTGACCAGCAGGATGCAGAGGTTGTGTGTAGAGAGCTGGACTGTGGGGCTCCTGTACAGGTGCTGGGAGAAGATGCTTTTGGCAAAGGAGACGCTCAGATGTGGACACAAGAGATTCAGTGCAGAGGAAATGAGTCTCATATTTCATTTTGCTCAATTTCATTATCACACAAACAAAACTGTACCAGTGACTATAATGTGGGCCTGATCTGTTCTGGTAAATTATACATATTCAGTCTCTCTTCATTCTCCTCTGTCAGCTGCATTATACTTTATTTTAACCTCTATGTTCTTTATTCAGGTTACACAGATGCTAAACTCATGAACGGTTCAGACTCCTGTTCTGGTCGAGTGGAGCGTCAGTACTTCAGTAAATGGGGAACAGTGTGTGATGCATGCTGGGATATGAGAGCTGCCAGTGTCCTTTGTAGACAGCTGAATTGTGGGATTGCTGTGTCTGTTGTGGGATCAGACTGGTTTGGAGAGGGAAGTGGTGAATTCTGGGCTGATGTGTTTGATTGTGACGGGAATGAAACAAAACTCTCAGAATGTTCCGTCTCTTCATGGAGTCGAGCTGAATGTTCTCACAGACGAGATGTTGGAGTCATTTGCTCTGGTAAACTTATTTGACACTCAGAGCATTATGCTCTTTTTCACTATGTTCTAACACAATTCTTATTTTAGTAAAACATGAGATCTTCTCCTCAGATTCCTCTCTGGCTGTTCATGACGGTCTGGTGCGGTTGTCTGGAGAGAGACAGTGTGAGGGGGAGCTGGAAGTTTCCATCCATCAGGTCTGGAGGAGAGTTCTGCTGGACTCCTGGAGTCTCACTGAATCCTCTGTGGTCTGCAGACAGCTGGGCTGTGGCTCTGTGCTGAACTTCTCCGGCTCCTCTTCATCCAGTCCTGAACACAATCATGAGTGTGTGACGGGCTTCCAGTGCTCTGGGAGTGAAGCTCATCTGGGGAACTGCAGCTCTCCACAAACTCTCAACTGCAGCTCCACACAACAGCTGTCAATCACCTGCCTTGGTGAGAACAACAACATCTGGGCAGATTCTTCAGTTGTTAGTGATCAATAATGTGTTTTTCTCTCTCTGAATATCAGGTCGCGGGTCCATCAGGCTGGTGGGTTCTGGGGGAGACTGTGCAGGGAGGCTGGAGGTTTTTCACAGCGGCTCATGGGGGACAGTGTGTGATGACTCCTGGGATATTAAAGATGCCCATGTGGTGTGCAGACAGCTGCAGTGTGGAGTGGCCCTCAGTAACCAGCAGGTACCAGCCTGGTTTGGTCCTGGTTCTGGACCCATATGGCTGGATGAGGTGGAGTGTGAGGGGAATGAGACGTTCCTGTGGAACTGCTCTTCTCCAGGCTGGGGGAAACATGACTGTCAACACAAGGAGGATGTAGGAGTCGTGTGCTCAGGTACACTAGTCGAAATGTTTGCCATATATTATATTATATTATATTATATTATATTATATTATATTATATTATATTATATTATATTACATTATATTATTTATATATATATATGTGTATATAAACATACATACACACAAGGCCAGTGCATGCTGCAGGCACTAATAACATCTAAAATATCACATAAGCCTAATAATATTTTTTACATATATATATTATATAATATATAGAGCATTATATATATATTATATAATATATAGAGCATTATATATATATATAGAGAGAGAGAGACAGTGTGTGTGTGTGTATATATATATATATATATATATATATATATATATATGCCTTTTGCCTCAATAGACGTTATTAGTGCATGCAGCATTGGCCTTGTATTAACCAGTTATTTTGGTGAAATTTTAGATATAGCACAATCAGAATTGCTCTTGTCTTTTTCCATCTAGAGTTTAAAGAGATCAGGTTAACTGAGGGCTGTGAAGGGAATGTGGAGGTTTTCTACAATGGATCCTGGGGTAATGTGTGCTGGAATGAGATGGATGGAGACACAGCGAGTCTGATCTGTCAAGAGCTGAATTGTGGAAGATCTGGTGTTGTGTCTTATTCTACACCAAGACTGGAATCAGCTCGTAACTGGCTGGATAAAGTGAAATGTCGACCACATGATTCAAATCTGTGGCAATGTCCATCTTCACCCTGGGGACAGACCTACTGTAATAATGTTGAAGTGGCCAAAGTCACCTGCTCAGGTGAGACTGTTGCAAGCATCGCTAAACATACAACAGTAAGCCATTAACATTATTGAGTGTATGAACAAAATGTATTTATTAACTTGTGAATTAACTTGTGATTACAGAACAGGAGAGTCATGAGTCCCCTAGAAGCTATTTGTCATGCTCCACATCTCCACATCAGAGACAGTGTTCAGGTAAGTTAATTTGATGTAGAAGAACATAAAAATCATAACAGCCATATGTTATGTATGTATGTATGTTATTTTGAGCTTGGGTGACCAAGATGATTTAATCTCACACCACAGACATGCCTTGCTGTGTAGATGTTGCTGTTCTGACAGTACTGTACTTTGATGGTATACAATAATGTGTCTATGTCTTTGCTGTGTGTGATTTAGATCATGTTCCTCTCAGACTGAGTGGAGGTTTGGGCCGGTGCTCTGGGAGGCTGGAGGTGTATCATAACGCTGTGTGGGGTTCAGTCTGTGCTGATCTGTGGGACATCAGCGATGCTCAGGTGGTCTGCAGGCAGCTGGGTTGTGGAGCAGCACTGAGGGCTGATGGGAATTCAGTCTTTGGTGCTGGTGAAGGTGTTGTGTGTCTGAACAAAGTCGATTGCAGAGGGAATGAGATTCACCTGTGGGACTGTCCTCTCTCCCTGAAGAACCACACTGACTGCTCCCACAAAGAGCACGCTGAACTCACCTGTGAAGGTCACAGCAAAACACTGAGCAATATTAGTCATTTTCACATCATTTTAGAGTGAATAATATCTGTGTATTTGCATGATTTCGAATGTGTTTGTCTGTTTTGCCAGATTTGTCAGTGTCCACTACTCCTGCCACAACAACATCAGCTTCTCCTCCAGTTTCTCAGACAGTGCGCTCAACATCAGTCACTCCTCCACAAACTCCTCCAGTGTCTCTCTCTGTGCTTGTGGTTGTACTGGGAGTTTTGCTCTTACTGCTCTTAGTGCCACTGCTTCAACTGATTCAGTGATGAGGAGAGGTAGGAGAGATCCAGAGACTGTCATACTGTGTCTTATTCAGTGTGTGATCAGTCATGTGTTGTGAACTGACAGCAGGTTTGTCTGTCTACACTCACAGCTCTCTCTAAGAGGAGACACAGGACGACGACTGAGGCCGTTTATGAGGAGATTCATCGCAGACCCACTAATAGACAGAGTTTCTTCACTCAGAGGGGTGAGTGTCATAGAGTCTGATTTGTGTCTTAACTTTATTCAGAGGGGTGAGTGGAGTAAATCACATTGAGTCATATTTGTGGGACCTTTTGTGCATTATTTTAAATGATCGGTTAATGTTGTATGATCCAAAGAATGTGGATATTTGTGAACATGTGTCATATAACAGACATGCACCTGCAGTTCTGTTTTTTATACACACACACACACACACACCCCCACACACACACACACACACACACACACACACACACACACACACACACACACACACACACACACACACACACACACACACACACACACACACACACACACACACACACACACACACACACACACACACACACACACAGTTCATATGGATCATATATTTGTAGGGTATGTTTCTGTGTGTATTTGTCTCTAAAATCCTTTAACTGATGTTACATTATAGGCCCACTTTTGTCTTGTAAACTGGTCACATCATTCATTGATTGATCAAAATGGCAATGTCCAAGAGCCTTAAGTCCTAAAAATATTCTGTTTTGATTGTTGAAGACGAGGCGAATGAAATCGCACTGGGGTACTATGATGATGTCATTACTGATGGACTGAAACCAGAACGTGAGACATATACACACACACACACACACACACACACACACACACACACACACACACACACACACACACACACACACACACACACACACACACACACACACACACACACACACACACACACACACACACACACACACACACACACACACACACACACACACACACACACACACACACACACACACACACACACACACACACACATATATATATATACAGTACAGGCCAAAAGTTTGGAAACATTACTATTTTTAATGTTTTTGAAAGAAGTTTCTTCTGCTCATCAAGCCTGCATTTATTTGATCAAAAATACAGAAAAAATTTTTATATTGTGATATATTATTACAATTTAAAATAATTGGTTTTCAATTTATTATACTTTAAATTATCATTTATTTCTGTGATGCAAAGCTGAATTTTCAGGATCATTACTCCAGGCTATCACATGATCCTTTAGAAATCATTCTAATATTCTGATTTATTATGAGTGTTGGGAACAGTTCTGCTGCCTAATATATTTGATGAATAAAAGGTTAAAAAGAACTGCATTTATTCAAAATAAAACAAATATTTTCTAATAATATAAATCTTCTTTACTATCACTTTTTATCAATTTAACACATCCTTGCTGAATAAAAGTATTGATTTATTTCAAAAAGAAACAAACATTAAAAATAGTAATGTGTCCAAACTTTTGGCCTGTACTGTATGTGTGTGTGTGTATATATATATATATATATATATATATATATATATATATATATATATATATATATATATATATATATATATATATATATAAATATTAAATTAAGAAAATATACATATACAAGTTTGTTTTTAGTGTGATGACATCTGATTCATGTTAAATTTGTAGAAGACACACCTGGGAGCTATGATGATGTCATCACCAGTGAACATAACTCTGGTATTAAAGAAGGTGAAGGTATTCATTATTTTATGTGTATGTATATAAAAACACAGTCCCTTTAAATTGATGCTCAGTACTGATAAAATGCAACATTTGATCTGTCTATGTTTCTGTGTGTGTGTGTGTGTGTGTGTGTGTGTGTGTGTGTGTGTGTGTAGTGGACACGCCAGAAAATTATGATGATGTCATCATTAATGGACAGGACTCTCAAGGTGTAACAGGTGAGTTACAGAACAATATATTGAACATGCGTTTATAGTTTACCATTAATGAATCATCATGACTTTATCTGGAGTAAATCTAATAATCTCACACAGTAATGAGGGAAAGAGATCAATGACATCATCAGTGGCACAAGCTGTATTACAAATTACATTGTGAGGTTTTATTTCACATGTGAATCAGAGGGAGATCAGGAGGAGTATGATGATGTGAAGAACAGCAATGAAGAAGAGAGAAACCTGTTGGGTAAGTGTATGTCTCTTTTTTAATCTTTGACTAATCATTTGGTGATTTTAATAGGCTCAGTTTTAGATGTTAAATACAACATTAAACATGATATATTTGCTTTTGTCTTTAATAACAGACTATGATGATGTGGGGGAGTTGTCAAAAAATAACGGCATGACTGTATGACTCAGTGGCCACATCCACTGCCTCGGTTCATGACATTTTACAGCTTCTAGAGTTGGGTTGAATCGCTACTTTAGGTTTTAAATTAGATTGTATTGATGAGCTTGCATTTTGTAAACATTGTATAACATTGATTCTTTTTTTTTTTTGCTTTTCTTTAACAAACACATTTTAACAATCATAAAAACAAACATGATAAATGCATAAAATCATGCTAATGTAATTTTTTTTCTCTGAACGTTGATTTTGTGCCTTATTCCTTACTTGAAGTTGGAGCCATTTCCCTGTTCTGTTTTACAGTTGTGCTCAAAAGTTTACATACCCCTTGCAGAATCTGTGAAAATGTTGATGTTTAACAAAATAACAGGGATCATAAAAACGTATTGTTGTTTTTATGTAGTACTGTCCTAAATAAGCTATTTCACATAACAGATGTTTACATATAGAGCTTATGTGCCAGAGAAACAAGCCATCAGAATATTGAACTTTTCTGGTGAAGTGGATTTTTTTTTGTAGAGTTAACGAAAGTTATCATGGACATTATAATGTTTGAAGCGGGTGTCATAACAAATGTCAATAGAACCAGAAGATTTTAAAATGAGCGGCTCATTCATAAATCCGTCAAATCTTACCTTCATGCTGTGGAAATACAAACTGGAAGACAGAAAACAATGAGCACAGCGTTAAAAAGGGCGGGCAACCTAAGGTAAAACATAAGAGAGAGAACAACTGGGGACTCATACAAAGGTGAAAACATTCACTGATATTCAAGAACGCAACATGATGCATGAACAGCTGGGGGTGTAAACTTTTTGAATTTTATGATCAGGGTAAATTGTATTTTTGTCTTCTGGGAAACATGTAAATATCTCTTGTGCACAGCTTCTGGACACTGGAGGCATGCAGTACTAAATGAAATATTACCTTTAAACAAAATAAGAAAAACTTAAACATTATCACCCTTTTCAAAAGTTAGAACTTAATGCATTGTTTACTTCTGGAGCATCAGTGAATGTTTGCAGCTTTAGTTATAGTTGTGAATTGTCCTCAGTGTGAAAAGATGGATCTCAAAATCATACAGCCACAGCTGGAAAGGGTTCAAATATGCAGAAGATGCTGGAAATGTTTTACCCAAAAGATATGAGTCACAGTACTGAATGTGAACCCCATATTTACATTTCAGCACTTTTAGTTGTGTGATTTCAGGCAGGTGCTGGTAAGAAAGTGAACAATAGCTGTTCTTCTTCAGATTAATCAATGTTTTACAGCTATTTTGTGAGTAAAAGTGCTGCTGTGATAGTAAAGGTACGTTGAAAAGGACGTTGTAGCAACCCTTGTTATCACGTCAAAATAATTAGGCAACTACATAATTAAGCAAATGCTTTTGTACATGTGTTTAACAGTAACATGAAAACAGTTTTTAAAGCAGTGCTAGTGAACGAGTGAGAAATATACTGTATATCAAATATGATGTAGTCTTTTAATATTTTATAATTATTTATTAATTAATATAACACATCATTTGTTGTGAGGTAAAAAAAAAATTCTTCAGAAATCCTGTTGTCCTGTCAGAACTCAATAGTGCTTTTCACACTTTAAATGGTTATCCCAGGGTCAGTCTGAACCCTGAGTGAAGTGAGTCATGATTAACATTTCACATTGCTCATACTTTACCATATACTTTACTTTACCTCTAGCTTCCTGAATGGACTTTTTCGGACTATAAAGGTAAAAATAAAACAGTCTCTTCTTGTTTTCTCTCACCATTTGACATTTTCCCCCTCAAATGCTGAAACTACTGTGCAAACAACATGAGGGCTTTACACACGGCAATTAAAGTCTGTGTGAACCAAGCCAACCAGCTATGAGGCTAATCATAACATTACAAACTACAGCTGAAAATTAAGGTGACAGTTACAATAACTTATGGACACTAAAGAGGCCATTCCACTGACTCCAGGAGAAACATGCCCAGGGTCTCTGGTCACCTGCGTGAACATAGACCTGCTGCAGGAGGCTTGAGGACTGCAGATGTGAACAGAGCAATAAACTGCAATGTCAGTCATTTAAGACACCTAAGACAGTGCTATAGGGAGACAGGAAGGACAGCTGATGGGCCTTGCAAGGCCAAACCACGTGTGACACAATGTCCCCACAGAAGTGTCCTGGAACTTGTAAATTCCTTGGTGGAAGAGCGGAGTAACATCTCACAACAAGAACTGGCAAATCTGGCTCAGTCGTTGAGGATGACATGCTCTGTACTTGAAGCAGCCGCTGGCCACACCAGATACTGACTGCTACTTTTGTATTAGTTCATTTTATATCTCAATCTTTTATGTTCATAGAAATATTTACACATAAGAAAAAAATTGCTCGAAAAAAGCACTGTTTTTTTTTTTTTTGCTGAGCAGCCTATATAATATGGTTGCACATTGCTAAAGCCTTTATGTAAACATACTGGGTTGTTCTTTTAATAAATGACACTGACAACGCAAATATGCAAAGGGGTTTAGGAATGTACAGTGTGAAAAGGCAGCTTATAAATAGGATTAATTGATAACCCTGGTGGGAAAGTATGATCCGTGTTAATTTTACACACCCTTGGTTGTTGTTGCCATTTCGAAAATTCCCTTCTTGCAGAACTTCCTTTGTTTCTCTTTTAGAGCTTCAGAGTTACAAACTTACAACAACAACATATAGCTATACTGAGTAAATACTCTGCATTTTTCCCCCGGTAATTATATAATACTTACTCACAAAGAGAACCTTTCATCCATTCAGATAAGGTGTTTGCAAATAGTTTGCCTTTTTTCTTCTTTTTTTTAATTATAATTGCAAACCGTAGATGACATTAATGATATACAACTTTGTATACTCTACACAAAATATATCAACAATATGTTGAAACACCGGAAAGAAAGTTAACAATGATTTGCTAAAAAAATTAAGGAAAAATAGGAGAAGATAGAAAAAATGACCATGAGGGTAAATTGTTTTATACATCAATTAGAGTGTACAAATTAAAGTAATTACAAATTGAGGTTGTTTTACTTTCTTTCTTATTTAGTGAGGATGACATAGTGTTAAGGTACATTTTAAATTCTTTCAAAAGACAAGAAAAACTGGTTTGTTGTTGGTGAATTTACATTCAGCCTATGTATATAAAATTTGTCTAGAAAATAAATTAAATTTATCACAAAGCAAGCTTTGTTTTTAGTGAGGTCAAAATCAAAGTATTAAAAAATAATGTCTTTAAAGGTTACGGATATATCTTGCTGGAGATAATCTTTAAAAAAAATGCTATATTTTTCCATAGTTGTTCAGTTGTATATAGAAACATGACCAAAATAAATGATAAACAGTTTCTGTGTGAACAAAATGAGCATATTGTGTCAATATTAATTGTATATTGTTTAATCTTAAAATATTTACCAGGGTAAAATTTATATATATTATTATTATTTTTAATGTATTTATTATTTTGAAAGTGTTTGCGAGCAGCAATGATGTGTTTTGTGGGCGGAGCCTACCTGGTGGTAGACAGTTCTGTGTTGAAGTGGTGATGTGGAATCCGTGGAATAAAATAATAAAAAAAGGTAATTTTGAGTTTATACCTCACAGTTATGACTTTTCCCCTCACAATTAGGAGTTTATATCTCACAATTCTGAGAAGAAATTTGGAATTGCGAGATATAAACTCGTATCCTGCCCTTTTTTACTCAGAATTGCGAGTTATAAAGTCCGAGTTGGGCAGGGGGCCAATGCTTCGGAAAAAACTGAAGCTTCCCCGGGCACCGCCATTGATTAGCTGACCCCCACCTGCTGTTAGCATTCCATTGACTCCCATTCATTTTGGCGTCACTTTGACAGCAAATAACTTTACATCTGAGGCGTTTAAAGACTCCATTTGTCCATTGTTTATTTCTAAAGAAACACGAAAATGTATAAAAGGATCCATGACCTTGTATCTTACGTTATGGCCCAGTAGAAGCAGTTTTTGTAAAAATAGGCTTACGATTGCGTCATAACCACACGACTCTCTGTCGCACAGTAGATAAATTACCGTATGGACAGGAGGAGAAGCTCGCGGGCAATCGGGGGGACGTGGAGGCAAAATGACAAAATAATGATTCAGAATACTTAGCAAAAGTTTCTCCTGCTCCTAGCTCATGGACACCTCCTACTCACACTCTCCGTCGCTGCAAGTTTCGGAAGGGAATGATTCAGATTTCTCTTGGCACAGCTACTAGAAGACAGGCAGGTTGCTCACGTCACATCTACGTCGTCAAGCTCAGTTTGAGTCTGCGCAGTACGCTCAGCCATCAGGAAGTGAGTGCTTCTAATCGACTTCACTTTTCTCCGTTGAATCTAATGGGGTCGCTGTGTCCATTTCTTTTACTGTCTATGGAGTTGGGAGATAGCAGAGCCCGTCTACGGAGAGCCTGCCCACTCCCTATTAAGTCCTATTGTACAGAATTTTGGTTGTAGTTCCACCAGAGTTCCACTGGGGGCGATCGCCCATGAGTGCAAAATGAATGGGAGTCTATGGGGCTAGACGGCTAAATTAGTCTCTTTCACCCGATTGCCGTTGAGAAATCTCAGAAATCTCATCGTGGCATCTGAAGCGGGACGAGAATGTTAAGGCAGACTTTTTCGCCCAAGTTATTTTTTTCAACGCAGCAATTTTTCTTTTTTTTTGGTTGCTGGCACTTTTATCTGCCTATAGTTATGTATGTACTGTGAAATTTACATGGAAAATAAATTGAATTTGAGTACTTGTTGTGTTATTCTTGTGTTAGGAAATACAGGATACATATGATATAGTATTGCCACCTTAAAAAAACAACAACAAAAAAACAATGTGCAATGATAAATTGTTCTAATAGTGGGCAAAGGGTTGTCCGAGAAAGTGCAGAGCGCGAAAGTACCATGTGACTGAAGGATTGCCGTAAAGCAGTATCTCTGGTCGTACGATGTGTATGACATCATTGACATTTTAAAATACTTTTTAAAGCAAATAAGTGACTCTAAAAAATCTAACACCCAGCAATGTGTAATTACTTTGCATCTCCTTTCGAATACAACATTCAAATTACTAGACAAAAAAATTATATCCTGAGAAAAGTGGATTTTGAGGGATATAGCTCCATAGACCTCCATTCATTCTGCACTCGTCCTGTGAGCGCCCTCATATGGAACCAGAGTAGAACTGCAACCAGTTCAGAAGCCGGAAGTTTACTGAGAGTGGAAGTTCTCCCCTTATTAGACATTCTCTGGAGATAGGCAGCCTATAAATTTGCAGTTGTGAGTTTTTTTTCTCAAAAGACTTGATTTAAACCTCTCAATTAGATTCGTTTATATTAATTAGTCTAGATAGATTCCTTTTACTTTGCGTTAATGACCTTTTTGATTGTTTTGTTTACCTGTAACTGTTACTTTAAAAATTGAGGGGCAGACCTCTCAGGCTTCATTAAAAATATGTGTTCCAATAATATGTGGGTTTCAAATTTTACTGTTTTAGATGGTCTGATACAGTGTTTCAAACAGTCTTCAAATTATAATGTTATAAAATTATTTAAAATTAATAACGTCGTTATTTTTTATTGATGCACAAAGCTATTAAATATCTGAATTCGACGATATTTTACAGCCATCTTGTGGATAAAGATGAGTTGCAGTCATAGTGTGTGTGTGTGTGTGTATTGATCTTCATTGACTTAATCTAAGTAATCCATGTGTCTTCTTTGAAACACAACATTAGTCTGTTAATCATGCCTTCTGGTAGGTTTGATTTAAAGGGATAGTTCACCCAAAAATGAATATGATAGCATGATTTACTCACCCTCAAGCCATCCAAGGTGTATATGACTATCTTCTTGCAGACGAACACAATTGGAGTTATATTTAAAATATCTTGGCTCTTCCAAGCTTTATAATGGTAGTGAATGGGGAACGAGATTTTAAAGCCCCCCAAAAATGCATCCATTCATCATAAAAAATAATCCATATGGCTCCAGGGGTTTAATAAAGGTCTTCTGAAGCGAAGCAATGGGTTTTTGTAAGAAAAATATCACGTGATGAAATGTAAGCTTAGCGTTAAGTTCTGCCAGGAAGACTCAATCAGCGCGTCATGAATTAACTCACTTCTAACCAATCATGTGTTAACACTCTCAGTATAAAAGAATGGTACTTACATCCGTCTGAGTTCGCAGATACTGACGGCGCCAATTACCTCCATCCTCCCCAACCACCTCCAAGATGGTCCTTTCCCTCCATCCTCCCCACCACCACCAGGATGGTCCCTTCCTTTGCCTCCAGGGGGTCGGCTGCGCCCCTGCCTTCATCTTCAGGCGGAATTTGCAGATTCCGTTACCCTCGCATTGCTTGCTAAGGACGGGGCCTACGCCAAAGACTATGCTTGCTGAGCTATTAATAAATGTACTCGTTATATCATTTTATCTCCCGAGTCTTTCTGGTAGAAATGAAACGTCACGTGATTTTCTTG
The DNA here is from genome assembly GCF_965113295.1 of Leuciscus leuciscus. Taxonomy (NCBI): domain Eukaryota; kingdom Metazoa; phylum Chordata; class Actinopteri; order Cypriniformes; family Leuciscidae; genus Leuciscus; species Leuciscus leuciscus. The sequence continues at coordinate 9,670,735 of NC_138728.1, read as the reverse complement.
CATCTAGCCAAAAACTGTGACATTGGTTATTACATACGTATAGGAATAGCAATAGGTAGTCCTATTCATATTTTATGTCTATGGTCCTATTAAGCCTGGTGATGAAAGTTAACATATGCTAAATAAAATGATACATTTAAATATTAAGTATTTTAAGTATTTTAAATACAGTCTCTGAAAGTGTTTAATTACAAATTACATTTCATTTATTTTTGTAAAGGAAAATACAAATGACAAAATACTCAAAAGTAATTAAATACGTATTTCAAATACATGTAATTAAAATACTGCCCATCTCTGACAGCACAAGACAAAACATGACATGAAAGCACAAAACACACGGACAGCATAGCACACGAGGATGAGCGAATGCTCATTCCATGCACTCACGACAGAAGTCAAACACTCGGAGCATGAATGTCCGAATCCCGACACGATACCAAACATGACATGAGTGCCGGAATCCGAACACCACGCTCCGAACATGAAACAGGCACACAGGCCAAGACAAGAAAATACAGGAGTGTCAGGGCTCTGTCACAAACCCAAGAACAAACTAGACCAAAGTGACAGAACCGTTATTTATTCCCATTTAGCCACTTGTTAGCAACATCATTTTAAAGTAAAAGCTTATAAAAAAAATCACAAGAGCATACTGATGTATTTTATATTGTTAAATAAAACGTGAAAATATCTTGAGCTTGTTTTAACCACAGGCCTTATTTCAAGCATTTAACCAAAAACATATAAAAAAAAACATTGACTTGATATGTTTCTGGGTTTTGGCCTACAAAAATAAATCATCCCTGCACCTCTCTATACAAGGGCGCTTTAGCAGAAATGAAGCACACAGGCTCACTCTGCTGGACGCAAGATGAAGAGAGTTTTTGTGGGCCATTTGAAACAAACCACTTTGGTGCAATATGAGAATTATCTTGAGAAAGTGATGAGATGTTTCACAAAAATAAATTTTAAGGAGAATGTCTTTTCTGCCTCTTTTTAACTTAAAAAAAAATGCTATTTGGCAATGGTATTTAATTTAAATAGTTGAGTTTATTACGTGTTAATAGCATGCTAACATATGTATACACTAATATCACAGTTATCAGAGCTTTTATCTCTTCTCTGCAGGTGTTGGGCTTTGATGCTGTAAATAACTGGAGAATTTCCTGTATCCTGTAAGTCAGTGAAATATGTGTGTGTGTGTTTCTGCATCCCCTCTTGATGGGTGGGGAGGAGGAGTTCATCAGCACTGACTGTTAGATATATATGGAGAAGATCATTAAAGCCTGGTCTGATTTGTCACTGAAGTTGTTTGATGATTTCCTCTGTTCTGTCTAATAAGGTAACAGCGAGTGTGATTGGAGGGTTTTGAACCTCTTTCTCTCTCATTAAGGGGGCTGAGAGAGGACGCCTGTACTTCTGTATCATCAGTGCGGAGAAGCTTGTACTGGATGTTGAATTAATCAAGCAGAGAGAGATGGAGAGATGCCTGACACTCATTTTACTGTCTTCAATTATAATACTCATCACAGCTGGTAAGTACACATACACATGCAATTAAAGAGATTGTTTTTTTTTTTGTTGTTGTTGTTGTTTTTTAAATGAAAGGTTATGTTATTTAAGATCTTAAAATTAATACTGTAATGTGTTTTTTTAGATGCCCGTGTAATCGCATTGTCACAATATATTGAATGTGCTCCTGTGTTTAACAGGCAGTTTATCTCTTTCTCTCTGTCTCTCCAATTTATAAAGAGCTACAAATAAGTTTTACATGAGTGTCTTCTTTTCATTCATTATAATATATTGTTATCAAAATAATATTAATATTTATTTATTGAAACCCTAAGAGACCATTATTGTAGTTGTTTTGTCTTGTTGTCTTTTGATCGCAATTAAAATGTTCATGTGATATCAACATTGTAAATGTTGTCTCAATCTTCTGTTATCTAAAAAATAACAAATAAAAAATAAAACATTGATCACCTTTTCTCTGGTTGAAAATGATTTAATCGCCATGTGTCAAACATTATTCTATAACCATGCAGTCATCTCTGTCCCTTGAGTTGGGTGGCCGTAAAATTGATCACACATTTGGAGTTCTGATTTGATAAACATTGATTTGGAAATATATTAGTGACAGACATGTTAACTTGAGTAAGTCCCATGAACATTTTTATAAAAAAATAAAAATAATCACTCATTCATAATCCAGCAGGATAAATGCTGTATGTTATGTCAAGAAGTTGTGATCATGACAAACAAGACAACAACAAAAAAAACCTAAAGGCCTTTTATAGGGTTAAAATGTTAGTCTCTTAAACAATGCCAAGACCTCAGCTACAGAAGAAATATATAGAGGGAAAAATATGTATATTAAAATATATATTAAAATAATACACCAGGTTTAATATAGTTTAAGCTCAATCAACATAATTTGTGGCATAATTTTTTACTTAAATAATACATTACCTAAATAATACATTTCTACTTGTCCCTCCTTTAAAAAAAATAGGTTTTCTTTAAACTTTAAAATACTCACTGTCTCAATAAAATAGAAACAAGACGTAAACAAATATGTTAACATGATTATAGTGTGGAAAAAATTGCTTACTAACCTTTTCTGTGCAAAGTTATTTCCAGTTTTAAACTTTGTTTCCATGACAACATAATGGTATAAACCCTGTAATTGTTTTGAACTATTTACAGCTGAAACAATAATGCATTTTAGGATAATTGAAACCCTTAATTGTTTTAATAAAAGGAGGGAGTCAGCATAATTATTTTTTTGTTAATCAACATAGCTTCATTTTAAATCCCATTTTCCCAGTTGTCCCACTTAATGCTGTAAATTGAACTCTCATCCCTTCATCTTTCATCTCTCATTGTTACTGCTTAATATTTAGACAGTATGGATGTGAGGCTGGTTGGTGGTCACAGTCGCTGTGCTGGTAGAGTGGAGGTTCTTCATAGAGGTCAGTGGGGAACAGTGTGTGATGATCACTGGGATTTGGCTGATGCTGCAGTGGTGTGTAGAGAGCTGGACTGTGGAGAACCTGTAGATGCTCTGGGTGATGCTCAGTTTGGACTAGGATCGGGACCAATCTGGATGGGTTTTGTCATGTGTACTGGATCAGAGACAACACTGAAGAACTGTGGATCAAGAGGATGGGGTAAACACAGATGTGACCATAGTAAAGATGCTGGAGTCATTTGCTCAGGTAACACTATTTTACATATTAAAATTAATATGCGCTTCCAGATTGGCTTCTAATTTTTAAAGAAGTTTTAAAATGTTGACTTCAATAATAAATAAATGTTATATTTATATTTGTTATGGTTTTCTTTTGTGTTTTTACTTTATTCATTATAAGACTAAAAATAAAATGGCTTTGATGTACAAATCATTATCTTGAAGCCCTACAAATAAGCCATGCTTTTGTTGATCTGTGTTGTATTTTTTAGAAGTCCGGCTGGTTGGAGGTTCTCGCTGCTCTGGGAGGTTAGAGATACTTGATGATCAGTCGTGGGTTTCAGTGTGTGACGCTGCCTTTGACCAGCAGGATGCAGAGGTTGTGTGTAGAGAGCTGGACTGTGGGGCTCCTGTACAGGTGCTGGGAGAAGATGCTTTTGGCAAAGGAGACGCTCAGATGTGGACACAAGAGATTCAGTGCAGAGGAAATGAGTCTCAGATTCACCTCTGTCCAACATCACCATCACATGAAAACAACTGTTCACATGAGCACAACATTGGTTTGCTGTGTACTGGTAACAGTTCAACTTACAACAAAGCACATTTCATTTCATTTTATTATAACAATTTAAATTCACAATAGCCTTTTCTCTTACATTCATAGACATAAGAAATGTGAGACTGGTAAATGGCAGCAGTCGCTGTGCTGGTAGAGTGGAGGTTCTTCATAGAGGTCAGTGGGGAACAGTGTGTGGTGTTGGCTGGGATTTGGCTGATGCTGCAGTGGTGTGTAGAGAGCTGGACTGTGGAGAACCTGTAGATGCTCTGTATGATGTTCATTTTGGACTGGGATCAAAACCGTTTTGGATGAAAAATGCAATGTGTACTGGATCAGAGTCTGCACTTAAGAAATGTGAATTCATACAACCAACTGATCTTGATGTGTGTCTTGATAAGAGCGCCCAAGTCATTTGTTCAGGTAAGCTAAAGCTAAAAATCCTGTCTTAATGTACAAAACAATTGCACCAAAAGCAGTCATAATTTCATTTTTTGTGACCATTTTCCAGTTTCTTTTTGACAGCACAGACTGTTAAGGTCAGACTGTAATAATCAGAGACCTTGTTAAAAATAAAATTTAGAAGCTTGTTTCTAACTCTACATTCTAATGTACACTCACCTAAAGGATTATTAGGAACACCATACTAATACTGTGTTTGACTCCCTTTCGCCTTCATAACTGCCTTAATTCTACGTGGCATTGATTCAACAAGGTGCTGAAAGCATTCTTTAGAAATGTTGGCCCATATTGATAGGATAGCATCTTGCAGTTGATGGAGATTTGTGGGATGCACATCCAGGGCACGGAGCTCCCGTTCCACCACATCCCAAAGATGCTCTATTGGGTTGAGATCTGGTGACTGTGGGGGCCATTTTAGTACAGTGAACTCATTGTCATGTTCAAGAAACCAATTTGAAATGATTCGAGCTTTGTGACATGGTGCATTATCCTGCTGGAAGTAGCCATCAGAGGATGGGTACATGGTGGTCATAAAGGGATGGACATGGTCAGAAACAATGCTCAGGTAGGCCGTGGCATTTAAACGATGCCCAATTGGCACTAAGGGGCCTAAAGTGTGCCAAGAAAACATCCCCCACACCATTACACCACCACCACCAGCCTGCACAGTGGTAACAAGGCATGATGGATCCATGTTCTCATTTTGTTTACGCCAAATTCTGACTCTACCATCTGAATGTCTCAACAGAAATCGAGACTCATCAGACCAGGCAACATTTATCCAGTCTTCAACTGTCCAATTTTGGTGAGCTCGTGCAAATTGTAGCCTCTTTTTCCTATTTGTAGTGGAGATGAGTGGTACCCGGTGGGGTCTTCTGCTGTTGTAGCCCATCCGCCTCAAGGTTGTGCGTGTTGTGGCTTCACAAATGCTTTGCTGCATACCTCGGTTGTAACGAGTGGTTATTTCAGTCAAAGTTGCTCTTCTATCAGCTTGAATCAGTCGGCCCATTCTCCTCTGACCTCTAGCATCAACAAGGCATTTTCGGCCACAAGACTGCCGCATACTGGATGTTTTTCCCTTTTCACACCATTCTTTGTAAACCCTAGAAATGGTTGTGCGTGAAAATCCCAGTAACTGAGCAGATTGTGAAATACTCAGACTGGCCCGTCTGGCACCAACAACCATGCCACGCTCAAAATTGCTTAAATCACCTTTCTTTCCCATTCTGACATTCAGTTTGGAGTTCAGGAGATTGTCTTGACCAGGACCACACCCCTAAATGCATTGAAGCAACTGCCATGTGATTGGTTGATTAGATAATTGCATTACAGTTTTTTACGATTGCTATGACAGATTTTTCAATACATTTAACAATTTTCCAAAACTCTTAACACAGTTAGCACTACATCTGTCTGTGTAAGCTATACTATTAACACATTTCTTGTTGCTTTTACACAAAATGTATACAATTAACACAAATTTAAAATGCTTGAACTTCTTTTACACACAAGCTCAAACAAGAACAAAACAATGGATTTTTACTGCCAAATTTACCAATGCTTTAACACTGTATGTCAGAACAGATAACACCATGTTCTAAACCTAACCTTACAGGCTAAAGTCAAGGTAAACAGCTGCTTATATTGTGAACTGAAACACAAATATATCCCCTGTATTTTATTCTATTCTTACTGAGAAACAGCTGATTGAATTATGCAAATAATTAGAAGATCTTTTTATTTATTTATTTATTTTTATTCTTCTGGTGCTTTTTCTGTTCGTATATTTTGTATTTTCACATTATTCCATTGCTAGTGAGAAACAGCTGATTGAAGTTATGCAAATAAGGGACAATGTGGCATTCCACCATTCCCGTCTAGTCACAGCCTGGTTTGACGCCCATCAGAGGATGATGTCCATTTTCCTTGCCCCTTACTTCCCTTTCCTCAACCCCTTTGAGGAGTTTTCTCAGCCTGGAGATGAAAGGTTTTTGACCATAGTCCACAGGACCAAATGTCCCTCCTGTATGCAAAAGATGCTGCATACAAGACATCACAGCTGAACACTACCAGGGGTGGATAAGGCATGTTACTGTAAAAGATTCTTCCCAAGATGCCTTGCCAGGGAAGATTTCAGGTGTGATGTGGATGAGAACGTGGACAAATGCAGAAGACCGGGCAGATTAGAAGATGACCTTTTCTGTTTGTATTTTTTGTATTTTCACATACAGTAATACTGTAAATGGCAGCTATATTGCATATTTTTGTTATCTTTGTTATCTGTCCTTTTGCAAATAAAGCCGTTACTGCAGTAATTCTGTCTCTGTCATCTTTTTTTCATAAACCATACATTCCATAAAGCTACTCTAAGAAAGGTCATTTATTTTGTTGTATTGAATTTTTGCTGCAAAAAAACAACAACAAAATGCATTTACATTACAAACAAAACAAAAATGTAGAGAGACTTCAAAAGAAACTGCAGTGCAAAACACAATCTATGATCAATACAATATCTATAGATATAATAGATAGTATAATATATCTATAGAATAATATGTCTGTTGTATAAGGGCAGACCTGACACATATAAAATAATGCAGTTTCTGTAATTCCATCTGATGTTAGTGTTTTTTATGACATTGTGCTATGATTGACTAAATGTTCCTGGTGTAAGAGAACATGTGTTAATGTTTTGGTAGACATGGTGTATAGTGTTAGTGTATTATTGTATTTTGAAAATTAGTTTTGTAGTTTAGTTTATAATGTGTGATTTTGAGCATGAAATTAACCGTTTTGCCAATTGTGTGTTTTAGGTGTGTTGGTGTGTTAAGAGTTTAGGAAACTTGTTAAATGTATTGAAAAAACTGTCATAGCGATTGTAAAAAACTGTAATGAGAAATTGAACAGGTGTTCCTAATAATCCTTTAGGTGAGTGTAATTCCCTGATAGGATTCATTCATAGACATTGTTGACATGAAAATGTTGAAATGTGGGCAGTCATGTAATGCATTAAGATTTTTACAGTAACAATAACTATACACTGTTTTGTATATGAGCTGTTTTTGTAGGTTACTTTCAAGTCCTTTTGGACTGGGAAAAAGTTTTGCTGACATGTATAATATGTTTTCATAATAAATATCTTTTATTTCAGAAGATTAAGGAAAATATGATTTCTTGTTGATTGATATATTAATTATATGACTGACTCATTATTGAAGTTCTCTAACTTTAAATTTAGTTTTTTTCTGTGTTGTTCTTTCAGAAGTCCGGCTGGTTGGAGGTTCTCGCTGCTCTGGGAGGTTAGAGATACTTGATGATCAGTCGTGGGTTTCAGTGTGTGACGCTGCCTTTGACCAGCAGGATGCAGAGGTTGTGTGTAGAGAGCTGGACTGTGGGGCTCCTGTACAGGTGCTAGAAGAAGATGCTTTTGGCAAAGGAGACGCTCAGATGTGGACACAAGAGATTCAGTGCAGAGGAAATGAGTCTCAGATTCACCTCTGTCCAACATCACCATCACATGAAAACAACTGTTCATATGAAAATGATGTTGGACTAGTGTGTGCAGGTTTGAGCCTTTTTTAAATAAACTTAAATCAAATTTCATGTTCCCAAAATCTACACTAAATATTAGTAAATTTTATCATCGTTTTTTCTCTTATTGTGATACTTTTTTCCTTATTCTTTCCTTTATGTCTTTACTCCCTCTTTATTTATTTTATAGACAATTTGAGAGTAAGGCTGGTTGGTGGTCACAGTCGATGTGCTGGTAGAGTGGAGGTTCTTCATAGAGGTCAGTGGGGAACAGTGTGTGGTGAGACATGGGATTTGGCTGATGCTGCAGTGGTGTGTAGAGAGCTGGACTGTGGAGAACCTGTAGATGCTCTGAGTGATGCTCATTTTGGACCAGGAATAGGAACAATCTGGACAAATCGCACGATATGTTCGGGATCAGAATCTACACTGAAGAACTGTGGAACAGTAAATTGGGGTTTTTATGACTGTGATCATACTAAAGATGCAGGAGTAATCTGCTCAGGTAAACTGCTCCAAACCTGCACTGTTTTTACATCACTGATAATTCAACTGCCTTAAAGGGAAAGTTCAACCAAAAATTAAAAACCAGTCATCATTTACTTTGTGTCTTTTCAAATCTCTATGACTTTGTTCTGTAGAGCACAAAATGTTTTTTTTATTTTTTTATTTTTTTATTTTTTTACTTTCATTATATTGAAAAGAGTACCAGGATATTCTGTAAAATTCCCCTTTTATGTTCCATAAAAATGAAAGTCAGATTATATGGATTGACATGAGAGATTGAGTAATTTGACTATTTTACTCCTTTCACATTAATAAGTGGTGCTTTATGGTAGAACAATAATGACGTGAATTACACTCCTTTAGATAAACAAAATTGAAACGTTTCTTATCTCTTGCTACTTCAGGTGTCAGGCTTATTGGAAACTCAAGTTGCTCTGGGAGGTTAGAGATACTTGATGATCAGTCGTGGGTTTCAGTGTGTGACGCTGCCTTTGACCAGCAGGATGCAGAGGTTGTGTGTAGAGAGCTGGACTGTGGGGCTCCTGTACAGGTGCTGGGAGAAGATGCTTTTGGCAAAGGAGACGCTCAGATGTGGACACAAGAGATTCAGTGTAGAGGAAATGAGTCTCAGATTCACCTCTGTCCAACATCCTTATACAAAAACAGCTGTTCACATGATAATTACCAAGGGCTGATCTGTGCTGGTGAGTTAAAAGAATATAGTAATATCATACCTTTTACTAATAGGGTGCATCTCAGTCAGCTTCATATTTCACAGTCAGAACACTGACCAAGGAGCCAGACATTTTAAGGTCTGTCTCAATCACAAAATCCTTCAAGTTCACTGGAATGTTCGCTCCCTAAAAATCCTACAATGCACTCCAAAAACTAGATGCTCACTACGTTCCCCTTAATGGAAATTCTGTTAAGTGCAAAACAAATCACACAAACCAACACAATATCAACACAACATCATCATGACATGGGATTTATTTAATTATATGTCAGTATAAACATCATCAGTAGATAGGTGGTGAACAGTATAGTAAATATTTATAATTAAAATTTGGCTAAAATGTTTCAGATATATATATAACAACAATCAAAGTATATTTCATAACATACTTTAAACAGCATAAAAAATGTCAGAAATATGTTGTGTGTTGTTAATAAATAACAGTGGTGACGTTTTATGACACAAGCACCTAGTCATATCACGGGGAATTGAAAAATCAGTGTCCAAATGTGTAGTGAGCCAGTGTGCTTTACCAGTGCTGAATTTGTGTACACAATATACTGATACGCGACCTAGTGTGCTTACGGAGATGCAATCACAGTCTCTATCTGTATTTTTCTGCCACTTAGATAAAAAGAATGTGAGGCTGGTTGGTGGCAACAGTCCCTGTGCTGGTAGAGTGGAGGTTCTTCATAGAGGTCAGTGGGGAACAGTGTGTGGTGCTGGTTGGGATATGGCTGATGCTGCAGTGGTGTGTAGAGAGCTGGACTGTGGAGAACCTGTAGATGCTCTGGGTGATGCTCATTTTGGACAAGGATCAGGACCAATCTGGATGAATCTTGTCATGTGTGCTGGATCAGAGTCAACACTGAAGAACTGTGGGTCATCAGGATGGAACTTACATGACTGTATTCACAATTTAGATGCCGGCGTCATCTGTTCGGGTGAATAATTTAACTGATTGCCCATTAATATGTTGTGACGTAAAGAATATTTTGTTTGGAAAACTGTTTGTATGTTTATTTTATTTAACTATCAAGCATTTGTTTTTGTCTACTGTGCACTGTCATTCCTGTAATATTAACAGGTCATAAAGCTTCCAGACTCGTTAATGGATCTCACCTGTGCTCTGGGAGGTTGGAGATACTTGATGATCAGTCGTGGGTTTCAGTGTGTGACGCTGCCTTTGACCAGCAGGATGCAGAGGTTGTGTGTAGAGAGCTGGACTGTGGGGCTCCTGTACAGGTGCTGGGAGAAGATGCTTTTGGAAAAGGAGACGCTCAGATGTGGACACAAGAGATTCAGTGCAGAGGAAATGAATCTCAGATTTCATTTTGCTCAATTTCATTATCACACAAACAAAGCTGTACCAGTGACTATAATGTGGGACTGATCTGTTCTGGTAAGTTATAAATATTCAGTGTCTCCTTGTTTGTATTTAAAACAGTATATGTTCTCTGTCAGCTGCATTATACTTTATTTTAACTTCTGTTCTTTATTCAGGCTACACAGAGGCCAAACTGATGAACGGTTCAGACTCCTGTTCTGGAAAAGTGGAGCTTCGGTTCCTTAATGAGTGGGGCTCAGTGTGTGATGCATGCTGGGATATGAGAGCTGCCAGTGTCCTCTGTAGACAGCTGAATTGTGGGATTGCTGTGTCTGTTGTGGGATCAGACTGGTTTGGAGAGGGAAGTGGTGAAATCTGGGCTGATGTGTTTGATTGTGACGGGAATGAAACAAAACTCTCAGAATGTTCCATCTCTTCATGGAGTCGAGCTGAATGTTCTCATAGACGAGATGTTGGAGTCATTTGCTCTGGTAAACTTATTTGACACTGAGAGCATTATGCTCTTTTTCACCATGTTATAACACAATTCTTATTTTAGTAAAACATGAGATCTTCTCCTCAGGTTCTTCTCTGGCTGTTCATCACGGTCTGGTGCGGTTGTCTGGAGAGAGACAGTGTGAGGGGGAGCTGGAAGTTTCCATCCATCAGATCTGGAGGAGAGTTCTGCTGGACTCCTGGAGTCTCACTGAATCCTCTGTGGTCTGCAGACAGCTGGGCTGTGGCTCTGTGCTGAACTTCTCCGGCTCCTCTTCATCCAGTCCTGAACACAGTCATGAGTGTGTGACGGGCTTCCAGTGCTCTGGGAGTGAAGCTCATCTGGGGAACTGCAGCTCTCCACAAACTCTCAACTGCAGCTCCACACAACAGCTGTCAATCACCTGCCTTGGTGAGAAGAGCAACATCTGGGCAGATTCTTCAATTGTTAGTGATCAATAATTTGTTTTTCTCTCTCTGAATATCAGGTCGCGGGTCCATCAGGCTGGTGGGTTCTGGGGGAGACTGTGCAGGGAGGCTGGAGGTTTTTCACAGCGGCTCATGGGGGACAGTGTGTGATGACTCCTGGGATATTAAAGATGCCCATGTGGTGTGCAGACAGCTGCAGTGTGGAGTGGCCCTCAGTAACCAGCAGGTACCAGCCTGGTTTGGTCCTGGTTCTGGACCCATATGGCTGGATGAGGTGGAGTGTGAGGGGAATGAGACGTCCCTGTGGAACTGCTCTTCTCCGGGCTGGGGGAAACATGACTGTCAACACAAGGAGGATGTAGGAGTCGTGTGCTCAGGTAAACGGTACACTAGTGTGAAAATGTGTTATTCAGTAACATTTAAAATCAAAAAAAGTTTTTTCAAGATATTTCAGTCAGTCATGTATATGTACCATTCTGTGGTAGAAATGTATTGGGGTTGGATGAAAGTTAAAGTTGATTCTCATCCTTTTGCATGTATAGAGTTTAAAGAGATCAGGTTAACTGAGGGCTGTGAAGGGAATGTGGAGGTTTTCTACAATGGATCCTGGGGTAATGTGTGCTGGAACCAGATGGACAGAGACACAGCGAGTCTGATCTGTCAAGAGCTGAACTGTGGAAGATCTGGTGTTGAATCCTCTTCTACACCAAGACTGGAATCAGCTCCTAACTGGCTGGATATAGTATCATGTCGACCACATGACTCCACACTATGGCAGTGTCCGTCTTCACCCTGGGGAGAGAATTACTGTAATAAAGATGAAGTGGTCAAGATCACCTGCTCAAGTGAGATGATATTTAAATGACCTAAGATGGTCTCAGTAGTCATGTTTCTTTAAATACAATATGTATATCTAATGTGGAGAGTAAACTCATGTTTCTGAAAAACTAAACTGAGCTGAAGTGGAATTCTTAATACGTTTAACATAGATATTATTGCTTTTATATCCTAATTTTCACTTCAGTTTTATTCATTTTCTCATGTTTTATTCTTAGTGGAGGAAAGTTCTGAGTCTCCTCGGAGTCATCTGACATGTTCTACCTCACCATCTCCTCACCAGAGACAGTGTTCAAGTAAGTTTTTTGACAAATTTGCACACAAAAAAAATGTTTTTTTTATTTTTTTATGTTATCATGTTCTCCCTGTGTCTGAGTGGGTTTCCCCCACAATCCAAAGACATGCAGCATATGAATTGGACACAATAAATTGCCCTCAAGTGTGAGCGAGTATATGAAGCCCTGTGATGGACTGGCCATCTGTCCAGGGTGTTCCCTATCTGCGGTCCGAGATGCTTGGATAGGCTCCAGCATCTCTGTGACCCTACGGATGATGAGCACTTTGAAGGATGGATGGATGAATTTCATAAATCTAATCATAGACCAGTGTGTTTTTTGTTGTAAATGTTGTGCTGAAGCTGGTCATTGATGGTTTCTGTGTGTGATTTAGATCATGTTCCTCTCAGACTGAGTGGAGGTTTGGGCCGGTGCTCTGGGAGGCTGGAGGTGTATCATAACGCTGTGTGGGGTTCAGTCTGTGCTGATCTGTGGGACATCAGCGATGCTCAGGTGGTCTGCAGGCAGCTGGGTTGTGGAGCAGCACTGAGGGCTGATGGGAATTCAGTCTTTGGTGCTGGTGAAGGTGTTGTGTGGCTGAACAGAGTCGAGTGCAGAGGGAATGAGATTCACCTGTGGGACTGTCCTCTCTCCCTGAAGAACCACACTGACTGCTCCCACAAAGAGCACGCTGGACTCACCTGTGCAGGTCACAGCAAAACACTGAGCAATTGTAGTCATTTTCACATCATTTTAGAGTGAATAATATCTCTGTATTTGCATGAAATCGAATGTGTTTGTGTCTGTTTTGGCAGATTTGTCAGTGTCCACTACTCCTGCCACAACAACATCAGCTTCTCCTCCAGTTTCTCAGACAATGCGCTCAACATCAGTCACTCCTCCACAAACTCCTCCAGTGTCTCTCTCTGTGCTTGTGGTTGTACTGGGAGTTTTGCTCTTACTGCTCTTAGTGCCACTGCTTATACTGATTCAGCAGAACAGAGTGATGAGGAGAGGTAGGAGAGATCCAGAGACTGTCATATTGTGTCTTATTCAGTGTGTGATCAGTCATGTGTTGTGAACTGACAGCAGGTTTGTCTGTCTACACTCACAGCTCTCTCTAAGAGGAGACACAAGACGAAGACTGAGGCCGTTTATGAGGAGATTCATCACAGACCCACTAATAGACAGAGTTTCTTCACTCAGAGGGGTGAGTAAATGTCATAGAGTCTGATTTGAGGAGATCATTATCACTTTATTAATGGGGGAGAGTAGAATAAATCGCATATATCCATTTGTGGGACTTTTGTGTGTTATCTGTAAGATATACAGTGTTAGTGTTGAGATTCAAAGGAAGTGGAGATTTTGGCTGATTTACGATTGTGAACGTGTGTCTGATGAATCTACTTCTCCATAATAGGAAGTGTCCTTTCTGAAGAACAACATTCTGGGTATGAAGATGATGATGAGCTTCTTTCAGGTTAGAAGACTCAAGTATAAATCAATATAACTCAAATCTTATCACATACAGAAATGAATGGATGTTAAATTAATTAAAAACATTCACTCAGCAGGTTACGGAGTGTCAATTATGTAAACTCTTCAGCCCATAATAATTCAGATAAGGATTTATTGAATTTTTTTTTCTTTCATCTACTCTTTTTAAAGCGAATTTTGCAGGAGGAGCCGCACCTGACTACTATAATGACATCACCACCACTGAAGGGCCAAATAAAGGTCAGTGAGTTTAACTGATTTCACTAAATTAAATTAACTATTGGACCTCTGAATAGTTAAAGCAGTTTTTGTTTATTTCCTCCTTGCTGTTAACTCATTTAGAAGAGCAGCAAATCACACCTGAGAATTATGATGATATAATCACTGTTGGACTGAGATCTCGTGATACAGGTTTATTTCTTATCATTTCTAGAGGTTTTATTTAATTATATTTTATTTAATAAGGGTTTAGTTAATTATACATAGGCACTGTTTCAAAATCCAAATTTTTGCACATTTAATGGATGCATTTAATTTTTCATTATTTTGTCTATTTGTCTCTTTTGACTTGCCAGAAAACTATGATGACGTCATCATTGTTAGACAATTCTCCAAGGATAAAGCAGGTGTGGGATTCAAATTACTCTCTTAAATTTCATGTTTTTTTGTTTGTTTGTCTTCAAATTATAGTTGCATTTAAACTTATGTAATTAATAATGGACACATTTATAATAGAGGGTGTTCAGGAGGAGTATGATGATGTGAAGAATATCAGGGAATATATGAGTGACATGTTTGGTATGTTACTGACACCTTTTTACCTTACACTGAATGTGTTTAATTTTTATAATTGCTTTATAATATCAATTTCTGTGATTATGATAGCTCATTTAACTTGATTGTCAGTATTGATGTGTTGCATATATTGATACATTAATTTGCTCTTGTTTTCTAATAACAGATTATGATGATGTGGGGGAGGAGCCAGGAAAACAGGGAGGGACTTAATAACTGAAACTACAATCACTGCATCAAATATTTTCAAAGCTTTTAAGTGGTCTGCAGTTTAAGTGTCTTAGATACTAAATACGTTTTAACTGCTATCCACCATATGTAACCACATGTAATATTTTGCATTGAAATCTACTTAATTACATTTAATCAGTGTTTAACAGGAAAAAATGCTTAGTTTAAACTTCTCTTTCCAAAAGTTTTTATACAAAACACGTTTTTGTGATCTCATTGCAATGGAACATGATGTAGACATGGCAATTTGAGAGAAAGAAAGAAAATCTATATTTTAGTGGTAAAATAATTATTGAAATTGTTTATTTTGACAACCATTGTCTTTTTGAACCTAAAGGGTCCAGCTATGCTGGGAGTATAGCAACAGCGCTTGCTTGTTCAACCCAGCTTCTGGATGTTAAATGTATACTTGTTTTGTAATCAGTGTTGTTGATAATAATACCAAATTAGAAATGTCCAAAGATTGGATATTTTGTTGATATTAAGCCATTTAAGGAAAATATATTGTTTTATAAAGGAAATTATGGGTTGGAGATAATTTCCCTAGACACGTGTGACTAAAGTTAATCAGAAACTTTGTGAAACCCACTTAGAATATTTAGATTTTCCATGTTTCTTATGAAAATGTATGTTCTGCCAATAATAATGATGTAAATGTGCTTTATTTTATTAATGTTATGAAAACAAGGGTATTTAAGAATAGATTGCCATATTTTTGTAACGAGAGTTGAAGGTGCAAGCGGCTAGGATAGCTGTCTGTATAATTTAGGGTTTGAGAACAAGATTTAGGTAATCTTGTGGTTTCCGTGAAACAGTAGAGATAAGTGGGACTGAGGAATAATTATAATATTAAGTTGAATCTGCAGACTAACCATTTGATAGAAGAATAAGCTTTTAAAAACCAGTGTTAATAAAATTGATGACACATTAAATGTTTATACTGTATGAAGAGTAACTGACCTGATACAAATAGTGAGACAGAAGAGAGCAAATGCTGTAAGCAGATGATGTTTTTGTAAAAGTTTGATTCTGATTGGAAAGATAAACAATAACTTGACTGGCTCCAAACAAAGAAAGTGCCAAAATAACACAAATTGAAAGAAAAGTCTGTGTTAATATGGGTTAGAAAATAGATCAATGTAAATATGATGAAGATTATGATTCAGCTATTGTAATTGGGACTGTAAAAGGAAAATGCAGAGAACTGCTTATCAGTGGCTCTGTTTGCATTTCCTGAATAGGACACACTGCTTCAGGGGTGTGAAGTAAGCTGGAGCTGTTTGAAAGCTCACGTGATTAAACAACAGGCAAGGTGACAGGAAGTGTTTTTATTGCGGTCAGTGGGCATTCAGTGAGTGTTTGGATGACGATATTAAAGTTTAATTCTGAGAAAGAACTAAGAATGTGATCAATGCAGTGGTAAGGAAAGTGAAAAGAATGTGCGAGTAAATGAGGGAGAAAAGAAAGTTGATAGATGGAACTTTTGAAAGTTATAAGAAGATTGAAAGATTTAAGTGTAAGGAATTCCTTTTGAAAGGAAATAACTATAAAAGTACGGTCATTAAAAGGATGATTGTGTTTTGAATGAAACGCTTTGATAAAGTTTTAGATGATATAGAGAGACAAATCTAACAAATGATTTATAATGATAATCAAAAAAAAAAATGTATGACAAGCAGAGAGCGCAGCCTCAAAAGTTAGTATGAATCATAGAAGCAGATTGATAAACTCCTAGAGAAAACATTGAAGTCGGGTATTAAATTATGGTAATTGAAAACCTGACAACTAAAATTGAAATGAAACTTGAAACGTTATTAAGAACTAGAATAATTATTATTATTTCTTTAAGATAAAATAAACAGAAGCAGTGTTACAGGATTAACAGTTGCTAAATGTAAAATGTGTAAAAAAAGGCATTTGATTCAACAAAAGCTTGTTAATGTTGATTTTAAAAGATAAGCTTGTGATTTGCTGAAACAATTTGCTTATCTAAATCTGACATGTGCTGTGACTGAAACTGCCACAGTTTCAGTGTAACAGAGACTCATTCTGAGTGGAAATTTGTAATGTCTAAATTACAATACATGTAATTTATGGAAAAGATGCCTTAAGATGGGCTACAGTTAAAAAAGATGGTAGATAAAGTCTGAAGTTAAAAGTTTATGAGAATGCAGTGTACCAGTCCTGAATGCCTCAAGAGTCTCTCTCTCATTCAATGTCAGCTGAAAGCTGTTGTCTGAGCCTGTGTAAAGCACAGTGTTTCAGTTGAAAATCATAGATATGGAAAAGCTAAAACAAATCATGCTACAGGCATTTCAGATTTGATAAATTTAGAGGACAATTTGTAAATGTTTTAGAAATAAAACTGAATGATTTAAAAGAAGTCTTTAAAATAATAATGCAGACCTTAAATGATAGAAGTGACATTTTTGACTAGTTTATTTTAGGACTTCTTTGTCTGATATTAGCCTCCACCATGAAACAGGGCCAATGGCTCCGGCTACAGAAGTAACACACTGTTAGAGGGTTCTCCAACACCTTTTCAAGGGTTTTTTACAGTAACTTACTGGCAACACTGTTGCCAGTAAGTTACTGTAATTAAGAGTTACAGTACCAAACCGTATTTCAGTTTTGTGTAATACAGTGCATTACTGTAAAAACGAAGCTAATCAGTACAGTGCATTACTGTAAAAACTAAGCTAATCAGTACACTACTGTAATTATTTTTATTTGTACTAAATATAAATTAGATTTGATAATTTTGATATATGATTAATTTTATTTTTATCCTACATAAGTACTACTTTCATACAAACCAATTAGACAAAGTTATCACAAAATACCATTTTTTTTATTTAAAACATTTCATATCACAAAATAAACATGCCAATGCTGGAAATGATGTGTGAAATTTTTACACATTAATGGGTAAGTTTAGAGACAACATTTTTTGTGTTAATTTTAACTCATTCATTGTGTTAATGATTTTAACAAAGTAAATATGTCAGAGAGGTTAGCACAAAGATGTGTAAACGTGTTAAATTAACACATTATGTGCTGTCCTTCACTGCAAACATTTTTGAAAACATACATAAAATCATAAACAAAACATTAGCATTTGACTAAATGAATGTAGAGTCATTGGTTGTTTAGCTTATACAAGTATTATAATGAAATATCAACCATTACATTCATAAAACTGCAGAATATAAATACATTAAGCATTCAAAAAGGAAATGTCCAAAACAGGACAAAACACAGTTCTTTTCACAATACAAGATACATAACCCCACCTTAAAAATAATTTCACTTATTTCCAAAAATGTGTTGGATTCATGTACACTGGTGGCCAAAAGAAGTATTTAAGTGTCTTAATGTTTTTGAAAGAAGTCTCTTTGATGCTCAAGAAACATTTATTATTATTATCAATGTCTGACTGTCTACTCCATCTTTTCTACAGCATAGGAGTAAAAGTCATCATCAAAATAATCTTTAAAAAGCCAACACAATGTTTTTGTCCACCTTTGTGAATAAATGAACTTCTCCAAAGATTGGTTCCTGTTCAGAACTTGATTGACAACATCAGAGTGTTCCCTGGTCTGCATGCGTGCCCACAAACACAAATGTACTCAGTCCTTCAGAGGAGATCCCGGTTCCAAAACTATATGAGAGAGAGAGAGAGAGAGAGAGAGAGAGAGAGAGAGAGAGAGAGAGAATATTAGTGTCACATTATTTTTAACCTCCTTTTTTGTTAATTTTTATTATTATTTTCACAAAAACTTATGAATATATATTTGTAAACAGCTTTTGTCAATAAATAGCATACAAAAGAACTAAATTAAATTATGCCAGATTAAATTTTAATACTTACAAATCCTAAATTCTGTCCAAAAATGCTGAGATGCATAGAAAGAAGTTGAACGACTGAAATAGATGATTTTAGCCCATTTCAGCTTGTCTGCAGTGAAGGAGTACCTGTTTGAGACAAATACACAGTAAGATACATGCAAGAAATCACTGTGTGATGATCGTTCTCCTTCCTACAGTAGTTAACCCACCTGTGCGCTGATATTAGGACCTTCCTAGTCAGGTGGAACTGCAATGGTAGAGTCGCTGGCTAATAAAATATAAAAATAATACAAAAATATAAACTTAAGTTGTTTAGAATGCTAGATTTGGTCTGAATGAATTAGTGAGAGTTTTACTGCAGTGCTTACCTGGATACATTTAATCTGGTGAGACTGAACAAAGACAATGGTCCATCTTCTGATTGGTTCATTTGCTGTGTAATAAAGTTAGACATAATGCAAAGGTCACTTATTTGATATAAAGTTAGCCAATTTTATAGAGATTTTATAAGATATTGTTAGCTACCTAGTTTGCACCAGTGGCTCAAAAGCAATTTTCACATAGTGTATGCTAATCATTTCAGCAAACTTCTCAAAATATATCACAAATGGGCTGGCCTACCTCTGGAATCTTGCTTAGTCACTGGCGCGAAATGGCGCTTTGTTGCAGTTGCCTTTAAACACAAAAATGGAAGTAAATATTAAATTCCATTAAAAAAAAACTATAATATGGTATAGTTTGCAAACTAATGCTAAAACTATAAAGGTTCTCATCAGTAGGCCAACATTAGGATATAAACAGAATTTCACATTAGTTTATTCACATTTATTGTTAATGTAAACGCGTTGCTCGTTGGCATATTTTAACTCGACAATTCAATAATCTAACAAAGTGTGTAAAATGAAACTTTAGCTCAGTTTACCATGGTAAAGTTCGTTACCGCCATGTTGACGACGAGTAACGTTAGGCTAACGTTAACGTTATAACATACGTTAAACTGGGCACAATCCTGTCAACATACACAGAATGTTTTTTTTTTTTTTTTTTTTTTACCTTGCTTGCTGATCTCTCTCTCGGTGAAGTGAATTCCGTCTCTTCCCCGGGCCAGACACGAACGTCGCGATCCAACAAAAGACAAGACCCCATTACCTACACTGGATGTCTGTCTGACGCGACACGACAAATCCCAGACAGTGTAGTGATGCGCCGCGGCCGTTATATTTCAGACGTAGTCCGATACGAGTCCAAGCGCTCGCACTAGTTCTTACAAGGGATAAACAGGTTTGCATTTAAAGGTCCGGTCGCTTCAATGTGTCCAATATAGACAGCCTCTGGCTATTATAGCGTTGTAGACACGTGGTGTAAGGCAAAAATTAGGAAATAAAAAGCACGGTGGAATGGTGCCAGCCAGAGAGGCAGTTACGTCAAATACAGTAGTATACAGCAAATTAAAAAAATACAGTAAGTCTCTGTATGTGGTGTTAGACGTCACAGAAAATTCCCATGATGCAATTGGAATCACAGTTATTTACTGTAAAGAGAAATAGCAGTATAATACTGGGGGATTTAAAGTAAATAACTGTAGAAATTACAGAAAAGTCTAACAGTGCAGTACACTGAATGTACGGTTGTGATCTAAATTCACTGACTATAATCTAAGCAGCTAGGTTGCTACCTTTTAGATGATTAATGAATTTAAATGATTAAATACTGCTGTTATTAATCTGTCTCCCTGTGTGAACACTGCAGTCCGAATGGCTCTGATGACTCTTGAATGTGCCTTTCCTAAGCTCCAGAAAACAACTGATTCTGTTGAGGAAAACTGATTTTGTGATGGGAAGAACGGTTACCAGTGTGTACGAAGTGATTACCCCTGGGACGGGTAAGATCCTCTTTGGCCAGAGGGGGACAACCTAAGCCAGGGGGGTCACGCCACAAAAACTGGGCATCTCCTGATGGAGGTGTTTTATGTGAGATGGGTATGAGAGTGGCGCTGATTGACTGAGAGGCCACCAGCATCAGCAGATCATTGAGAGGCGAGATGAGCTGTGAGAAGTCACGGCAGTCTGACCCAGAAAATGTGAGTCCCTCTATACCACTGATCAGAAAACCGCATTCATTGTATGGCTTGTTTTTCTGACAAGTGTCTGCAACTATGCCAGGGAACGACACCCTGAAGAAAAGTTATTGCTTAAGAGCTGATCCAAATGGGCTTTCAAGAGCCAGCAGAAACCATTGAACTAATCTAATTATCTGTTGTGGAGACAGTAACAAAAACTTTTGTAATTTTAGTGGCCTGATGGGCACGGAAAACGCAGAGATTGTGTTGATGTTGAACTAATGTGTCAGTTCTGACTCCTGTAGATCATTAGACATGACAAAGGACCATTATAAGATATGGTGGTGGCTGAAAATAAAGGTCAAAGGTTAGTATAATGAATTACACTGTCTAAATTACAGTCTTAGGAGACTGTTGAAAAATATGATTTGTTTACAGAGAGGGAGACTGTTTGGGACAAATGGTATTGTGTATGTCTTTCTGCTATCTGCAAGCTGAAGTATTGAATAATGAACCAAAACAATCCAGCTGACTTTTCTAAAATCAAATGAATAATGAACAGACATGCTTTGAAACTGGTTAAGAGGCCATAAAAAACATTAGATAAAAGATACAGGAAAATGTAAGGTTAAAATGTCATTTAAAATGTAAATCTTTTTAGAGAAAAGATATGAATAAAAAATATGAGCGGTCAGGGATGAGTGTGAGTGTTAATTCATGTTTTGTACAGTATGTGTTAATTTAGGACAACTATTCTGTCTGAATAGTGTGTATAAATGTGTCATTAACCTCTGGAAAGAGTGTTTTAACATTAAAGATGGGTTAAGGCAAATGACAAATTTGAAAGTAAGCTGAGGATTGTGAGTCAATCTGATGAGAAGACAACACAGAACATAGGACGAGCTTTAAGTTGATTGATCATCGAACTCTGTCTGTTAATTATTATTTTGGTCATTTATGATGTGCAGTAGATTTGAATTACTTTCTGGACAGGTTTAAGTATTGATGTGTAAATTAGAATTGTGAAGTCGTAGATAGCCATCAGTCATGTGTTGAGAAAATGTTATAGATTTGACAGCAACAAACACACAGGCTAAGTAAATATCAGATTATCCAGAGAACCCTTAACAGTTATGTATTGTAAAAAGGGGGAGATTCTTGTTTGACCGACGTTGACGAAGTGTGCACACCACAACCTGACCTGACCAATTGATGACCTGGAGAATGTTCGTAGATGACAGTTGCTTAAGAGACCAAACAATAGGCCTGAAAAGCAAGAGACTAGGGGTCGTTGCCCTTACAATAGGTTAATAAGAAGATAAAATTGTGGCTTTACGTAATATTTTCTGTTCCAGAGGCAAAGAAAGATGTCTGGAGGATAGATGTCTGGAGAACATCCAGACATCTTTGGTTTAGTGTGAATGGCAAACTAAATCCAAAAAACCCTTATGTTAATTTGATGCACAAGTTGAATTCTGCATCAAAAGGGGGATGGGTTTGGGATTTGCTAAAAGCCATCGCACAGGTGGGATCTGTCTGTAAGTGTGCAAATAACAAAGATTGTTTCAACAGGAAACACCAGGGGACGCGGCAGCAAAGGCTGTGGCATGACAGCAGACAAAATCAGGGCAGAATGTGCCCCCATAAAATAACGGCTATGGATGAAGTTGGCTAAACATCCTGGCCTGGGTTATTATTGTGGCAAAAAAAGGTGCCACCTGCGCAGCGCATAACTTAAAATTTTCATTTTGCAGGATGTCAGGATGTTTTGAACCAAACAGAACTGATTCTGTATTGTTTTATTAACATGAGCAAAATGGGTTGAATGTTTTTCAGGGGAACAAGGACCCTGAGTGCTATTCAGTGAGCAAAATTATCTGATGACAATATGTTTCAGGCTGTTGAATCCACAGGTCACACCAAAGGGACGACAAGAAAAGCGGTTACTAACAACATCACTTAAGGTCTCCATTCGCAGGTGACAGCAGACAGTAAATGACTCATTCCAGAGGGGGTGTGATCGTGATCTAGATTTGAAAATGATTGGAGAGTGTGAGACCTGGGTCAAAGCATCTCACCTTAAACTACACCAACCAACATCAGCAACCCCACACGCCGACGCGGAGGGCAGTGAGGGATCAAGGGCGTGCTAGCAACGCACCTCTCTCGCCTACGGGGGAAAAACCATTGCAACGGCGCGCAAAGTGTCAAAATGGTGAAGATGGAACGTCCATGGGGCAACGAGATGATCAACACATCTGGAGAAAAATGTTGACCAATTAATGGTTGAAGAAAAGTTTGATGATTTTATTTGATTGAATCAAACTAGGTATTGATTTGTTTGGTGCAAATGTAGAAAATCTATTAACTGATGTGTAATAAGAAAAAAGACGGTCCGTAATGTAAATATTAGAGTTAATTTTGAACAACTACATTGGTTAGAAGGATGAACAAAATTATGCAGACGATTTGAGTAGCAGTTACAGGGAAAAGTATTAACTGAGTTAAGGTATGTTTTCTTTTCTTTTTCTTCCTAAGGACGATGATATGTAAAGGAAAGTTAAAAGCAACAGTCATCCGTGTTACGAGATGATTTATTTTTCTTTATTTTTTTTCTTTCAAGGTTCAAGTAGAGTGATCAGGTATACGAAAATCAGATATGAAAGGTAACTGTGATGTAAAGACTTGAAACAACTCTTATCATTTACGGGTTTGATGCAGAATTAGAAACAAGCGTGTTTTTAAGTTGTTATAATCAAACCTGATGTTAATGAAACCAAATCGTTTATCAGAGAATGATAAAGAGGAGGAATTGTTATGGAAAAAATGATCTTTTCTTTGTATTTTATTTTCAATGATTTAACAAATGAATGCCATACATTTATTTGGCTGTATTTGAATTTCTTTTTATAATGTTGATACAGCTGGAAGGGTGTGTGTGAGATTTCAGAGGTGAGAAGATTCCCGAGCTGGGGAGGGGTTAGGGGAGCCACAGGGGTTCCTGTTTCTTTTGTTTGGTGGGGGCTGTAAAAGATAGCTTTGAGGAGAACATTATAAAACTGCCAGCCAAACACCTCTAAGGGGTCCACTCCACCTGCAGCTGGACTTTATAAATGAAAGGAACATTTCTTGCAAGAAATAAATATCTTTTAAGGACCATTTGAATCCTGATGTCTCTTATGCCTGATGCTGTTTTGTTAGTTATTGTTTTTGCCGCAACACTCACTATGTCCCCTTAATAGAAATTCTGTTAGGTGCAAAACAAATCACACAAACCAACACAATATCATCATGACATGCGATAGACGATTTGAAATGACAAATCGTAATTTAATTATATGTCAGTATAAACATCAGTAGATAGGTAGTAGATATTATATAATTAATATTAGATATTAAATGTAGTAAATATTTATAATAAAAATTTGGCTAAAATGTTTCAGATATATATATAACAACAGTCAAAGTATATTTCGTAACATACTTTAAACAGCATAAAAAATGTCAGAAAGATGTTATGTGTGTTGTTAATAAATACCAGTGGTGACGTTTTATGTCACAAGCACCTAGTCATATCACCGGAAATTGAAAAATCAGTGTCCAAATGTGTAGTGAGCCAGTGTACCAGTGCTAAATTTGTGTACACAATATACTGATACGCAAACTAGTGTGCTTACGGAGATGCAATCAAAGTCTCTATCTGTATTTTTCTGCCACTTAAGCCCCTTTCACACAGCGCTTTGAACCCGGCAAATTGCCGGCAAATTGCCAGAGCGCCTTCTGTGTGAACGCAAACTCGACCCGGGATTTATGCCGGGATCGATGCCGGGTCGGGACCTAGTAACATTGCCGTGTTCAGTCCCGGAACGCGCGCTGTGTGAACAAAAGCCGTAATAATGCCGTGTCGTAGTGATGACGCTGAAGCGCGGGATCGTTCGCCAGCTGTGAAACGGTACGTAAAGCGCAATTTTATGATCGAATCAGAGAAAACAATGCACAAGCGTGGTTTCTCGAGAGAGAGATCGCAGCTCATAAGCAAACTTAAGACGCTGCTGAGATTACAAGTCACATCGATGTCACGTGTCTTTACGGCATTTTTACGGGTTGTGTGTGAACACACTCTCTGATTCCGGAAAATCACTGGCAGTGTGAATGAACCAAAATCAAACGAACCCGGGTCAAATCCCGGGTCACTTTATTCGTGTATTTTCCGGAATCTCTGTGTGAAAGGGGCTTTAGATAAAAAGAATGTGAGGTTGGTTGGTAGTCACAGTCGCTGTGCTGGTAGAGTGGAGGTTCTTCATAGAGGTCAGTGGGGAACAGTGTGTGATGATTTCTGGGATATGGCTGATGCTGCAGTGGTGTGTAGAGAGCTGGACTGTGGAGAACCTGTAGATGCGTGATGCTCATTTTGGACCAGGATCAGGACCAATCTGGATTGGTGGTACATTTTGTGCTGGATCAGAGTCTACACCGAAGAACTGTGGGTCAGGAGGATGGAGCGTACATGCCTGTACTCACAGTTCAGATGCCGGTGTCATCTGTTCGGGTGAATAATTTAACTGATTGCCCATTAATTTGTTGTTACATATAATATTTTGTTTGGAAAACTGTTTGTATGTTTATTGTATTTAACTATCAAGCATTTGTTTTTGTCTGCTGTGCACTGTCATTCCTGTAATATTAACAGATCATCAAGCTTCCAGACTCGTTAATGGATCTCACCTGTGCTCTGGGAGGTTAGAGATATGCTTCTAAGATGCTTTTGGCAAAGGAGATGCTCAGATGTGGACACGAGAGATTCAGTGCAGAGGAAATGAGTCTCAGATTTCATTTTGCTCAATTTCATTATCACACAAACAAATCTGTACCAGTGACTATAATGTGGGTCTGATCTGTTCTGGTAAATTATAAATATTCAGTGTCTCTTTGTTTGTATTTAAAACAGTATATGTTCTCTGTCAGCTGCATTATACTTTATTTTAACCTCTATGTTCTTTATTCAGGTTACACAGATGCTAAACTCATGAACGGTTCAGACTCCTGTTCTGGAAGAGTGGAGCTTCGGTTCCTCAATGAATGGGGCTCAGTGTGTGATGCATGCTGGGATATGAGAGCTGCCAGTGTCCTCTGTAGACAGCTGAATTGTGGGATTGCTGTGTCTGTTGTGGGATCAGACTGGTTTGGAGAGGGAAGTGGTGAAATCTGGGCTGATGTGTTTGATTGTGACGGGAATGAAACAAAACTCTCAGAATGTTCCATCTCTTCATGGAGTCGAGCTGAATGTTCTCATAGATGAGATGTTGGAGTCATCTGCTCTGGTAAACTTATTTGACACTGAGAGCATTATGCTCTTTTTCACCACAATTCTTATTTTAGTAAAATATGAGATCTTCTCCTCAGGTTCCTCTCTGTCTGTTCATGATGGGCTGGTGCGGTTGTCTGGAGAGAGACAGTGTGAGGGGGAGCTGGAAGTTTCCATCCATCAGGTCTGGAGGAGAGTTCTGCTGGACTCCTGGAGTCTCACTGAATCCTCTGTGGTCTGCAGACAGCTGGGCTGTGGCTCTGTGCTGAACTTCTCCGGCTCCTCTTCATCCAGTCCTGAACACAGTCATGAGTGTGTGATGGGCTTCCAGTGCTCTGGGAGTGAAGCTCATCTGGGGAACTGCAGTTCTCCACAAACTCTCAACTGCAGCTCCACACAACAGCTGTCAATCACCTGCCTTGGTGAGAACAACAACATCTGGGCAGATTCTTCAGTTGTTAGTGATCAATAATGTGTTTTTCTCTCTCTGAATATCAGGTCGCAGGTCCATCAGGCTGGTGGGTTCTGGGGGAGACTGTTCAGGGAGGCTGGAGGTTTTTTACAGCGGCTCATGGGGGACAGTGTGTGATGACTCCTGGGATATTAAAGATGCCCATGTGGTGTGCAGAATGCTGCAGTGTGGAGTGGCCCTCCAGCAGTTACCAGCCTGGTTTGGTCTTGGGTCTGGACCCATATGGCTGGATGAGGTGGAGTGTGAGGGGAATGAGACATCCCTGTGGAACTGCTCTTCTCCAGGCTGGGGAAAACATGACTGTCAACACAAGGAGGATGTAGGAGTTGTGTGCTCAGGTAAACATTTCAGTGTTGTAAAAAATTGTTATTCAGTAACATTTAAAATCTAAAATATCTTCTGGCAATATCTAACATTTTTCAGTTACACATACAGGGGTTTTACAGTGAAACAGAAACTGTGGTTTGAGACCACAATAATTTATTAGTATGGTGTACTTTATTAGTAGACTCTTTTTGCAGCATCAATTCGTCTTGGGACATATGTAAGTCCTTCATAGAGGCCAGAGGGATTTTGAGCCATTCCTCTTCCAGAACAGTGGCCAGGTCACTATGTAATGCTGGTGGAGGAACATGTTTTCTGACTTGCTCGTCCAAAATCTGGCTCAAAAATATTTAGATCTGGTGACTGTTCAGGCCGTGTTCAACTCCACTTTCATGTTCATCAATTCATTCTGTCACAAGTCTTGCTGTATGTAGCATTATTATGCTGATACACAGCACAGTGTGCTTCAGGGTACAATGCTTGAACCATTAGGTGCACATGGTCCTCCAGAATGGTTCGGTAGTCTTTGGCAGTGACGTGCCCATCAAGCACAGTAGGGAACAGTTTTGGTGGAAACAGGAGAGTTGAGGTGGGGATTTAATTCTGCAGTGAGTTGGGCAGCTGTGGTTTTATGCTTTTTGGATACAATCCGGGATATCCTCATCCTAGTAGCTTCCTCATGTGTCGACAGTTACTCCTGTTGGATGTGGTTCGTCCTACGTGGTGGTATGCCTACATTACCCTGGATACCATAGCTCTCGATACACCACAAAGAATGGTTCTAATCACAGATGAGCACACCAACAACATGCACACCAACAATTTGTCCTATTTTGAACTCTGATATGTCTCCCATTATGTTGTGTAGATTGCAATATTTTATGTACAGCTGTGCTGTTGCTCTGCTAATTCAACCTTCTCACATTCTGCTCTTGCTGATGGAATGTAAAATCAGTGAAGGTTGTCCACCAGATATATAAACATATACTGTAAGCATATATAGGCATTAAACCTCCAACACTTGAAATGAATGGGGTTGGATGAAATCAGAGGTTGTGTTCATGTTTCCATCTAGAGTTTAAAGAGATCAGGTTAACTGAGGGCTGTGAAGGGAATGTGGAGGTTTTCTACAATGGATCCTGGGGTAATGTGTGCTGGAACCAGATGAACAGAGACACGGCGAGTCTGATCTGTCAAGAGCTGAACTGTGGAAGATCTGGTGCTTTTTCCGATTCTATCCCAAGACTAGAATCAGCTCGTAACTGGCTGGATAAAGTGAAATGTCGACCACATGATTCCAATTTGTGGCAGTGTCCATCTTCACCCTAGGGACAGAACGACTGTGGTGAAGATGAAGTGGCCCAAATCACCTGCTCAGGTAAGACTGATTTCCATTGCAATTTCTATCTCTAAAAATACAACAATAATCAGTTAACATTATTGAGTATATAAACAAAATATGTCTATATAATATTGAATTTACTTGTGATTACAGAACAGGAGAGTCATGAGTCCCCTAGAAGCTATTTGTCATGCTCCACATCTCCAAATCAGAGACAGTGTTCAGGTAAGTTAATTTGATTTAGAAGAACATAAAAATCATAACAGCCATGTGTGGTGTATGTACTGTATGTGATTTAGTTCTGGGGAACCATGAAAATGTATTATCACTCCACAGACATACCTGTAGGTGTTTCTGTCTTGACAGAACTCTGTTGGCCAATAATGTATCCACTTGGCTGTGATTTTAGATCATGTTCCTCTCAGACTGAATGGAGGTTTGGGCCGGTGCTCTGGGAGGCTGGAGGTGTATCATAACGCTGTGTGGGGTTCAGTCTGTGCTGATCTGTGGGACATCAGCGATGCTCAGGTGGTCTGCAGGCAGCTGGGTTGTGGAGCAGCACTGAGGGCTGATGGGAATTCAGTCTTTGGTGCTGGTGAAGGTGTTGTGTGGCTGAACAGAGTCGAGTGCAGAGGGAATGAGATTCACCTGTGGGACTGTCCTCTCTCCCTGAAGAACCACACTGACTGCTCCCACAAAGAGCACGCTGGACTCACCTGTGCAGGTAACTGCAACACACTGACCAATATTATTCATTTTTAAATTGTTTAAAGGGATAGTTCGGCCAAAAATGATATTAAACCCATGATTTACTCACCCTCAAGCCGTTCGAGATGCATATGTCAATCATTTTTCAGACGAACACATTTTCAGCACGAACGCGCGTCGATCGTTGCCGGAAGCCAGTTATTTTCATTTATAAAGTTTTAAATATGTATAATTTTAACGACAAAACCGCACGGATTACCCTCAGAAGGCCTTCGTTTATCCCCCTGGAGGCGGATGGATTACTTTTGTGAAGGATGCATGCACATTTTTGGGACTTGAAGGAGGTGGACCCCATAACATGACATTATAACCACTGAAAGATCTAAGACATTTTCTAAAATAACTGAAAATGTGTTTGTCTGAAAAATGATTGACATATGCGTCTCGAACGGCTTGAGGGTGAGTAAATCATGGGTTTAATATCATTTTTGGCCGAACTATCCCTTTAAGTGGTAATAATATTTGTGTATTGGCTTTTTCCAATGTGTTTTTGTGTGTTTTGCCAGATTTGTCAGTCCCCACTACTCCTGCCACAACAACATCAGCTTCTTCTCCAGTTTCTCAGACAGTGCGCTCAACATCAGTCACTCCTCCACAAACTCCTCCAGTGTCTCTCTCTGTGCTTGTGGTTGTACTGGGAGTTTTGCTCTTACTGCTCTTAGTGCCACTGCTTATACTGATTCAGCAGAACAGAGTGATGAGGAGAGGTAGGAGAGATCCAGAGACTGTCTTATTGTGTCTTATTCAGTGTGCGATCAGTCATGTGTTGTGAACTGACAGCAGGTTTGTCTGTCTACACTCACAGCTCTCTCTAAGAGAAGACACAAGACGACAACTGAGGCCGTTTATGAGGAGATTCACCACAGACCCAGTAATAGACACAGTGTTTTCACTCAGAGGGGTGAGTAAATGTCATAGTGCTTGATTTGTCATGATCAACAGACTTATCACTGAATTCAGAGTGGTAAGAGGAGTAAATCACAGATTCATATGTGTGACCTTGTTTTTGTGATGATTAAGGGTTAGTGTTATATTCAGGTGTGAGTCAAGAAGGAATGGATTTCCTTAGATTAGTATGAGCTGAACTTGAAGATGGCGTCACAGATGGCTGCCTTGTTTTGGAGCTCCTCTGTGTTTGTTTTTATTGATTGTTTGTCCTGTCTTCAGTCAACTTTTACCTATAACTTTTATGAGAGACAAACTGCTGGACATTAGACAATGCACACCCCCCAATCTTTTTGGCCATTTTAGTCAGAGGAGTTATTTTCAGATCCAAATTAACTCGGCTCTCTGTGCCGACCTCCATCTGTCAGTGGATCACCATCTTCCTGACAGACAGGCAGCAGCTAGTGAGGCTGGGCAAATTCACATCTAACACTTGCACAATCAGCACACTGACGCTCCACAAGGATGTGTGTTCTCCTCATTACTCTTCTCCCTCTACACAAATGACTTCAGCTCTACTGACCCCTCTGTTAAGTTCCTGAAGTTTGCAGACAGCACCACAGTCATCAGCCTCATCCAGGATGGTGATGAATCTGCATACAGAAGAGATGTTGAACAGCTGGCTGTCTGGTAAGTCACAACAACCTTGACCTGAACATGCTCAAAACAGTGGAGATAATATTGGACTTCATTAGGAACAGCCCAGCACTCTCCTCCTTTACCATCATGAACATCACTGTGGCCTCGTGGTTCCTGGGCTCTACCATCTCTTCAGGACCTGAAGTGGAAGTTCCAGATAGACTTTTATTTTATTCAGCCGTCTGTTCTATGCACTTCAGTAGTTGTCTGGTTTAGTTCAGCTACCAATTCAGAAGCCATCAGAAGACTACAATGGACAGTCCGGACTGCTGAAATGATTATTTCCCACCCTCCAGGACCTGTACTCTTCCAGAGTGAGGAAGAGGGCAGATAAAATCATCACAGACTCCACTCACCCTGGCCATAACCTCTTTGCACTGTTGCAAACCGTCCGGCTGGCGATTCAGAACGATCTAGGCACTAGAAAATCTAGGCTTAGGAACAGCTTCTTCCCACAGGCCATCTCCCTCCTGAACAGTTAAATGACATATAAGGCCTCTCTTAGTGCAAAACTCCCACTGTTTAGTGAAATATTTATTTATTAACATAATACTGTTAACTGTAAATATGTTCTTTATCTGTAAATATGCCTAAACTGTGTCTTATACCTTTCATATTTTATATGTGTCTTATTGTTGCACTGTGTGCACTGGAAGCTTCATTTACAAGAAAAAAATCCTTGTGTGTGTGCAAGCACACTTGGCAATTAAGCTCTTTCTGATTTCTGATTCTGAAATGATCCAAAGCATATGGGGGTTTGGGCTGATTTGTGATTGTGAACATGTATCTGATAGTTCTGCTCCTTCCTAACAGGAAGTGTCCGTTCTACCGAACAGCATTCTGGGTATGAAGATGCTGAAGAGCTTCTTTCAGGTTAGAGGACTGAAATATAATAGTGTTACCCGCTACATACAGATGTATGTTTGTTAAATTAAAAACATTAAGATAAAAAAAGTTATCTTAGCAGTGTTTAATAATAATATGCAATAATATGTATGTAGTAATAATAGTATGTACTGTATGTATGTTGGTATTTATTTATTTTATTTTTCACATCAAAATCTGCAGTAGGAGTCACAGCTGACTAGGGACTGTTCGTTTTTTATTTAAAGGAGTCATGACCTGTAATTTTCACTTTTCCACGATAATCAATGTATGTTATGATTGCCTAACAATTATACACTGGCCGGGAAGCCGATATTTAAAAGTGAAGCGTTTGTTTACCCCTGGGTTCGTCAACCAGCCCACGTGCACGCGCACTCAAATACGAGATTTTAATGTCTGCCCCGACTTGACGTCAAGACAGGGCAGGATATACCATATATGGACACCGCAGACCTATGCTGCAGGAAGCCCGCCCTGCCCCTCTCCCCCTCATATTCAGTCGCGAAAGATGCAGAAACGTAGTGCACACGTGAGTTGCTCTGTTGTTGACTGCCAGAATCAACATGTAAATGTATTTTCTTTCCCAAGAACGGACCAAGCTGTCAGGGACCAGTGGATTAAATTCATTTTTAATGACGCGGTTCCTACAGCCCTTCCCACTGGCTTAACGTTAGGTGTCTGTGCTAATCATTTTACGCCGGAATCGTTCACAAATTTGAATGTCTAAAAAACCACAACGTGAAACAAGGCAAAAACACCACATGATAGCAAACGTTGATCTCAATAACCACTGTAAGCTGATAAAAAAAAGTAGACTACATCTCCGTTAATGTATATAAGGTATATAAGGTATAATGTATGTCTCAGTCAAAATGATTGTCTTTACCATTCAGAGACATCTTGATGTAGACGTCCTTCCATCGACTCTACATCTTCCCTTTCCAGCTCAGGTTCAGAGTCTGGCTCATACATATACGGTTGAATTCCGTAGGTCGCGGCCAGGTCGGGTTCATTCACAACTTGCGCCATATGATGTCATTTTGGAATGATATGCTGAAGCGTTACCTGCGGTGTCAACCCCCCTCCTTCCTGCTACCAATCAACGCGCCCCTCATTTGCATTATTAAAATGACCGTCCACGACAGCCAAAATATCGCATCAGATCTCGCGAGACAATAATGCCTTCAGAAATAAGGGTCAGAGAAGCTCTGTGTTTATTTTTTTTCCACTTTTCTTTTTTAGAAGGGCCTGAAAGACTATAATAGAGCGTGGGTATCCAAGGTAATACTAGGTTATGACTCCTTTAAAGGGGTGGTAAAACACGATTTCACTTTTCTAACTTTAGTTAGTGTGTAATGTTGCTGTTTGAGCATAAACAACATCTGCAAAGTTACAACGTTCAAAGTTTAAAGCAAAGGGAGATATTTGCTTTTAAAGAAATCAATTTCTAAGAACTACAGAAACGGCTGATAGGGACTACACGACATTCCTGTGGGCTTGCTGACATCACTAAGCCCAACATTTACATAAACCCCTCCTTTGGGAACACAATACATAACGGGGGCGAGGCCATTTTATGTTGCTTTGGAAAAGAGTTGTTGTGGTAGTCGAGTGTCTTGGCGCTATGCCGTCGAAACGCTGTTATTTTCACCCAGATTGCAGGTCCACTTTGTTCAGTCTTCCTAAGGACAGTTAAAATTTATTTTTAACTCGGTCCCTCATAATTATAATCCAAATGTCGCACTCTGTGCTGCACATTTTCCGGAGGAAAGCTTCCTCAATCTACACGAGTTACAATGCAGGATTCACACAACGGCTTGTCCTGAAAGATCGAGCAGTTCCAACTTTAAAAACAGAAGCTGTTTACGAGCCACAAACTGTAAGTATGATTTTTTCGTTGACGTGTTTTCCTGTAATAGTTCGTATTGTTAATTGTACGTTGTAGCGAGGAAGTAAACAAAGGAAAACGCTGTTTGG
Source organism: Leuciscus leuciscus (assembly GCF_965113295.1). Classification (NCBI taxonomy): domain Eukaryota; kingdom Metazoa; phylum Chordata; class Actinopteri; order Cypriniformes; family Leuciscidae; genus Leuciscus; species Leuciscus leuciscus. The sequence continues at coordinate 9,637,299 of NC_138728.1, read as the reverse complement.
CTCCACAAACCAGTTTGTTAAATGCTAATGTTAATTCATATCCGACAAACACATACAAACTTCTGTTTAATATCACCAGCGCAGCGAACTTGGAATGTTCGAGGTTGTTGTCGTTTCACTGTAAATTATTCGTTGATTATAGCTTTTATGTATTGTTTATCTACATGCATGCTAAACATGGTTTGTGTTTGATTTGGCTGTTGTAAAGCCAATGTTTAGTGTTTGTATTGGGTTAATAGTTCTGGCGACAGATATTTAGCTACAATCGTTTTAAATATACAAAAGTAACAGTGTCATATAGCGATCACAATAGATCTGCAGCCTTAAAAACAAACATACCTTTCTGAAACGTCCTTAAACAGCTGTTCTTGACCAGCTTCTGCTCGATTCTCTCCACTAACATTCTCTGGGTCTGATTCGTGCTCTAACTGATTATGGGAATATTAACGCCGTTGTTTACTGAAGCAAAAACTACCGGTAAGGGGCGTTTCCGAAACAATGTGAACTTGGCGGTTAGCGAATCACAACACACTGAGCCAGCTAACCAATCTGAGCCCATTGCGTATTTTTGAGGGCGGGGCTTCATAGAACCAGGAAATATCCGACCGTTTTTACAAGAAGGGACAGAGCAGTGTAGAATAATGGTTAAATATGTGAAAAATAATGCGAATTTTTAAAAACTAAGCATGAACACATGTTACAGTGGACCCCACAAACACAATCAAGCCTTCGAAAAAAGGTGTTTTACCACCCCTTTAAAGCAGCACTCAGTAGCTTCGGGACTTCTTCGCTGTATTCTCGCTTTTTGCTCGCGGGTTTCTCTCTAGAGCTCCCCCCACAGCTTCGGAATAGATATTTGACAACACTGTTGTAAAAACTCGTTGTTGATTCTCAGACACCAGAGGCTATAGATCAACGACATCAAAGCAGATGGGACGTTCTTTAAAACGTCTTCTTCATTCGGGTTCGGACAGCGTGAGGGAGCGCAATAATGACAGGTATTTTAGCAGATTTCTTTTGGCCGTAAAGCAATTGTTTACATCGCGAGACCTGATATCACGCGATACTTCATGACGCAGCGGCCGGCGGCCCGCCGGCTCAAAGTTGCAAGTGCGTATTTTCCGCTCACGGGCACCAGGGGTGTGTGAAACGACCACCATTCAACCCGAAATAAGTAATATAACCATTCCAATGACTCCGAAGCTGTTCAGTTAAGGTAAAAAAAGTTACTTAGTTCACCTTTAAGGGGCCACCGGATGAGTTTTGAGATCTGTTGTCAAAAAAGACATGACCCTCCCTTCGCCAGCAATAAATTTTTCTATGACCCTCCAAAATGATTGTGAAAAAAGGCATGACCCTCCCCGATAATTTATTGATTAGCCTACTTCTGTACTGGTTTGCGCTTGGCAAAGATGTTCAGATAGCCATTGTTTGTTTGTTTTTTAAAACCATAAACTCTTGCTTTCTCATCTTACTAGGGCTGTAACGATAGACCAAACCTACGATTCGGTTCGTATCACGATTTTAGATTTGAAAAAAATCATGTTTTTGGTGCTGATGCGGTGTGACTCGTTCAACATGTGGGTGGGGCTGCCAATAAAGCATCTAAAAGCTGTCACAAAGAACCGGCAAAAGTAATTATTATGAATATGTCAAATATAGCAAGGAGACATTTTAATTGTTTATTAATAAACACGTGTTTTCTGTGTCGACTGCAAAGATGAAGTTGACGATGCGTCGCGATCTTCTCAGAACGCGCCAGAGAGAAATGCACATTTCATAAGCAGAAAGCAGTCTGTTTTCCTTCGTTTTGAATTGTTCTGTTTAAAAGTAGACATTTCAAGCTTTCTATATATTTCTCAGGTCTGTGAGGCAAGTACTTACGCTGAGTTTCGGTTCATTTATGAGACAAGAGTCCAGTTCTCGCCCGCGCCTCCGTGTCATGATTATCTATTTTCTACTATATTTACTTCTTAGGCTATTTAAATCCAGATAAAACATTGATTAAAATTAAGATACAATTAATAAAAAAACGGAATTCACTTTAAAGAAAGGCTTTGTGCTTTCTGTTTGAGGTCTCTGTGAAATTTTTAAAGTCGCTTTCAGAGCAGTCATGTCCGTAATGGAGAACTGTCATTTTTTTACATAAATGCGACCACGAAAAATAAAATAAAAATAATATGTTATGTAATAATATGTCTTTATTCATCCGGTGGGTATATATCTTTTGGTTTGCACAGTGTAATTTATAGAATTACTAAAAAATATTTTGCCACCTAAAAGTTAAAGATTTTTTGTGTCACGTCACATGTGTATTTCCCTCATATTAAATATAAAACGCATGTGTAGACTGATATTTTTCTAATGTCTTGACTCCTTTCAGACGTTTCAAAATATTGGTATTAAATGCATTTTCTGAGAATTTATATTTCAAGTATTGACTGCAAATGTCACGTCCATAACACTGGAATCGCCCAAGCTTAACGAATTTATCCTCAACTAGTTTTTGTGGTGTAGGTCTACGTATTTATGTTAACTTAAATAAATCTAATAGTAATTTAAAGATGTGGTGGTAGCCCTACATCTTACACATCGTGGAAACAAAATAAGAATGGAAACTAAAATATGGTAGTATGCGCCTCAGTCCCAATACTGTAAAACTCGACGTAAGTTAGGCCTACGTTCACAACATGTTAATGCAGCGGTAGAGTTACACTCACAGGACATTGTGCACTTATTCGCAATCACAAAAGTTAATTATTTTCTCTTGCTTTAAAGCTTTGCCGGGCAAACATTTCATTGGCGTTCTGTTCTGACATGATGCACTTTTTCTAAGCGCGAACTGAAGTGCGCGCGCACTGTCAAACTGCGCCAAACTGGATTTTTGTTGGGTCAGACCCATCTGATATCGAAGGGGGGCTGATAACGCGAGATCAACATCGACCTAAATGGAAAAAAAATAGCACCAAACAAGCCACTTTGAAATGTTGCTGTTTTCATGAATATAAAAGTTGGGTGACCCTCCCCCTAGACTAAAAAAAATTGGATGACCCTCCCCTCAACAAAGAATAAAAAGACATGACCCTCCCCTATTTTCCTCCGGTGGCCCCTTCCATAAATACCGAACGGTCCCCTACTATAATGACGTCAGCACCACTGAGGGCCCAACAGGTCAGTGACTTTAACTGATCACAGAAATTCACTTCACTTCAATAAAATTCACTTCAGCAGTGTCCGCGGATCCTTAAAAAGTCTTAAATTAGATTTTTCAAATTTAAGGCCATAAAAGTCTTAAAAAGCCTTATTTTTACTTAAGAAAGGTCTTAAATTTTCAATGGCAATTTGACTTAGACATATACAAATGTTTTCCGAATTAGAACCATCTAATTAGCGTAGCCTACTTTTTTGTTTATTATTCTTTCTTTGTGGATTTGCTTGTTCACGTGACATTGCGCGTCACATTCGCGGCAGCATTATGTCCGTCTCCTGCACGCGAAACAGTATGGAGCTTATAATATGACAAAATGATTTGAATTTGAATTGTGTAAATTTGAATTATTTGCAAGTGTAATCTAACAAAATTGGATTTTAGGTGGTAGTTTAAATAGTTCTGAATTTTATTATTTTTTTTTTTTTTTACGAATATTGAACATTTGAAATTTAACAAATTGAAATGTTTTTATGGCTGAATTTTATAGACATGTATTTTCAAACAGCTAGTTTTTTTGTTCTGAATTCTTATACTGCAAATATTCAGTTTAAAAAAATACAGATTCAAGTTTTCAAGATGAAGAAATTCGGAACTTCAAATTCAATTTTCTAAAATTCAATCTCAAAAATTCAAACTCAAAAATTCTGATCTTACAGAAAGTAGGTCACAGGTCATCCACAGGGAAGAGTAAAGGATCTCAGATAAGTCGAACAGAGCATTTTGGCTGCACTGCAGTAGTTTTCTGCCGCAAATTCGGTGGTGGTTCAAGAGAATCCATGTATCTTTCGTTCAGTCGTTTTTTTTTATTTAATATTAAGAGTAGAAAAATGAGAAAACAGCTTGAGTATTCGATTTCTAATATTCTAGTAATAATAGTCCGCTGCAGCAGTTGCACGGAGCTTACAAAACGCGTGTATTGCAACCAGGGCCTGAAATTAACACCCGACCACGCGCCAAATGCGGGTGAATTTTGCAATTGGCGGGTAAAACGTACTCGGTTACTAACGTAACCTCGGTTCTCTCTAGAAGAGGGAACGAGTACTGCGTAAGATATCTTACGCTCGGGGAAAATCCTTTTTCCGCGAGATATTGAAGCCAAAAATTATCCTTAATTTTGTAATAATGCAAAACGCGTTGCAGCAGCAATGCAGACATAGGCGAGACAGCTCGCGCGCCTATTGGCTGCTCTGCGGCAACTGCAGCAGCCTATCGAGCGAGGCCTGGCGTGACGTCAGACCCAATCAGGGCACTTCGCGCCCGCTGCGTCACGTCCCGCCGAAATGGGCGTGGTCTAGGCCTATAAATATCGCTCGCAGGCAGCTATTATCTGGTTTTTCATCATCGAAGCAACCAGAGCGTGTGCATGCACGGCAAGATACGCAGTACTCGTTCCCTCTTCTAGAGAGAACCGAGGTTACGTTAGTAACCGAGTACGTTCTCTTACGAGAGGTCTCTCGTACTGCGTAAGATATCTTACGCTAGGGGACCCAGTGTAAAACGCCGTGCGTGCTGAGATCTGACACCAAAGACCCAAGGGCGAAAGCCCGGGGTACATATAGTGCACAAACACTCAGTGAACTCACAGAGAGTCCGGGAAGAAGGAGGGGTGCAGCCTCACTTTTCCACATAAAGTAGCGTCGAAGGGACGCAAATTTCATCATACAGACAGGGCGGGGTACGGCCTGAACAGATGGGAAAAAATGTGGGTCTTACACAGTTTGCCCAGCTTTAAACTGTCGAAAATTGAGCTGTGCTCAGTAAACGCAGCATTCTGAGCTGAACGCATCAGGTCAGATAATACTGGTAGTCTAGACCGACAGCAGCCTGGCCTGCAGGGCGGGAACCTCTAGGTTATAAAACCTTATAAATGTAGACGGGGAGGCCCAGCCTGCCGCCATACAAATATCTTGCAAGGCAATCCCACTCGACCAAGCCCACGAAGAGGCCATGCCTCTTGTGGAATGCGCTCTGACACCCAAAGGGCACTGCATGCCCTTGGAGGCGTATGCCAGCGCTATAGCATCAACTATCCATCTGGATAGGCTCTGTTTCGACGCGGCTAGTCCCTTAGAACGTCCGCTAAACGAAACAAAGAGCTGTTCCGTCTGTCTGAAAACAGACGAGCGAGACACATAAGCTCGTAATGCCCTGACTGGGCAAAGGAGGCTCGCGTCTCTTTCCTCATCAGGGACCGGTAGGGCTGACAGAGAGATAATCTGCGCCCTAAACGGTGTGTTGAGGGATTTTGGAACATAACCGTGCTTAGGTTTGAGTATAACTTTTGAGTCATTGGGCCCAAACTCCATGCACGCCGCGCTCACAGAGAGCGCGTGCAGATCCCCTATGCGCTTCACCGAAGCGAGAGCCAGCAAAAACACCGTTTTGAAAGACAGGTGTTTCAAATCGATTGACTGTAAAGGCTCAAATGGCGCACCTTTCATGGCTTCCAGAACCGTAGAAAGGTCCCATACGGGGACTGAGGGAGGTCTGGGAGGATTCAGTCTCTTAGCTCCTTTAAGGAAGCGGATGACTAAATCGTTCCTTCCTATTGACTGACCAAGCGTTGTTTCTGAGAACGCTGCTATAGCCGCCACATAAACTTTGAGCGTGGAGGGGGCCCTGCCCCCATCCAACAGCTCTTGTAGGAAGGAAAGCACCTCCGTCACATCACAATTTGTGGGTGACACACCACGGGCTGTGCACCAGCCCGAAAACACTGACCATTTCGAAGAATAGAGTCGTCTTGTAGACGGAGCTCTAGCCTGCGTGATCGTGTTTAATACTCCTTTAGGGAGTCCAACATGTACCCGTTGATGGCCCAGACATGAAGGGACCATAGATCCGGGTGAGGATGCCAGATCGAGCCGCGGGCCTGTGAGAGGAGATCTCTCCTCACTGGTACTGGCCACGGGGCAGTACTTGCTAACTGCATCACGGCTGGGAACCAAGGTTGGTTTTTCCAGAACGGTGCTACCAGCAGTACTGAGCATCCTTCTTCCCTGATCCGTTCTATCACCTGAGGCAGGAGAGAGACGGGGGGAAAAGCATAGAGCGGGCGGCGGGGCCACACATGGGCCAGCGCGCTCCTGCTCTTGGAGAAAAATTCTTGACAGTGAGCGTTTTCTTGAGACGCAAACAGGTCCACTTCCGCTCTGCCGAATTTCTTCCACAGCAGTTGGACTGTCTGTGGGTGTAGGGACCATTCGCCTGCCGGAACATTGTTCCTGGACAGTCTGTCTGGTCCTATATTCATGATCCCTGGCACGTGCGCTGCTCTGAGCGAGCGCAGGTTGCACTGAGCCCATACCAGGAGGCGTTCTGCCAGCCTGTACAGTTTCTCGGATCTGATGCCGCCCTGGCGATTTATGTAGGATACCACAGACATGTTGTCCGAGCGGACCAAGACGTGGTGACCTTTTATTTGGGGACAAAAACGCGTCAGCGCGTTGTCTACTGCCAGCATTTCGAGGCAGTTTATGTGCAGGAGCTTCTCCCGTTCTGACCACTGGCCGAAGAACGGTCTGCCCTCGAGCAGCGCTCCCCATCCCGAGGTGGACGCGTCCGTGGACACCACTTTCACCCTCGAGGAAGTCCCCAGGCTTACACCTGATTGGTACCAGTCGTTCGCTTTCCAGGGTTTCAGAGCTGTAACGCATTTCTGATTGACCCTGAGGCGAAGCAAACCGGGTGCCCACGCTTTGCGTGGGACTCGCGCTTTCAGCCAAAACTGCAGCGGGCGCATGCGGAGCAGACCCAGCTGGAGTACTGACGATGCTGAGGCCATGAGACCTAGCATCTTCTGAAATCTTTTGAGCGGGACAGACGCGCCGCAGCGAAAAGAGTTCGCTGTGCGTCGAATGTCTACCGCGCGCTGTTGTGATAGTCGCGCTATCATGGATAGTGAGTCCAGTTCTGTGCCCAGGAAAGATATTTTCTGACTGGGTGACAGGGAGCTCTTCGCCCAATTGACACTCAGACCCAAATCCTCGAGGTGATCGAGTAAAATGGTCGTGTGTTCTATGAGCACTGCGCGAGATTGCGCTAGAATCAGCCAATCGTCCAAATAATTCAGCACTCGCATGCCTCTCATTCTGAGGGGTGCGAGCGCCGCGTCCATGCACTTCGTAAATGTACGGGGTGCTAGGGACAAACCGAACGGCAGGACTGTGTACTGATATGCCTGGCCCTCGAAGGCGAATCTCAAAAATCGCCTGTGACGTGACGCTATCTGTATTTGAAAATACGCGTCTTTCAGATCTATTGACACAAACCAATCTCCTTGGCGAATCTGCACAAGGATTTGCCTGGTCGTGAGCATCCTGAACTGTCGCTTCACAAGCACTTTGTTCAGTTGCCTTAGATCTAGTATGGGTCTGAGACCCCCGTCTTTTTTCGGTACCAGGAAGTATCTGCTGTATAGCCCTCCTTCGCTCTGATCTTGAGAGAGGGGTTCTATGGCCCCTTTTCTCAATAGTTTCGTCACTTCGGCTCGAAGTAGATGTGCTACTTCTGTTTTTACCGTGGTCTCGACGCGCGCCACATAGCGGCGAGGGCGTCGGCGAAACTGCAGCGAATAGCCTCTTTTTATAATGTTCAGCACCCACTTCGAAACCCCGGGCAGCTTTGCCCATGCGTCTGCATGGATAGCTAGGGGTCGAATACGAAGCGCGCTCCGCTCGCTCAGCGATGGAGAAGCTTCTGTGTGCTGTAACACAAGCGTGTCGCTCGTGACATTTGAGGCATGGGGCGCGCTGATGACAGCGGGCAGATTGCCCGCGCTCGACTCCTCTACGGTGGTTAACCGCGAGGGGGAGGGCTGGGCGGTTCCCGTGGGAACTGTCATGTCTATGTGTGGATGTGGGCGCGGGACAGCGGGCACATTTATCACACCGAAAACATCGTTCGCTTGCGTGAAGCGAGTGCACGTTGGTTTCGTTTTTACAGAAACCGTGAGACATGCATAACGTGGTGTTAGTGGGCACTGGGTAGTGGGCACATTCACCATGTTTGAAGCGCAACCGACCTGAGTCGGTTTTATGTGCGCGAGCCCTGTGTGACAGGCTGTGCTTATGTGTAGGGATGGGCACTGGGCAGTGGGCATTCTTACTACACACGAAACACCATCGGCCGTGGCCGGGACACCAGAAAATACGCTCTTTTGGGGATTTATCTGGGTAGCCGTGAAAACGGCATTTGTGTGCAGGCAAGCGGGTGACAGAACCGACTTGTTGGCTGCAGAAAACACTGGAACAGTCACATTTTCTGGAACTGGACGAGCGAATAGCTTTGGTGTGAGTCCGGCCGCAGCGGGACTGGAACACCGTCGTTTTCCTAGCTGTGCTAGGACGACTTCGGGGCCTCGGGCTTCACCGTAACCTTAGGTCGCGGGCCGCGTCCTGCGGGGCGGCGACCGGATGAGCGGGAGCGCGGTCTCGCGCTTCTGGCCTGGCGGCGCTGTGAAGTGGAGGCGGTGGACGGTGGCTGTGGCTGTGAGCTCTGAGCAGACGGTTTCGCACGGCCTGCTGCAGAGCTGGAGCGCTTCGGGAGGAAGTGCTTCATAGCCTGAGACGCTTTCTGTACCTCTGCGAATCTCTCCGCGAAATCTTTGACGGAGGATCCGAAGAGGCCTGCGGCGGAAAGCGGGGCGTCGAGGAACGCGGTGCGCTCAGACTCGGCCATTTCCGAGAGCGTCAGCCATAGATGTCTCTCAGACACGGTGAGAGAAGCCATAGTCCGTCCAATGGCTTGCGCTGCGGACTTAGTAGCACGAAGGGCGAGGTCCGTGGCACTCCTTAAGTCCAGCACGCAGATCGCGTCAGGTCCTTCCTCATCCAGCTTACGGAGGAGATCGGCCTGGAAGATCTGGAGCGTTGCCATGGTATGCAACGCTGACGCAGCTTGCCCGGCGGCGGAGAAAGCGCGGTGGAGCAAGCTCGACGTCGTGCGGCAAGCTTTAGAGGGTAGGGCCGGCTTAGCGCGCCGTCCAGCGGAGGGCGGGCATAAGTGGGCCGCTATCGCCTCTTCAACCGGCGGCAGCGAGAGGTATCCTTTGTTCTTGGCATCGTCAACGGCGGAGAATGCCAAAGAAACAGCAGGACGCACTCTAGCAGAATAGGGGGCGCTCCAGGACTTGGCGACTTCTTCGTGTAACTCAGGAAGAAAAGGCGCCGGTCTGGACACAGGTGAAGCGCGCTCCCCAGGCAGGAAAAATCCATCCAGCCGGTTGTGAGCGGGCTGCTCAGGCGAAGACCACTCGAGGCCGAGGCTCGCCGCGGCCTGTGCGAGTACTCGCATGAGTTCCGTCTCGATGGAAGCTCTCTTGCCTGACGAAGTGCGGGCAGGGGGCGCGGGGTCCTCAGAGCCCGCCCAATCCTCACTGCCTGACGCCAGGATAGAGCAGGAATCATCCTCTCCCAGCAGGGCTTCCTCATCCGCGATATCAACGGAAGCGGCGGCAGACGGCGGCCGCTGTCCGTCAGGAAGCGAAACAGAAGAAGCCGGGGAAGCAAGCGGGCGAACCGGCGAGCTTTGGCGGCTGAGGGAGGGTTCCGGGGCCCGCTGGGCACGGCGCTTTTTACGGCGCGACGCCGCGGCGGGCGGGGGAGCAGTCTCGGTGAAGACGGCTAGGCGAGTCCTCAGAGTCGCCATTGCCATCAGCTCGCAGTGAGGGCATCCGCCGTCAGCGAGCGCGAGAGCTGCATGTTCCTCACCCAGGCAGGAAACGCAGATCACGTGGCGGTCCCCGTCGCTGAGTGTGGCTCTGCACGAGCCGCAGGAAGGCATCTTTAAAAAGACGCTAGCTCTTTTAGAAATGTGTGTCGCGGCGGCGACACACACACACAGAAATACAGTGTAATAAAGAGAAGGATATAAGCGCCGGAAAGCGCAGCAGGAAGGCAGGAAGGCGGCGCGGCCAGCGACTTCAGTGACTCGTCCCGCTGAAGGTGCTCTCTCTCGACGGCGCGGCTCCTAATCCAGCTCCAGCGATGCGTGTGCTTCGCTTGAAGGATGAAAAATCAGATAATAGCTGCCTGCGAGCGATATTTATAGGCCTAGACCACGCCCATTTCGGCGGGACGTGACGCAGCGGGCGCGAAGTGCCCTGATTGGGTCTGACGTCACGCCAGGCCTCGCTCGATAGGCTGCTGCAGTTGCCGCAGAGCAGCCAATAGGCGCGCGAGCTGTCTCGCCTATGTCTGCATTGCTGCTGCAACGCGTTTTGCATTATTACAAAATTAAGGATAATTTTTGGCTTCAATATCTCGCGGAAAAAGGATTTTCCCCGAGCGTAAGATATCTTACGCAGTACGAGAGACCTCTCGTAAGAGAACTGTCAATCTACCTGCCACATTGTCGGGTAGCCAATGAGAATTGAGTGATTCATTAGTTGTTGGGTTTTTTTGCGTCTGTTTTTTTTTTTTTTTTTTTTTTAAGTCCGCGACGTAAAATACAATGTTTTGGATGTGCGAGTAACAGTATTAAACTGTTGGTGAGATGGGATGAGATGAGATAAAGCAAAGCTGACGTTGGTTATGGTACAATGACAGTTACACAGATGTGTGTGCGTGTGTATGTTGAGTTGGGAACCAGTGAGAAAATGTCCGGTACCCGGTAACTTTACCAGTAATATTAATATTAATTTAGTTCTGCTTAACGGTTCAATTGACTTCGATTAATATGCGCGAGTGAGAGAGCGCAAGACAGCGCTCGACGTGTTGTTTGAAGACGTGAGAGTGCGCGCGCGCGGCCGGGGCTCTCTCTGCTCGTTATCGCCCTGTCAGGCGCAGCAGTCATTCCATTCTACATCACTTACCGATCAAATAAGGCTTTGGCGGGACAAAAATCGAGACGGCTTTGGCGGGACAAAAATCTTCGGCCGCCCCAAAAATGTAAATGCAGGAAAACTCCTGACAATGCTCGTAAGCGTTTGCTGCGCTGTTTCTTACCTTGCTTTACGTTGACTTTACTAGTTCCAGCTTCACCGTCACCGCTTTTATATATATATATATATATATATATATATTTGTTTAGAAAACCTCTATTTTCTTCTTCTCTTTTCTTTCCTCTTCTGAGAACCGGACTTGTGCTGACCGGGTATTTTGAGCGTACTGAACTTCAAATTAAATGACAACATCAAATTTTGATCAGTGGCCAAACCATTTTTGTCTTGGGTGTGGGGGGCCCCAGTTCTGGTGGGGGTGGGGACATGTCAAAAAGTGGTGGGGACATGTCAAGGAGACCAGACCTCATGAAGATGCAGCAGCAGTGGAGGAAGAGGAGTGCATCTGCTCCTTTTTTGTGGACTCAGATTAGCAGCAGTCAGTAGGCTATATATGAATATGACATATGACTATGTCTGTGACACAAAAAATCAATGAATAAAAAGATGCAGCACTTAAATGTGTATTCTTACAAGTTAAAGAACAATGTTTGTGTGATTTCTATTTTTCACCTTTATGAGGCAAAAAAAAAAAAAAAAAAAACTGGCTGGCTGGTAAAATGTTAGCCTGACTACGTCAGACTTCCTACTTCCGCTAATTTCATTTCGCTCCTGTAGTCAGTCTGAGATAGCAGCCTATCTTTCAGTTTTCCACCGGCCTGAAAACAGCCGGGCCAATCAACGAACAGAGGGCGGGCTGAGAGCCGTGACGTAGACGCTGATTGTACCGAGGACGCGTAGATTTACTTCACATAATCTGCAAAAGTCATTCACAGCCATGTTCACTCCGGTATTTCGCTCGATGGTTTAGTTTTTGCATCATACATGCGTTTACAGTGGAAGTTAGATGCGGCTGAGCATGCGCATAACACACGCCATAACCAAACGTTATGTGATTGGCTTACGGGTAACCAATGATTTTAAACTTCAGACAAGCGCCCCCCCCCCCCCCGCGAGAGAGAAAACACTTCTCTATTATGCCCTTCCAGACTCTGTACGAAGCAAAGTGAAGTAGCAGAGTCTGGTATTACCAGGCTAGTAAAAAGTTACTGTGGCAGGTGGATTTTTAAATCCACCTGCCACAGTGGCTGGTGGTCAAAAAAGTTAACTTCAGGCCCTGATTGCAACTATAGGCTACATTTAATTTTCTCATCAAACAACTAGACTAACGAATGGCTCGGTACAACAGAAGAGCCCAGCAGTTGGTCTGAATTTGCTATAACCTATAGCCTATTTTCTGGACTGTATAGGCTAAGGTACGTTTTATCATGAAACACGCTGTGATTTATTCCAAAGTGACTCAGGCATATATAATGCATTTAACGTTACATAATCTAAATGTTGACTTTCAAAAGTAGGCGCACCAAGAAGGCTAATTCTCTGTATTTTGGTTCATTTTTGGTGAGCGCCAGAAAGATCTAAAGAGACAGAGACACGCTAAAGCAGCGCATCATGTTGTTTTATTTATTTTTCAATGACATGATATTTTGTAGTCATTTTGAATGTACACAAATACAAATATACATTTTACTGTTTCGAATGATGTCATATTATCTGTATGACTATAAATAACAGAGTATTAAGTTATTTCCCAGCAGTGGAACAAATCCAAGTGATGGCATAGGCGCATCGCGCTCTCACACAACATAGTATCAGTTCTGACGTTGCTTCATATCGCAGACTGCTCATTATCAAAATGAAACACAGTCAACCAAACATATAAAAAGTTATTCTGCCTAATTGAATTGGTCTGTTGTACAATATAAAGGGCAAGCTGTGTCTGCACACAGTCCTACTTGTTATTCCAAACATTTCCCTTGCTGTGAAGATGCTGATTTAGCCTATACGTGTATTTTGGGACTCGACTGAAGTATGACGCCTTTTATGATGTAGGCCTTGTGTGTTTTATTAAAATGTATTATAATTTACATCTCAAAATGATGCTTGTGCATTCTCTGACATTACATTTATTTAATTAATATTGAGTATCAATTGATGTTAAACAAAACTGTGTGTTATTTTCTCTGGCAACTAAACTTAAAAAAAAAAAAAAAAAAAAAACTTCCAAAGCAAAGCCATTGTGCGTTCTCTCCGCGCTCCGCAGCTTTTCCACACAGATTTTGAGAATTGGCCAGCTAAAAAAAATAGGCCAAAGAAGTAGACTTATGGCTAGTGTCCGGGAGATGTGAGGTACGTTCATATTTATAAATAAACATAACTGATTTTGTCTACACCTAAATACATTTCCTAATAATGACAGTGATTAAGCCCAAATGTGGGTGGAGGTTGTGGTGGAAAATTTAAACTGAATATTAAGCTAACCATGTTTCTTATCATGATCTTAACATCTTACCTTAACATCTAACATGGGAACAGGATGTACTGTACAAAACCAATGGAAAACTTGTGTCTTTGACTGTGTGCGTATGTATGTATAAAAATAACAAAGTTTGGGAAATGAAACTAGACAGTCTGTTAGAATCTTGTGATTAACGAATGAAGTCATCAATAAAACAAAGTTTGCTTTACCTAGTAACAGAGGGGTTTGCATATGAAGAACCAATCAAATAATGGGGAAATTATGTAATGCAGCCTGAAATTTATGCCATACCTTGATTCTATAAAAACTGTTGTATATGTGTTTTACGGGGGGATTTCTCAATGGAATTTGTCTGAGATCCTCCGGCCTTGATTCTTCTTGGGAGAGTTTCTCTGAGAACTGCTCGAAGACTCTCCCGGCCGTTATTAAAGCATTTAGAGGACATTTGCTGATGTCTGTCTGTTAATTTCTGCTGCGCAGCAGGTCAGTTTAGGGAAGCAAGTAAGTTAGTTTAGGGGAACAAGTTAGACTAGGTGAGTGGGGACGTCGATTTGTAGACGAGACTCAGATACCCGAGTGGGGACGTTGATTTGGAGACGAGACCCAGGTACTAAATTGGGGACGTCGATTTGTAGACGAGACCCAGATAGTTAGGTTTAGGGAAAACATCCATTACAAGGTAATGAACACAATATGTTTGTTTTAGTTTTTTTGCCCAAATGGTCTCCACTCTATGCATTTTGTAATAATACAGCAACATTTTTTAACTGACCGTATTTGGCAGAAAATAAGTCGCATGCACATGAGTGCAAGTCACACCGGATCATGTTGAGAGAGAAACGCGTGCGCGTCAAATCGTCATAAAAAAACGCATTTTAATATTAGCCTATTCAGCAATAGTGTAAAAGACCTGTAAATAAAATACAACATTTACATGATAAACACTATTAACATGTAGGCTATGTGTTGCCTATTTTACTTTCCCTGACTGTATGACAAATCCTTAAATGAATGCAGAAAACAACAAGAATGAAAAATAAGTATGTATAATAAAATAATATATAGGCTACATAGCCTATAAAAATAGCCTATATTGTGCCCTTTATTACAAACAACATTTAGCCTATTTTAAACACTAAGCCTAAACAAATTTATTTAAATCGAAACGGTCACGCATCTCTCATTCAGTCAAAAATGTTCATATTTGCAATGTAACGTGGATGCTAACTATTAAAGGTAGGGTAGGTAGGAATTGTCTAAAAAACTTATTTTCCAAATTTGTTTAAACTTTATGTATATATCAATACATAATTAAAATGTAAGTACTCTGAAAAAGAAAGTATAAAAATCGAGTGTCTGTAGACCTCTCACGACTGTTTTAAAGACAGCTCATTATTTCCATTCACTCCACCCCCTCCCTTCTGGGCTCCTTCCAAAGCCACGCCCCCAAAACACATGAACGCGCGACTCCGACCGCTGAACTGGAAGACGAGCGGAGAGGAAGGAGCGCAGTGCATGTAGTGACATCATGTCAGAATCACATGCAATAAAAAAATCTAACTTTATCATAGGGCTGCTCGATTATGGAAAAAATCATAATCACGATTATTTTGGTCAGTATTGAAATCACGATTATGTAACGCGATTATTTCACATGACTTTGGGAACGTGTTGCATTTATTAAAAAGACACGGTAACACTTTACAATAATGTTAATTCGTTAACATTAGTTAATGTATTAACTAACATGAACTAACAATGAGAAATACATTTGTTACAGTATTTATTCATCTTTTTTAATGTTAGTTAATAAAAATACAGCTGTTCATTGTTTGTTTATGTTAAGTTTACAGTGCATTAACTAATGTTAACAAATACAACGTTTCATTTTAATAACGTATTAGTAAGTGGTGAAATTAATATTAACTAAGATTAGTAAATGCTGTAGAAGTATTGTTCATTATTGTTAACTAATGCTAATTAATGAACCTTATTGTAAAGTGTTACCAAAGACACCTTTCAACAATTCTTAAAAAATCGAAATTTGAACATTGATTGTACTTTTTGAACTATTAAAATAAATAATATAGTATTTTAATATATTCCCGCAGGTCTACCACTTATAGCCTAATGCGGGAAATTCCCCCGCAAACATTGATTCACTTTAGCATGTAGATTGTATGAGTAGCCTAAATGAATCCACACAGATTATAAAATCAAATCAATAATTTTAAAACTTTCTCCAAGACGCAATTTCACAAACCGCGTTAGTGTTCAGCGGTGATGCGTCTTCTCTCTCTCTGTCTCTCAAAATGCGCTGGACAAGGCAAGCGTCGAAACTACACATTCGCGTTCAGGAGTCGGGACATGATGGAATTGTCACTTGTACAATCGGGCCAGCATTGCATCGTAACTAAAGTTGATCATTTTTACTTCGTTTTAAGTTTTATCAGTTTAAACATTCAAGCTGAGAGAGTTTATGGCATCGGGAGGGGCGGATGTGCGCGTGCGCGCGTCATTCAGAACACAAGACAAAATAAGAGCGTTCTTTCAAAACAGAACATGGCAAAATAATCGTTTTTTACTCGATTATACTATTTTGGTGATCGTTGGGAGCAAAAATCGAAATCGAAATCGAAATTCAATTAATTGCACAGCCCTACTTTATCATTATGAATATAAACAAATAAGATGTATTTTAGTACTCACTATCAAGCTAGCATATTGATATTGGTAAAGTTTTAAATATATATTTTTTGATTCGCTAACGAGCTAGTTATATCTATAAGGCAAAGCTAAACACAGTTTGCATTGATACACGTTTTTCCATTACCATCAGTTACACTGTGATGAAGATGAATTTCGTGTAAGATTCATAACATATATGGTGTTCTGCATGTAAGAGTTTCCATGATGAAAACATTGTTGACTCTTGATGAGGACTAACGTTACACTCCAGAGACAAGTACCGCATCGTCAGCTCGAGGACAGGTCCGGGGTCGAGGGCGAAGCAGAGGAGGTCGTGCAACTAGGGTCCGAGGATATTGACACGCGTTTTATTTCTTTGTTTATCCAAAGACTTTTTGTTCATTACCTTTTCTAGTACTGTCTTCCTTTTTTGCCTTGTTTGCCTTCGCTAACTGCATATGCCGGTAATGTGAATTTTGATTGCTCTTTCTCTGCCATTGTTTTGCTATTCCTAGGTTCCGTGCCTCTTGAATTCCTCAAATCAAACGGGTGCGCGCAAGTGGGCAGATCCTGTGTGGCTAAAGGGTGGTTGCCATGGTTGCGAGAGAGTGACAGTTGCCTAAGCCAATCCTTTGTTTCATCCCGAATGGAAATAATGAGCTGTGTTTAATGCAGATTAAACGGTCTAGAGTCACTCGATTTTTATACTCTTTTTTTTCAGAGTACTTACATTTTAATTATGTATTGATATATAGAGAAAGTTTAAACAAATTTGGAAAAAAGTTTTTTATAAAATTCCTACCTACCCTACCTTTAATATAAAGAAGGCGTCATACTTCAGTCGAGTCCCAAAATACACGTATAGGCTAAATCAGCGTCTTCACAGCAAGGGAAATGTTTGGAATAACAAGTAGGACTGTGTGCGGCACAGCTTGCCCTTTATATTGTACAACAGACCAATTCAATTAGGCAGAATAACTTTTTATATGTTTGGTTGATTGTGTTTCATTTTGATAATGAGCAGTCTGCGATATGAAGCAACGCCAGAACTGATACTATGTTGTGTGAGAGCACGATGCGCCTGCGCCATCACTTGGATTTGTTCCACTGCTGGGAAATAACTTAATACTCTGATATTTATAGTCATACAGATAATGACATCATTCGAAACAGTAAAATGTATATTTTTATTTGTGTATGTGGCCATACGTGACTACGCAACTCCCACTTATCTGAAAGGTGTGGGAGAACCTATTTTCCCACCAGACTAAAGACTTTCCCCACGCTAGTGTCAATCAGAATGAAACAAGCTGGAGGCTGATGTGCAAAAGCGATACAAAAATAGTTTATTGACAATCACATTAAAATTGTATTTCCCTTTTTTTGTTTTGTTTACTAGGTCAAAGACTATGACCATCGGTTACCATGGGTCCACAACATATAGTGAACTATAGGGAATAGATGGGCAGCACGCAGATTCTGGTGCAAAACGGGGAACCACTTTTTTTTTTTTAACAAACAATTTATTCTATAGGCCTACTATGCTACAATTTCCACAGCAAACGTGACAGCACGGCATTAACTTGTGTGTCTCCCACTACAAACCACAGCATTCCCAATAAGAATCACAGCAGCAAAGTGGTCACCTTATCACATCCAAGAAGTGCCCGCTGTCCACCTCAAATCCCGGGTCAAAGCATAGGCTGGAATTTACCCATACAAATAAATTAATAATGCACATGAATAACAACCCAGAGTAGGTACTTTGTGGTTGATTACCCCACCATATTGCACAATGCCCAATCACAAAAGAGAAGAGAAACCCTTTACAACTGCCCTCTTACAAAGAGGAAGTGCGCTTCTGTCCCAACACTAATAATTCATAGGCACGACATGATACTAAAACACATAATAATTCACAGTATGGGAAAACAGTGGCTGCGACGTCCTACAAAATCCACAATCCTACAAGAGAAATTAAAACACATTTATTCAGTCGTGCAGTCCTAACTCATTCACTCCTATTATACAATATTATACTATCAATCACACATAAGACTAAAGCCCCGTTCACACTGCCAGCGACTTTGTCGCTGTATGTCGCTAGTCTCTGTACTGTGAAGTCGCTTGTGGGCGTTCATTGTTATTGAACGCTAATGTTATTGGTGCATGTCTGGCCATATCTATACAAAATACCATCACAAGTGATATATACAACTATATCATTTTAATTTGACTAGAGCTGTGTCTGAAACCGCTCACTAGTTCACTCATTCACTAATCCCTACATAGTGAATGGCAGTTGAGTGCACTACATCAGCTAAAGAGCATGACATAATTATCACGCGCCAGAGAGGTCGGACAATTTCGTCATAAACATTACCTTACCATCTTTAATATTTCCTTTTTTGGCTGTATGAATTGTATGTAACAATTGTATGTATGTATTTTTCACGTTTATTGCGTTATTTGATAAAAAAAAGATAATAAAAACACTTGCTTGTCATATTTATTTACTTTTTACATTTATATGTGAAAATAAAAGAGAACAAAACACTACACAGCACATTTGTTTATTCAAATATAGATATGGTATCCACCTTATTCTGCTCTAAACAATGCGCGCTGCCATAACGACGACTCCGGTTGCCTACTTCCTGTTCGTAGCGCTTGACCTGTACTATACAGCGAGAGAATGAGTTCAAGCTCCTCATGTGCTGTTGTTGGTTGTTTTAACAATTCAAAGAAGATTTCAAACTTTTTAGAAACTGAGTGTTTCGAGCATAAGATAAGAAGGAGATAATGCCCATGTCCGGTTCCGATCAGATACATTCAATAAAGTAAACGTTTAGAGTGGTTAGCGTTAAAACTGAAGCATAAGAAAAAAAGTCGGAAAACTTTGCCCATTAATTAGATGTGCAAGGCAAGCAGGCAAGTTTTCGGGTTGTTATGGACAAGTAAAAATTACATTATTGTATATTATATGAAATACAATTATAATAAAATTCTAAGTTATGACTACTGTATACTGTACTGTTTTTATTTTTAAAACGATGTGATGTGAAAAGTAAACATTTCGGCTCGTTTGACTCAGCTCACTGAAAAGAGCCGGTTCTTTTGACTCACGGCTCTTTAAAAAATAAATTATTATCTCCTTCTTATCTTATGCTCGAAACAATCAGTTTCTAAAAAGTTTGAAATCTTCTTTGAATTGTTAAAACAACCAACAACAGCACATGAGGAGCTTGAACTCATTCTCTCGCTGTATAGTACAGGTCAAGCGCTACGAACAGGAAGTAGGCAACCGGAGTCGTCGTTATGGCAGCGCGCATTGTTTAGAGCAGAATAAGGTGGATACCGTATCTATATTTGAATAAACAAATGTGTTGTGTAGTGTTTTGTTCTCTTTTATTTTCACATATAAATGTAAAAAGTAAATAAATATGACAAGCAAGTGTTTTTATTATCTTTTTTTTTATCAAATAACGCAATAAACGTGAAAAATACATACATACAATTGTTACATACAATTCATACAGCCAAAAAAGGAAATATTAAAGATGGTAAGGTAATGTTTATGACGAAATTGTCCGACCTCTCTGGCGCGTGATAATTGTCATGCTCTTTAGCTGATGTAGTGCACTCAACTGCCATTCACTATGTAGGGATTAGTGAATGAGTGAACGAGTGAGCGGTTTCAGACACAGCTCTAGTCAAATTAAAATGATATAGTTGTATATATCACTTGTGATGGTATTTTGTATAGATATGGCCAGACATGCACCAATAACATTAGCGTTCAATAACAATGAACGCCCACAAGCGACTTCACAGTACAGAGACTAGCGACATACAGCGACAAAGTCGCTGGCAGTGTGAACGGGGCTTTAGTCTTATGTGTGATTGATAGTATAATATTGTATAATAGGAGTGAATGAGTTAGGACTGCACGACTGAATAAATGTGTTTTAATTTCTCTTGTAGGATTGTGGATTTTGTAGGACGTCGCAGCCACTGTTTTCCCATACTGTGAATTATTATGTGTTTTAGTATCATGTCGTGCCTATGAATTATTAGTGTTGGGACAGAAGCGCACTTCCTCTTTGTAAGAGGGCAGTTGTAAAGGGTTTCTCTTCTCTTTTGTGATTGGGCATTGTGCAATATGGTGGGGTAATCAACCACAAAGTACCTACTCTGGGTTGTTATTCATGTGCATTATTAATTTATTTGTATGGGTAAATTCCAGCCTATGCTTTGACCCGGGATTTGAGGTGGACAGCGGGCACTTCTTGGATGTGATAAGGTGACCACTTTGCTGCTGTGATTCTTATTGGGAATGCTGTGGTTTGTAGTGGGAGACACACAAGTTAATGCCGTGCTGTCACGTTTGCTGTGGAAGTTGTAGCATAGTAGGCCTATAGAATAAATTGTTTGTTCAAAAAAAAAAAAGTGGTTCCCCGTTTTGCACCAGGATCTGCGTGCTGCCCATCTATTCCCTATAGTTCACTATATGTTGTGGACCCATGGTAACCGATGGTCATAGTCTTTGACCTAGTAAACAAAACAAAAAAAGGGAAATACAATTTTAATGTGATTGTCAATAAACTATTTTTGTATCGCTTTTGCACATCAGCCTCCAGCTTGTTTCATTCTGATTGACACTAGCGTGGGGAAAGTCTTTAGTCTGGCGGGAAAATAGGTTCTCCCACACCTTTCAGATAAGTGGGAGTGGCGTAGTCACGTATGGCCACATACACAAATAAAAATATACATTTTACTGTTTAGAATGATGTCATTATCTGTATGACTATAAATATCAGAGTATTAAGTTATTTCCCAGCAGTGGAACAAATCCAAGTGATGGCGCAGGCGCATCGTGCTCTCACACAACATAGTATCAGTTCTGGCGTTGCTTCATATCGCAGACTGCTCATTATCAAAATGAAACACAGTCAACCAAACATATAAAAAGTTATTCTGCCTAATTGAATTGGTCTGTTGTACAATATAAAGGGCAAGCTGTGCCGCACACAGTCCTACTTGTTATTCCAAACATTTCCCTTGCTGTGAAGACGCTGATTTAGCCTATACGTGTATTTTGGGACTCGACTGAAGTATGACGCCTTCTTTATATTAATAGTTAGCATCCACGTTACATTGCAAATATGAACATTTTTGACTGAATGAGAGATGCGTGACCGTTTCGATTTAAATAAATTTGTTTAGGCTTAGTGTTTAAAATAGGCTAAATGTTGTTTGTAATAAAGGGCACAATATAGGCTATTTTTATAGGCTATTTAGCCTATATATTATTTTATTATACAGACTTATTTTTCATTCTTGTTGTTTTCTGCATTCATTTAAGGATTTGTCATACAGTAAGGGAAAGTAAAATAGGCAACAGAGCAGAATGAGGTGGATATATATAAATAAATAACCAGGCGTCTTGTCTTATAAATGATTGTTTTCTATCTCGCGTGCGCCGTTGCCATGGTGACATTGTTGTTTATTTTTCATTCGCGCTCTATCGCCTTATCATGTTGGATTGTGGGAAATACTAGCCGTTTCTCAATGTCAAGGAAGGATCCTCGGAAGCCAGAATTTCGAGGATGCTACGTCATCGACATCCGTCTAAGGACTGTTCCAATGTCGAGAATCCTCGGAATTTCAACCAAGGACTGATGCTGCGTTCTATTATTTATCCGTGTCGGAGTTCCGACTATAAAGACAGACGTTGCCTAGCAACACGCACCAACACGCCCCCTTTCCTCGGATTTTGCCGCTCGGAAGTTTGGACAACCGTGAGGACACCGAGCAAGAATTCCGATACGGAATCCAAGATGGCTGCGCCCTGTGTGACTTGTTTTCATTGTTTTTGTACCGCTTTGGTTGTTTAAATGACGTTGTTTAAATTTTAATCACTCGTCGTATTACTGCAATACCTTACTGCGTCCGTATCACTGCCTGTGGGTATGGGAATCGGTCTTGTTGTGAGTGCAATATTGAATGAAGCCCTGTTTCAAACGGGTGTTACTAACGTGGCTAGCGTTGCTAACAGAAGGTAAACTAGTTACTAGGTGAAGCACACAGTGCTACTTATTTTGGAGCGCCTTGTACTCGGCCAGTGCTACCATAGCAACAGCTTTCCGGGTGGCGTCCAAGTTTTTCTCTGACTCGGACGCGCAAAACATACCAGAAGTGTGGAAGTGACGTCATATCCGATGTCCGAGTCGGTTTGTTGACAATAATAGAACGCACCATGAGTCCTTCGTTCGAAAAATATCCCATATACAGGAAAGGATGCATATGTGTAGCCTTCGCGCTCTTCACGCTCTCAAATCACCCACAATCCTATGCGCGCAGCTTTGCTATCTTGTTCAAAAAATTCAAAATGTCGGACGTTAACGGAGTCGGGGCGTTAACAGGGCAATATGCTTTCAAATGTAAGTATATTTACGTTACCAAACATTTGTTTTAAAAAATAATTACATCCATTATGTTATGGGTCAAATTGACCCGCACTGTTTAAACACACTTGACAGTCAAAGAATCAATATGATTAAAAAGGAGTTTATTGATTTAAAAACGATTATATTGCCTGAGTGAACAGAACTGCGTCCATAGCAACACTCTGTTTTTCATTTTCACTGACGTAATGACGCAATGACGTGCACTTTCCAGAGCCGTTGAAAAACGTGTTCTCCGAATGCTAAAGAGGAGCCTCGCCTAGCCTCTGAAGGAAGTGACTTGGAAGGACCAGTATCCAGTATCCTGGAAGTATCCTTCCTTGACATTGAGAAACACCTACTGTCTCAGCAAGTGTACATGTGGGTAAAAGTAGTGAACGAATGTAGGGAATGATGTCGTTCACTCAGAATTCGGACACCACTACAAAATGGCCGACACCCTAAATAGTGCACTACATAGTGGATAGGGAGCGATTTCAGACACAGCTTAGGAGTTAGGCTCAAAAGAAACCGTATGCTGTTGGGAGAGTGTTTTTATATTACCACAGCAGTGTTCAGTGGATTAAATCATTTAGCCTACTGGATTAATGATCGATCAATCAACAGATTAACTCATACTGTCATAAATTACTAAAACGTCATTCGAATTTGACAAATAATCAATTTTCTTGTCCCTAATAGTCAACATAATGCAGGGGAAACTGTAAAATGAACTGCAGCAGTGCTAAACTTAAACTTGTATCATAAAATTACAACACTCGAACTAAATGTGTGAATTAAACTCACTGAGACTGTCGACAGTTTCTTTTCCATGCATCATTTTATTATATCCATGTATGTGGTTACAGTCAAATCATATAAAACAGTGAAATCGCCCTCAAACTCTTCTGTCTTGCCTGCACTCGAGACGGTGACGTGAGCTGAGCTCCACTGAAAGTCTTCTTTCCTATTGGTTGTCGCTCGCGAAAATCGCTTCTCATTTGCATAAAGTTGAAATTTCTGAACTTTCGTCGCGCGTCTCGTGTCGCTTGACACGCCCACATTCTGTCGCCAACGGTCACTGTCGCTCGTGTCGCCGGTGTGATGAAGTATCCGGTCACTTCGGTGTGAATAGTCCGGGCGTAGGACCCAAGCAATCCGATTGGTTCAAAGCATAGACATCACATAGATAGACGCCCTATCGACCGCTTCTGCCTACTGGCGCGGGCGAGCCGTGGGGCCGCCATCTTAGACCGGTCACCCGCTCCACTCAGTGTAATCTGTATGGCAGGTGCAATGAGCTGTCAGCGCATTTAATTAATCATAACTCACTGAATACCGAACTGATTTTCACGCAGGTTTTTTTGCTGCAAAGGTCATTCATGTAGCTATTATACAGGACACATGGTTCGGCGTATTTTAATATTCATAGTAGGCTTAACAGTAATATAATATTCTGATATAAGATATAAAGCGACCAGACGTCCAAAATCAAAATATGTGATGTAGGATATAAGGTATTTTATAAATCACACACTATAAATATGATAAAGAAGCAGAAACAGATAGTTGCAATAAAGTAAGATATTTTAATAAGTTGAAGAAACGTGTGTGTTTTACAGTTACATTGCTCCCTGATATCACGTGCGCAAACACAAATAACCTATATATATATATATATATATATATATATATATATATATAAAACAGTTATGTCCGGTCGAACAATTTATGAATTAACTTCAGATTGGATTGCGCTAAAAGAAAGTTTCGTGCCAGATTAAAAGTGCTTTCGAAATTCTTTCTGATCTGATGTGGAAAACACTTGAGTTGAGGGAGGGAGAAAATACTTGGGGGAGACTTCTCCTAGTGTCTAGAACGCAACTGAATGCCTTTTCAAGCGTCTCAATACTTGAAAAACCACAGGAAACTACTTTTAAACATGAAATTACTTGATTTACAGAGGGTCTATTCGCACGTCTATTAATATAAACGTTACCTGAGGTAATTTTCCTGGACCTTTTTACAGAGGGTAAAAGTCGCCGTAATCTTTACTGACATTATGCGTAATGATTGCCGAGATGCACATTCGGACGGGACTAAAATAACCGAGAAGCTCTTGTAATTATTACTTTACTCCACCTCTCCATGTCAGGTGAACACCGGCTGGTGCAGTAAACATTGCCTAGCTAACGTTAGCTGGCTACGATTTCAGTACAGTAATATCAAAGATCCTTGCTCCTTCTCAATTATCTGGTAATATTCTATTCACAAAATACAACCAATAGTACAGTAATGTTAAAAGTAATCCCCCGGGCCCTATTTGCGATGGTCCGCCGATTAGAACAGGAAAATACTCCACAGTGCTCTAGCATTTTAACTGCTGCCACGCAACGAAACTAGGAAAACGACCGGTTTAAGATGGCGGCCGCATTTCTCAGTGCCCAGCGGCCAATAGGGCATCTAGTCTCTATATAATATCTATGGTTCAAAGCACGTTTTATGGGTAATTGCTTTAGTGCCTGGTTACAAATCATACAAAATCACTTTATTATAGAAGACATTTGTACTATGTTATAACGAGTCATTAATGTATTTAATGTATTTTAAATTATACGTTTCATATACTAGTATTTAACCGAAGCTATAGATTGTGAAATTAAACATTTCTCGTTGTTAGTGTGTTTTTTAGTTAGCTTAGATAGTAGCATAGCATAGCATACAGCTAACGTTATCCGATGATCGTGCTATGAGCTTTACCTGAGCTTATACTGCACTGATACTGCCTTACCGTATTCACAGCAATTCGTAGTGCAATTATAATTATGTCATTATTTTTTATCGCAATAATCAGCACAATATGTTACAGGTACACTTTTATTTATTAAAAGAGCCATAACATAATGTTTATTTGTGTATATTACTATTTTTCTTATTAACAGTTTAGACATTTAAATAAATTACAGAATGCTAGCTATGTTTTGTGGGTATAAATATGAATTGGTTGTCAAGCCTTGACTAAAGAACAGTATAATAAAATTATGGAATCACAAATCTTAATGTAATCAAACCCCTTAATTCATATAATAATCTTTTATTTTAAAGAAATACCATTTTTAAGTATGTTTTGTGACAAAGTTATTTGTTATTAAGCAATAGGGCATAATATGCTTTTTTTATTACAAGCATGTCATTTGTGTACTAATGCATATGATTTATGGCATAATTAATTCTTAATACAGAACATCATACAACACAATAACATTTAATGTAATAAAATTAATGAACCAAAACTTGTATAAAAATTTTATTAAATTACACAATACAATACATAATGAATTCAACTGAATTATGAGATGTAATATATTACATTTTTATTAACACAAAACTGCAAGCAAAATGCACATCGTTTTAGGACATTTATAGAGCTTTTAAAAATACACAACAATACAAAGCAGCTTTAAACAGACATACTTTTGTATGTCTTTACTTTCCTAAATACTTTTGTGATAGTTCTCTGGCTAAACATTGTGAAGATTTAAAAACAATTCATGTTGAGTTAGCTGTGTTTAAATATTTAATGAACTGTAAAGTTAAAGTTTTTTGAGAACTAATGAGACAAAAATAGATGCAGTGTCTTTTGCTGTATGAAAAGTCAAATCGTTAGTTTGAAGTAAATTCATGTTGTATATGCAGTCAATTCTTTGTGGAACCATCCTAATGGTGCGTTCACACCGGACGCGAATTGCGCGTCAGGCGCGAGTGATTTCAATGTTAAGTCAATGCAAAGACGCGTTACGCGCGTAAAAAATTCCTGCGGCGCGAATGAGGCGTAGAGCGCGGCGCGGTAACCCCTCATTTACACTGCACACATCTGCAGCGCATTACGGCTGCGACACGGCTACCGGAGCTGATCGCGCCCATTCTAGTCAATGCTTGTGTTTACACCGGCCGCGACGCGGCGCGTTTCAGAAGCTTCCCAGAAGCGGCTCTCCGCGCCGCTTCGCTAAATATAGGCGCCTAGTCTATTTTTGACGGACGCGCGTCCAAGTCGCACCGGGAATACAAAATAAAAGTCAAAAAACATTGTCAAATTCAAAATAAACACCCTGTGCAAACTCCCAAACGTATTACACACCAATATCCTTGGTAGAAACCATAGACTGTATGGTAGAAACTCAAAAATCAAGAAAAACCACGTCGGACAGGCAAATCACGTGGTCTCGCGCATCCAGTCGCTCCGCTTCTGAAATGCTCCTGGTGTGAGTTGGCACCGCGTGGAGGACGGAATAAAACCTTGTCGCAGACGTAATGCGCCGCAGATGTGTGCAGTGTAAATGAGGGGTAATACGCCTCATTCGCGCGTCAAGTTCGCACGAATGGCGCGAATTGAGCGTCTGGCGCGTTAAGCGCGTTACGCGCGAATGTTTTATGTAGTGCTTTTTGTGCATTCTCGTGTTTGACGCGAATTCGCGTCTGCCGCCCGAGTTGAAAAATCTGAACTTCTGCGTCAATTCGCGCCGCGTTAACCAATCAGGAGCCTGCTTGCTGCTGTCACGTGGTGAAGTGACAGTTTATAATGTTATTTTATGTTTGGCCTCAATAAATTATTTTGTAATATGACTAAAATGCACAACAAAGCAAATCTTTCACATAAAAACTCGATTTCAATATATGAGAGATACTCATTTTGTATTGAATGCAATTTATTCCATATCTATATGAAACATTATTAATCTAATGTGAAGACAACAAATACAATTTAGTGTATACAAAAAAAAAAAAAAAATCACAGGACAGGTTTCACTTTTGGAGGCTGGCTCCATTTATTATCAAAACAAAAATAAATGACAGATTAGGTGGGTGCGGGCGAGGGTGAACCTCGCGCCGGGCTGTACAGCGCGGGCTCGTCAGGCAGCGACCACTCGAGGCCGAGGCCTTATATGGCCTACGCTGTCCTCGTCAGCGTCCTCACCGTTAGGTCCACCAAACCTAGGTCCTGGACCAAATTGTGAAACTCCTGAAACCCTCCGGAGAGTCTGGTGGACCCGAGTACAGCGACGATGTCCCCTACGCAGCTGTTTCTGCTCTCCAGAGCATATACGAGCGGTGACTCTCTCGATTAATGCTAATGCTAATGCTCGATAAACATCTAAAAAAGATGGCCGCCAAAACTTTCACCTCTGACGCGCGTAAATTTCGCTTCAAACTTTTGTTTTTACGCGCGTTAGACACGCGAATTAACACAAAGTGGTCAAGCGTCAAACTAGACGCGGTAGACGCGAATTTGACGCGCTATTCGCGTCCGGTGTGAACGCACAGTAAGGCCTAGATGATGCAGTCAGTCAATTTCCCCTTTAGATGGTGGGGTCGTGACCTGGTAGGCGAGGAGGCTGGACTTTACTTTGATATGCAAGCCCAAAGGTGCAACGCAGCAGAAGACGTAGTTAGCTCGTTGAACCTGGGATGTTGTGACATTAAAAGGCTATTTTAATGACACACTCCACAAGATAAGATATATCAGCCCAAAAGTGACTGAAACCTTCCGTTCGTCTCAGTATTATAAGGCTGATCTGTACAACAAAAGATAAAAAAAGTAATTAATTAATGAGTTAGTTCACCAAAACATAAAAATCAGCCATCAGTTTCTCCCAACATATTATCAAATGATACCAGGGTGAGAAAAATATGTGTTTTTTTGGTGATATAAAAAATTCAAGTACTTATTTGTACCAACACGATCCGATAAAATGCTTACCTCAGGAATCAATTCACACATTAAAAGGTCGATATGTTCAAGCTTTGTGTCCTTCTTTTGCTCAAACACAATGTTGTCGATGTGTCCTAGAAGTTCCTCAACATGTGCTGACAAGGCTGGATGAAAGCTCTTAGGTTTTGTCATTTTCCAAGTCTTCATTTGCCACCATTTGTTCCACGTGGGTTTCAGTGAGCCTTTCACAATTCCTTGAAACAACTCCTGAAAAAAATATTTAGTATAGCAAACAATATCTAGCCATTTTAAATTTTGTAAAGTCTTATATGTACCTGAATTTCAGTATCACTGACAAGAGAACAAATTCCTTTTTTTTCCACCTCCTCGACTGTCCTATATTTTAAAAATCATCGATCTACCTGATTTATTAAACTTTTAAGTTGATTTATTTGAATGAGGACACACATTTTACACATGCCTTTTATACGTCATATGCTGAACAGCATATGCTGCCATTAATGATGCGTGATATCTTCTCAGATGCCACAGATCGTCTCCCTGTATCACCTCGTTTTTCATAGAGGTCCATTTGTCCCTCACCTCCATTTCTGCCATCTAATGCAATAAACACAGTTGTTAAAGTAATGTAGATAAAAATAAAATAAATAAATAAATAAATAAAAGCATTTATTTACAGTAACTTACTGTACAAACCAAAACCCCACAGTTGTTAGAGTCAGCCAGCCTCCACTGTTCTGGGTACTCAACAGTCCATTTTCCCAAGTCCCAAGTATTTCGGAAGGCATTGCTTTTGTACAAAAGAAAAAAGAAATGAATAAATATACATTAGTAAATAAAGATAACAATTTTGACATTTACAAAGCACATAATACCATAGTATAGCCAGGTCCATCGCAGAAATTGACTTGTAGTTGCCAGTGGGGTCGTAAACGCGAATACGATTCAGCAAACCATCCAAGACCTTTACAACATAAACAGAAACCGCTGTAACCAGAGTAAAAAAATAAAACAATATACAATAAGATTCGTTAACGTGTTCTTCTAAAATGAGAGTGAGCCACAAATCCGTGAGTAGCCTACAGATTACAAACCCGTGGGAACGGATTGCGAAAGCGTGGGCACGGTTTATGCATTTGTGGGTAGGGCCTACAGATTGCAAAAACTGAAGGCATGGTTTACAAATCTGAGAGCGCGGATTAGAAACTCGTGGGTACGGTTTATTAATCCGTGGGCACGATTTGTTAAACCGAGGGAACAGTTTGAGAATTCGTGAGTAGGCCTACGGTTTATAAACTGAGCGGACGGATTGCAAAACCGTACCCACGGATTGTTTTTTTTTCTCCCACAGGTGACTTCCCTGATCCTTTACTCTTCCCTGTGGATGACCTGTGACCTACTTTCTGTAAGATCTGAATTTTTGAGTTTGAATTTTTGAGATTGAATTTTAGAAAACTGAATTTGAAGTTCCGAATTTCTTCATCTTGAAAACTTGAATCTGTATTTTTTTTTTTTACTGAATATTTGCAGTATAAGAATTCAGAACAAAAAAACTAGCTGTTTGAAAATACATGTCTATAAAATTCAGCCATAAAAACATTTCAATTTGTTAAATTTTAAATGTTCAGTATTCGTTTAAAAAAAATCAAATTCAGAACTATTTAAAGTACCACCTAAATTTCAATTTTGTTAGATTACACTTGCAAATAATTCAAATTTACACAATTAAAATTAAAATCATTTTGTCATATTATAAGCTCCATAAAACAGAAGGAGAGAAGAAGAAGTGAGTTGGTAAATGTCAGTTCAATTGTAAGTTCATTCTTTATGTGTTGTCTATGATGATATTGTAATCATTGTTTTAACGATGCGAGGCACTGCGAGCTGACATCCCTTTTGTCTCTTGTGCTTTCACTGCGTGATGAGTGCAGTTAGGTATGTTCCAAAATGAGTTTTTGTCTCATATTTATATCATATTATGATGTTATCATAGGCCTACAATATCACATCAGCAAGAGTGCCGTTTTCCCATGTACAATTGCAAATGTGATATTTATTTTATATAGGCTAACGGTTAAATTAACAATACATTAACATTGTGCCCAATATTTTGGGGACGTAACCATGCCTCGGTTTAAGAATGACTTTCGAGCCATTAGGTCCGAACTCGAGGCACACGGCGTTAACGGATAACGCGTGAAGGTCTCCCACACGTTTGACTGAAGACAGAGCTATCAGAAAAACGGTTTTGAGCGTGAGGTATTTCATATCCACAGTTTCTATGGGTTCAAAGGGATGCGCTTTCAGGGCCTCTAGGACCAGCGAAAGATCCCATATAGGAACCGAGGGGGGTCGCGGGGGGTTCATCCTCCTGGCTCCCCTAAGGAAGCGGGTGACGAACTCGTTCCTTCCTAATGCGCGGCCCAGCGCCGAACCGGCAAAAGCTGAGATGGCCGCAACATAGACTTTGAGTGTGGAAGGGGACCTGCCCGTGTCCAGCAGCTCTTGAAGGAAAACCAATACCTGCGATACCCCACATGCTTGTGGATCCAGCCCCTTGGCAGTGCACCACTTTTAAACACAGACCATTTAGACGTGTAGAGCCGCCTCGTAGAGGGGGCTCTAGACTGGGTGATCGTGTTCACAACCCCTTCTGGCAGGTCAACGGGTATCCGTTGAGTCTCCATGCATGCAGAGACCAGCGCTCTGGATGGGGATGCCAGATCGAGCCGTGGGCTTGAGAGAGAAGGTCTCTTCTCGCCAGAATCGGCCAGGGGACTGTGTCTGCCAGCTGTATTAGCTCCAGGAACCAAGTCTGGTTCTCCCAGTACGGGGCTATGAGGAACACCGTGTGGCGCGCTTCCCTGGTTCTCCTGATGACTTGTGGCAACAGAGAGACCGGCGGGAAGGCATATAGTGGGCCGCTGGGCCAGCGCGTCCTCGTTCTTCGTAAAGAACTTTGGGTAGTGAGCGTTGTCTTTTGACGCAAGAGGTCGACTTTCGCTTTGCCGAAACGGCGCCACAGAGACTGGACTGTTTGGGGATGCAAGGACCACTCCCCAGGGGGAACATTGTCCCTGGACAGTCTGTCGGGACCCTCGTTCAGGTGCCCAGGCACATGCGCGGCTCTCAGCGAGCGCAGTGAGTGCTGAGCCCACACGAGGAGGCGTTCCGCCAGGGTGCAGAGCATTTTGGATCTGACGCCGCCCTGGCGGTTCACGTAGGCCACTACTGATGTATTGTCCGTGCTGACTAGAACATGGTGACCTTGGAGGACTGGGAGGACTGGCCGTTTGCGCGGCTTGACAGAGGGGGGGTAAGCAGCTGTCTATGATAGCAGCGTTGTCTGCTTCATCCCCTGAGGCGACGGCAGTGCGGGCGAAAGCCGGCCGCTGCGCGTCGGGAGGTGGGGGGGAGAAGGAGATAGCGAAGCTCGCGGGAGGGGCTCCGGCGAGCGCTCAGCTAATGCATCCGGGTCCGGAGGCAGGAGGAGGGTACAACAAGGCGAGTCGAGCCCGCAGGGTCGACATCGGCATCTCCTCGGAGAGTTCGCAGCCGCCCGAAGTAAGGGCGAGGGCTGCGTGGTCGAGGCCCAGGCAGAGAGCGCAGATCACATGGCGGTCGCTGTCGCTGAGCGGGGCTCTGCACGAGCCACAGGGGAAGCGAGGCCTTTGCAACAACGCTTCGCGCTCTTTTAGATGCAGTGTGTCGCGGGGCGAACACACAAACACACACAACACAGAGCAAAGAAGGATATAATCCGCCGGATAGCGGAGCAGGCAGGGAAGGCTGAAGGCGGCGAAGACGGCCGGCTTCCTCAGGCTGATATCCTCGGCGTGCTGGTCGCTTGTTTCAACGGCGGCGGCTTCCTCAGAGTCCAGCGATGCGGAGAGCGTTGCTGAAGAGACAGAAATCAGTGAAGCAGCCTCTGAGCCTCGCTTGTATACGCTAAGCCACACCCCCTCCTTCGCGGGCTGTGACGCATGAGGCGCGCCAAGCGCGCTCATTGGACGTGACGTCACGACTAAGGCTCAGCGATAGGCTGCTGCAGTTGCCGCAGGGCAGCCAATGGGCACGCTAGTAAGCCTGCCCTAGGTCTGCGTGCTGCTGCACTGCGTTGACAAAATTATAAAAATTAAGGATAATTTTTTGGCTTCAGATCTCGAGAAAAGATGACTTTCCCGTAGCGTAAGCTAACTTACGCAATACGAGAAAACCTCTCGTAAGAGAACATTAATATTTCGTTAACACAAACCAGGGGTGCAAACCAGATTAGGCTTCTGTAAGACTACAGGTGAAGCAGTGCTAAAAAAAAGTTTTACAAAAGTCTTACAATAACTATTTTCACCAAAAGAGGACAGGTTTGCACCACGTAATTTGAAGTTGGCCAAGATTACCAAACGTTAGCATTTTAAACCAAGTTAGCTAGCAGTAAATTATACTGTAATAATTACGTTTAGAAAAGTCTTACAATAACTATTTTCACCAAAAGAGGACAGGTTTGCACCACGTAATTTGAAGTTGGCCAAGATTACTCTATCTAGCTAATCTATCTAACTCTATCTAACAGTCGAAATCTTAACTAAACAGCAAAACAATCTAACATGATTAAAAACGTACCCTCCATCGTGCAAAAAGATGTACACAGGGTAACGTTAACTTCCCACTCAACAGATGAGTCCAGAGACGGTTGGAAAAACTATAGAATCTTTGACGGGTCCCCGCTGGTGCGCGCTGACCCTGGTCGACGAGAACCCGCATGAGAGATGTGACGCAGGACGTAACCCCGCCCCCCGGGCGAGATGCCCCAAAATTTATGAATCCCTGAACGAATCGGTTGAATGAATGACTCCCTCAACTCACTTAAGACAGTGACTTGCCGCCACCTACTGGCAGTTTTAGTTTCACATTTAAAGTACCCTTTAATTAGAATGTTAAATATGAACTGATTTCTTAACGATCTCATAGCTTTATTTATGCCATTGTAAAAGCAGTGAAAATATATTAATGCCAGACCTGATGCCACTTCTGTGTCACCTCTGCACTGCAAAGATGGATTTTGATTTAATGATTTAATTTGACTGGTAACAGTGGTATTGTGTAATTATTCTAATAGAATTTAATTTGAATGTTAGAATTTGACATAAAAGGTGATGCATTGGCTACATCTACAAATGTCCATATATAGGTGAAAATGCCCCTGGAAATCTATTTAAGGTGGCAATTATTACCCCTTAATAAAAATGTGTAATTTCTGTCACTGCTGTGAACTGACCACTGCATATAAAATGAAAAATATGAATATCTTCATCAGTCAGCTGTCAACAACAGGCCTAAACCAGCCATGGCACTAAGCACAAAAACACAATCAGTAAAATATTATCTAATTATTATCAACAAAACGTTGAAAATATCGAGACATATTTTGTCAATATTGCACACCCCTAATGCATGGTATTAATTTTGATTTCTTCGGGTCTTAAAAAGGTCAATAAAAAGCCTTAAATTTTACTTTAAAAAGTGTGCAGAAACCCTGTATCTATTTGGCCTGTGAATTAGTTTCTGTTTATTCTCTCTTTTCTATTAAATTATTTATAAAAGCAACAAATCACATCAGAGAATTATGATGATGTAATCAATGCTGAATCATGATACAGGTTTATCTCTTTTAATTATTTTGTTTTAAAATATTTGTTTTTGTTTTTGTCTAAACACAATACAGTACATGTATATACTTTTTCATTATTTTGTTTAGCAGAAAACTATGATGATGTCGTCATCGTACGACAGTTCTCCAACGATAAAGCAGGTGTGGGTTTCAAATTATACACGTATTAGAACAGGCCCAATTTTCTTTCTTTCTTTTTTTGTCAAATTAAAGTAGCATGTAAAGTATGAAGATTTTTTGCATGTAATTAATAATAGACACATTTATATCAGAGGGTGTTCAGGAGGAGTATGAGGATGTGAAGAATGTCGGGGAATATATGAGTGACATATCTGGTACGTTTTTGAGACTTTTTTTACTGAATCATTTTGCTGAAGTCCTTATAATAGCTTCATATAATTTCTCTTGTTCTGTTGTCTCAATAGCTAATTTAAATGGACTGAAAACATTGTGTTCATTAGAATACTTTTTAAATCATGTTGATACATGAATTTGCTCTTGTTTTTTAATAACAGACTATGATGATGTGGGGGAGGAGCTAGGAAAACAGGGAGGGACTTTACAACTCAAACCACACCCACTGCAGCTGAAAATTTGAATTTAACACATTGTGTTTTTTGAAATAAATAAATAAATAAATCAATACATTTATATTTGTTTTTGTTTTTATTCACAAATTAGAATTTGCTATGTCTCTATTTCTTAGCATATTACTAACACCCAGTGCTCCTCAAGCCAGGGTAGTTGTCAGTGTTTGTCATCTCTTCTCTGCAGGTGTCAGACTTTGTGTTTCCCACATTGACTCTCATGACAGCTTGACTTTGTCAGCACTTTATCATGTGTGTGTCTCCTCAGTAAACTGTCTCTGTAAGGTAGAGGAGGATACCCGTTCAGTTAAAGGGCCAAACAGTTTCTGTCAAAATATTTAATTTAAGTAGAGTTCAGTGTTTAACTTGATTCCATCCTTCTTTCAGATTTCTTACTGTTTTAATTTCATTCATTCATTCATTTATTCATTTATTTATTTATTGATTGATTGATTGATTGATTGTTTATTTATTTACTTATTTGCTGGTTCTAAAAGCTTTAATAGGTTTAGTTTGTTTTTGTTCAATGTAGCCTATCATATTTCCTCTGTACTTGTATCTTTGTTGTACATGTAAGTTAATTATTCAAAAGAAAAGTATCTATTTTTTGCATAATTATTATACATGCATTTTTTTTATTACATCATATTCATTGAGGAAGAATAGAAAATGAATGTCATATTGCAGAACCAGTGAACTGCAAAGATTTTTTATAAGATTGGAAATAATTTTAAGTTGAGATCATAAAATACCTATAAAATATGTATAGAAAAGACTTGCTCCTTCTTGTGTACAGGCTGTGCTGGTAGAGTGGAGGTTCTTCATAGTGGTCATTGGGGAAAAGTGTGTGATAGCTGGGATATGTCTGATGCTGCAATAGTGTGTAGAGAGCTGGACTGTGGTAAAGCATTACATGCAGTTGGTGATGCTAACTTTCGACAAGGATCACGTCCAATATGGAGGGATGAATTTGACTATTCGAGTCATGTTGAAAATGAAAAAAATATATAATTAATAAATAAATATATATATATATATATATATATATATATATATATATATATATATATACAGTATATGACTGTGTAAACAGCCCACTCTCATCTCTCACAAAACCACACTCATCTCTCACAAAACCACATCCTTTATCACTGAAACAGGGCTCTCAAGTATCACGCATTGAGCATGACAGTCACTCATTTCGGTCTTTTGTCATGCACTTGAATCAGAACTTAGAGTTGAATCAGACTTACAGTCATAAAACCAACTGTAAATTGTTCATGTAGGTGTCAGGCATGATGCACACTTTTTAGAGAGGCCTAGTTGATATTAAAATAAATATGAGATCATGCGGTAGGCCTACTGAAAAAATAGCATTATTTACATGATTTGACAGTTTATTTTATTAAATATCAAAAATCTAAAAGGTGTGCACACCTACATGAACACTTTACAGTTGCTTTTGTGACTGTAAGTCATTCTCTTCAAATGCTAGAAGTTAGAAACACGTGTAGCAATGGCGTATGTAACTTTAGAGACGGTCCCTAAATGTGCGAATATCGAATATGCAGTGTCAAGCTAACTTTATGCCAGTATTTCACTTGGAATCACTCAGCGTGAAACTTTGCGCGTTATGTTCATATTCTGAGTCCACTTGCCTGTTCATCTAGTATAGCCTACATCCACAATAAGTTGGGAGTTTGGTCTTTTTTATTACTGTATTAATCAATTAAGCGTTAAGTGTCCTGACCATAGACGGTTCTGACCGAAGGGGAATCCTGGAGAATGACATATTGAGAGAATCCCCAGTCCTGCAGCACATCACATCAATATAAAGTTTACAAACGGTTACTAACGTAACCTTGGTTCCCTGAGATGAGAGAACGAGTATTGCATAAGTAGCTTACGCTATGGGAAAACTCCTTTTCTTGAGAATATTGAAGCCAAGATTTGAAAACGCAGTGCAGCTGCACAGCATACACAGATGAATGGCGAGAGCGGTCATTGGCTGTGCTGTGGCAACTGCACGAACCTATGGCGGGGCGGCTCAGACGCGTGAACCACTTCGCGCCCTGATGCATTAGAGCCCGCCAGAATGGGCGTGGCCTACGGCTATAATTGAGCCCATTGTCCGCCTGGGACTTCAGGTTAAATCGACTGAAGCGACCCCTTATTCCCTTGATCAAAGCACAAGCACGGCGAGTTACGCAATACTCGTTCTCTCATCTCAGGGAACCGAGGTTACGTTAGTAACCGAGACATTCCCTGAGATGAGGGAACGAGTATTGCATAAGTAGCTTACGCTATGGGAACCCCCTTCAAAACGCAGTGCGTGCTTAACTTCGCTCTAATATTAGCTCTGAGGCTGTAAAGAGTAAAGTATGAACCCAATAAGCCAGTCAGTGACGGGCTTCATAAGGGGAAAAAACAAGGAGTGGGCCTAATGAGGGCCAAACCCTAATAATGACATATATAATATTTATATATATGGGAACCGTAATTCGTGTTAAAAACAGGACCGGATATGTATCGGGCCCAAGTTTTATGGGGGGTTTGTGCTTACACATTTCATATTGAAAGTACCCTTGAATACAAAGCAGGGACTTGCAGGTTATAAAACCTGATAAATGTGGACAGTGAGGCCCAGCTGGCCGCCGCACAGATATCTTCAATGGGTATTCCACTTGACCAAGCCCAAGACGAGGCCATGCCTCTCATGGAATGAGCTCTGATACCTAAGGGGCAATGAAGGCCCTTAGATTCATAAGCCAGCACTATAGCATTCATTATCCAGCACGATAATCTCTGCTTTGAGATGGCGAGCCCCTTGGTGCGGCCGCCAAAGCACACAAAAAGCTGTTCTGACTGTCTGACTGAGGCAGAACGCTCTAGATAAAACTCTGAGAGCCCTGACAGGACAGGGTAAACTCGCGTCTCTTTCGTCTTTTGGTGAGGAAAGAGCTGCTAAGGAAATAACCTGTGCTCTGAATGGAGTTGAGAGCACTTTAGGAATATAACCATGCCTTGGCTTAAGGACGACTCTAGAGTCGTTAGGCCCAAACTCAAGGCAGGACGCACTTGATAACAGCGCATGTAAATCGCCCACTCTTTTAACTGAAGTGAGCGCCAGTAAAAGAGCGGTTTTGAGCGAGAGGTGCTTCAGGTCTGCAGACTGAAGCGGCTCAAACGGGGCACCCTTCAATGCTTCTAGGACCGTGGAGAGGTCCTAGATTGGCACAGAGGGAGGTCACAGAGGATTCAGCCTCCTTGCCCCTTTAAGGAAGCGGATGACGAGGTCTCTTCTTTCTAGTGATTGTCCGGCCACAAGAGTGTGGAATGCTGTTATGGCTGCCACATATACTTTGAGCGTGGATGGGGTGCGACCTGCGTCCATGAGCTCTTGTAAAAAGGCGAGTATACTTTGTACCTCGCAAGATTAGGGGTCCAGGCTCCGTGCAGTGCACCAGCCAGAGAATACCCTCCATATCTGAGCGTAGAGGCGCCTAGTTGAGGGCGCTCTTGCTTCAGTGATGGTTTTCAGCACCCTATCCGGGAGACACCCGGGTACCCGTTGAGGGGCCATACATGAAGGCCCCACAATTCGGGACGGGGATGCCAGATTTTCCCGTTCGCCTGCGTGAGGAGATCTCTCCTCAGCGGAATTGGCCATGGGGCTGTTTTCAGCAGTTGTGTCAACTGGGAGAACCATAACTGGGTCTTCCAGAGAGGGGCTATTAGTAGCACTGCACACTTGCTTTCCTTGATCCGTTCAATGACCTGTGGTAGCATCGTGACCGGAGGAAATGCAAATAGAAGGCGGCTCTGCCATTCGTGGTCAAGCGCGTCCCTGTTCTTTGAGAAAAACATTCGGCAAAGAGCGTTGTCTTCTGAGGCGAAGAGGTCGACCTCTGCCTCGCCGAAGATGTTCCATATAAGCTGAACCATTAGAGGGTGGAGAGACCATTCCCCTGGGGGAACGTTGTCTCTGGACAGCATATCCGCACCCTGGTTCAGAATGCCTGGCACATGCGCTGCTTTCAGCGAGCGCAGGTTGTGCTGAGTCCATAGAATGAGACTCCTGGCCATGGCGTGCAGGTTGTTCGACCTGAGGCTGCCCTGGCGATTTACGTAAGACACCACTGCCATGTTGTCCGTTCGGACCAAGACATGGTAGCCTTTCAAATATGGGAGAAAGGCTTTCAGTGATAGAGCAACCGCTCTCATCTCTAGACAGTTTATGTGTAGGCGCTTCTCCGGGCTTGACCAAAGGCCAGAGATGGGCCTACCCTCATAGAGGGCTCCCCAACCTAGGTTGGAGGCGTCTGTCGAGATCACTTTTCTCCTCAAAACCACACCCAAACTCACGCCAGACTGGTACCAGTCGATAGCTTTCCAGGGAGCCAGGGCTTTAACACAGCCGTGACTCGCTCTGATTAGTAAGTGGCCAGATCGCTATGCGTGAGCTGGGAGACGGGGTTTTAGCCAGTGCTGGAGAGGTCGCATGTGAAGTAGTCCGAGCTGGAGTACTGCTGATGCTGAGGCCATGAGACCCAACATCCTCTGAAATCTTTTGAGGGGAGCACAGGCGTCCACTCTGAAGATGCCGCTAGGCGGCATTGAATGGAGAGCGCGCGTGCATACTTTGTAGTGGGCACGTAACCTACATATGACATAGACAGAAAAGAGCTCTTTTTGTGCTTCATTTGCGTTGCCGTAAAACCGGCGTCTGTGTGCAGGTGAGCATGTTTTGTAACAGGCCCATTGACTGCAACATCGACATTTACAGCCACCTAAGAAGAGGGGACTGGGGAATGTGGAACAGCTAATGTTTGCAGGGGAGCATATATTGCTGGGATTACATGGGAGGCGGGGTCAAAGTTGAGCCCGACCAACTCCGTCTTCGGGCGCTGCCAAAGAGAGTGAGTCACGCGGGGCGAGCTGGCATAAGCTTGTTCACTTTGGTGGAAAGATTCAGCGCAGCCGAGATTCGAACTTGGGTCTCTGGCGCGAAAGTCTCAGATTCCACCACTGAGCCACAGAAAGGGTGTGAATAAGCACAGGAGAATAAAGTCTGTCTCTGAGAATAAATGTGAGTCACGCGGGGGCAGGGCCGGCGTGGGCTCATATGTTTAAACGCTCATAAATACTCGAGCCCCGCCATGTGAACGGGAGGGCGCGAGGGGCGGGTTCGCTTTCTGTACGTAAGAAAGCTGGCCGCGAGCTCAGAGAAGAGAGCAGCATAATTTATTTAGCCGGGATTCTAACATGGGTCTCTGGCGCGAATGCTTTAGATTTCGCCACTGAGCCACAGGGGTAAATGACATAAGCTTCCACTTAGCATGAGCAGATAAGAGAGCATCATGTTTTGTGTCGGCGTTTGTTTGCAGGTGTGCATGTTCTATAACAGGCTCATTTGCTGCAATATTGACATTTCCAGCCACCCGAACTAAAGAGGGGACTGGGAAATGTGTGAGAAATGGAGGTTGGTCCGGCCTTGATGGGACTAAAACACTCTCTTTCCTCCTTTCGCCGGTGAGTGACGCAGATTTGAAAACTCACTCAGTGTCTGTCTTGGTCATGCAAAGAGCTCGAGAGGTCTCTGCGTGACGTGCAAACGGGGTGCGAGGGTGGGGTAGCTTTCTTGAACGTAAAGAGAGCTAGCCGCGGGCGCTAAACATTGCTCGTGACCGTCCGCTCTGACATCCTTTGTGCGCGGCACAGTTTTGCGCGGCTCAAGCAAAGGGAGAGAGAGCGGGAAGCGGGGTCGTCATCGGCGAAATCAGCCAGTCGAGCCTGCAGGGTGGTCTCGTCACACTCAGGGCAGCCACCCTTAGCGAGTGCAGCTTCCGCGTGGTAACGGCCCAGACAGGAAGCGCAGAAGATGTGACGGTCTCCGCCGATTCAAGGCATTTGCAACAACGCCTCAAATTTGCTCTTTTAGAAAAAGTGTGACTCAGCGGCGAACCCACTAATGCGTTAAAAGGATATATTACGCGCTGGATGGCACAGCAGAACAGCGGCTGAAGGCAGTGTCCAGTTGAAAAACCAGGAATGCCGGCAACCTCAGAACTGCA
The DNA here is from genome assembly GCF_965113295.1 of Leuciscus leuciscus. Classification (NCBI taxonomy): domain Eukaryota; kingdom Metazoa; phylum Chordata; class Actinopteri; order Cypriniformes; family Leuciscidae; genus Leuciscus; species Leuciscus leuciscus. The sequence continues at coordinate 9,596,635 of NC_138728.1, read as the reverse complement.
AGGCAGGTGGCTTGTTCCGCTGAAGGCTTTTTCGACGGCGGCAAGAAGGCTTCTTATCCGGAGATCAGCGAAGTGGTGATTCGCTGAAGGAGATTAAATCTGAAGTCCCAGGCAGACAATGGGCTCAATTACAGCCGTAGGCCACTCCCATTCTGGCGGTCTCTGATGCGTCATAGGTTTGTGCAGTTGCCGCTGCACAGCCAATGACCGCTCTCGCCGTTCATCTGTGCATGCTGTGCAGCTGCACTGCATTTTAACATTTTGGCTTCAATATTCTCGAGAAAAGGAGTTTCCCCATAGCGTAAGCTACTTAAGCAATAGGAGAGACCTCTCAAAAGGGAACTAAACAACCGAGAGAAATACATGTCTGCTACATCAGCATTGGGGAATAACATTATAATCTCATTCACAGTAGAGAAAGCTGCTTACATGTGCAAAACTAATTGTGAAGACTTGAATGTTAAAGAATGTCACTTTTACATGGTGTTTGAACATAAATGTGTGTTGGCAGTGTGTGAGCAAAACCACCCTAGAATGATAAAAATCCACCCAGTAGTTTTTTTACTATCTCAATAAATCACAAGCACTGTCTCAGAACGCCCTGTTCTAGATGTCCCTCACTGTGACGTAGAAATGCGCTAAGCCCCACCGATGCGGTTTGATTGACAGTCTGGTTTTGGCATAGACCCCGCCCTCGGTGATCTGCATCCTCCATTGTTTCAACGACAGCCGGTGTGTAATGTCTCATAAGAAGTGTAACTTAGGTGTTCTGTTGTGGAATTTAAGAATGGACATAGTAGTCTTCACTGACATCAGAGCCACTGAAAACGCAGCGGATGGATTTTATTTATGAAGAAAAGGCGCCACTTAAACTTCCTTCATTTTCTGACTGACTGTTTAGTGAACGAGGGTCAAAGTTAATCAAGTGTGGATCATTGCCTACAGTTCGCGATTCAACGTCACCTCCAGAAGTAAGTGTATTTTATGATTTTTGAGCAAATAGTCATTTCAATCGATGTCAGCCAGTTCAACAACAAATGCATCTAAAGCTATTTATTGTCGTCGTCATAGATGTCTCAACAAACAACGTCAGACAGTTTTATGTCACGTAGGCTATCATTTTTGCAGCAATTACAAATGTAAATAAATTAAGGTCTGCTCTATCTCCATAGACAGTAAACGTCTATCTCCCTCCCCTTAAGAAAAAAATAAATAAATCGTTTGTACTTAGCAAACGTTATCACAGTATTTGTGTGTGTGTGTGTGTGTGTGTGTGTGTGTGTAGTTTCAAAAAATTGCGCGAACGTTATCACAGTTCGTGTGTGTGTGTGTGTGTGTTGCACATCCATAATTGCAAAGGGGACGCGATTAAAACTTTGTAAGTACATAAATGTATCAAATAACCATTCCGAGACGTTTAGTCCATTCTCATTCGTGTCTCTTCATCATCTGGGTCCAGCAGCAGGGCGGGGATATGCAGCTCATTTACATTTAAGGTGGTACACTCCAAAACAGCTCTTTTTAAAACAGGCCCCAAAAATGACATTTTCAAATGGTTATAATAAATTAACTGTGGGGTATTTTGTGCTGAAACTTCACAAATGCATTCTGGGGACACCCAAGACCAATATTACATCTTATAAAAAGGGGCATATTAGGTGCCCTTTAACACAGCTTTTGTGTCTTTATCAGCTTTTCCATATATATATACTGGCCCTGATCATCATCACAAATACTTACAGCTCGCTCCATTTTTGTAAATCCGTTTTTATGAATGAATGAGTCTCTCAAGTCAAGTCAAGTCAAGTCAAATTTTATTTCTATAGCACATTTAAAAACAACAGAGTTGCGCCAAAGTGCTGTACAGAGCTACAGTGTGCAAATAAAAAGTATTAGAATAGACAAGGCAAAATACAATTATAGACACGTTACACCCGATATAATCCATTTAATAGATCATATAAAATCAATCAAAAGACTTAATTAAAAGCCAGAGAGAATAAATAAGTTTTAAAAGCCGATTTAAAACTGGATAATGACGGGGCAGACCTCACAGCGAAGGGCAAACTGTTCCAGAGTTTAGGTGCCGCAGCAGAGAAGGCCCGGCCACCCTTGGTTTTACAGCGAAAGCGTGGGACAGTTAAAAGAAGCTGATTACAAGACCTAAGAGTTCTTTGGGGAGTGTACAAAGTCAGAAGGTCAGATAAGTATTTTGGTGCAACACCGGATAGCGCCTTGTACACAAAAACTGCAATTTTAAAATCGATTCTGAACTTAACCGGAAGCCAATGTAAAATTTCTAGGATAGGTGAAATGTGATCTCTCTTTTTTGTACCGGTCAGAAGTCTCGCTGCAGCATTTTGAACAACTTGCAGGCGAGAGATTGTAGTTTGAGGCAGACCACAGTACAGGGAATTACAGTAGTCCAGCCGTGATGTAATGAAGGCGTGGATTACAATCTCTAAATCTTTCGGAGACAAGAAATGTTTTAATTTTGCAATCGATCTCAAGTGAAAGAAACTGCCTTTTACCACTGAGCTGACCTGTTTTTCAAAATTAAGTGCCGAATCCAATGTAAATCCGAGATTCCTTACATGAGGTCGAGCACTGACAGGGAAGGAACCAAAATTAAAAGTAGATGAGGAACTAGATGGGCCTAAAATCAAAATTTCGCTCTTACTTTCATTTAATTGTAAGAAATTATTTGCCATCCAACATTTGATCTCCTCAAAACAGTCACACAGTGCTTCCAGGGGATAAGACATATCAGTTTTTGCCGGTAGATAAAACTGTGTATCGTCAGCGTAACAGTGATAGGATATCCTATGTTTCTCAAAAATGGCACCCAGTGGCAACATATAGAGTGAAAAGAGGAGCGGGCTTAAAATGGACCCTTGGGGCACACCACAAAGTAGGGGAACAGATGTAGAAGTAAATTTCCCCATATTTACTGAGAAGGTTCTGTCTTTGAGATACGAGGCTAACCACTGCAAGGCAACACCCTGAATGCCCACCACTTTTTCCAACCGATGCAGCAAGGTACTATGTTCGATCGTATCAAAAGCAGCGCTTAAATCTAGTAAGACAAGCACTGCGTGCGATCCGGTGTCGAGGATTTGCAAAAGGTCATTGTTGACCTTCAACAAAGCAGTTTCTGTACTGTGCATAGATCTAAAACCAGACTGAAAAGTATTAGAAATATTGGATGTACTGAGATAGGTATTCAACTGGCAATGCACGACTCTCTCTAAAAGTTTAGAAATAAAAGGCAACTTAGATATAGGTCTAAAATTATTGAGGAGAGATGGATCCAAATGGGGTTTCTTAAGCAGAGGGTGAACTACAGCATGTTTAAAACTAGCAGGGACAATTCCGGTCGCTAGAGAGCTGTTAATAATATCTGTTACAGCTGGGCACAAAGTTTCGAACACTTCCTTAAGAGACGAGTAGGAACAACATCAGACTCACAACTGGAACATTTTGCCCTAGAAACAATATCAGCCAGCTGAGAAGAGGAAACAGGATGAAAACAAGTTAGTGAATCGATTGGTGAACAGGTCAAAGGTGGAGTATTGCTGGCTTAATGGAACCCTTGATCGTCAAAACTTTTTCATTAAAAAACTGTGAAAAGTTCTCACATGTTTCTCGAGATAGAACAAGAGTAGGGGCTGGTAAGGGTTTTAGCACAGAATCAATTGTCTTAAACAGCATTCTCGGCCGATTTGCATTTTCTGTGATGAGTTTTGAGAGGAATTTGGATTTTTCCTCTTTCACTGATTTTTGGTAAGTGATTAAGCATGCAGTTAAACATTAATATGACATTTGAAGTTTATCTTTTTTCCACTTTCGCTCTGCCTTACGACACTCTTGTCTAAGAGAGCGAGTAAAATCATTTAACCAAGGCTGTGTGGGGCCCCTTCCCTTAGCTTTCCTGGGCTTAAGGGGAGCAGCAACGTCTAAAGAAATGGAGCAGGCTTTAGTAAAAACCTCCACCATCTCTTCAGTATTTAATTCGTCAAATGGGATGTCATCCGCAAGGTTGGCCTGATAGTACTCGGAAAATAAGCTGGCAGTAGAAGGTTGGATAAAACAAGAGTAGTTCAAAGACTTTGAGCGAGTTGAGGTGGGAACAACACAAACAGATTCAAACACAATTGGCATATGGTCTGAAATAGCAGCATGAACTACTCTCAGATTTGTTACGGGAAAACCATGTGATAACACCAGATCTAAAATGTGTCCCAGATTATGAGTAGGGCTAAAGACTGATTGTGACAGGTTAAAAGATTCAATAAGACAAGAAAATTCTTTCACCAAAGGTTTAGATGGACAACAAATATGAATGTTAAAGTCTCCTAAAATCAACAGCCTATCACAACGGGATACAATATTAGAAAGAAACTCAGAGAATTGTTGGATGAAATCTTTGTTAAATTTAGGAGGCCTGTAAATCAATGCACATAGTACAGGACTCCCTATGTTAATTCTCATTAACTGTACTTCAAAGCTTGAGTACACATCCGTTTGCAGTTGATTGTTTTTAAAATGATTTTTAAAAACAGTAGCAACACCCCCACCCTGACCGGAAAGTCTTGGAGTGGTAAAAAAAAGGCACAATCCGGGGGAGAAAGTTCACCAAGAGATGAGAAATCATCAGGTTTCAGCCAGGTTTCAGTCACAAATAGAAAGTCCAGTGAGTTTGTAGTGAAAAAGTCATTTAAAATGAACGATTTATTAGATAATGACCTCGCGTTTATCAAGGCCATCCTCAGTGTCTGAGATTCTGCTATTTCATCATTTGGAGATGAAATCTTGATAGAACAAAGATTTAGCAGGTTTACTGACCGTAACTTTGCGACTGGCTTGGAGGAAGACCGACAGGATGAAATTACTGTAATGACGTCATTGAACAGAGAAGTGAACTGTGCGTCTTTATAGAAACTGCGCCGGGATCCTCGGTGGACATATCGAGGACGGCGCACAATTTTCAAGTGAGCACAGTAATTATAAATGTCCACAGGAAGACGATATGTTGAGTTCAGTTTATGCAGATCCAGAGATGAGTAGAAGATAGCCATACTTGTACAGATATGATAACCAAGAGTCGAAACAGCAGTGTAGAAAAGTACATTAAAACAGCTGTGACATGCCAGAGCAGTGAGCAGGAAGGACAGCATCCTCTGTAGCGCCACCATCACCTGGTCTATGTCCTAACACACGTCTGTGAAGCCGCTGTTGTAATAGATGGCCGACGAGTAAATCGAGCGATATCCACAGCTATCCGATCCTCCAGCCGAAAGGCAGTAGCATCCCAGTCCGCAGCAGGACCGTCCGAGCGCAGAGCTGAGTCTGTGCGACTCTTCCGCGACAGGCCGATGGTAAGATAGATGAAGAGTAGGCAGGTGGATCAGGTAATCCCGCGATTAACAGCCGATCATCCGGCAGAGACGGCCGATCCAATATTGCACTCACAAGACAAAGTCTTCCGCGGCAAGCCAATGTTGATGGAGATAAAGTGTTGGCAGGAAGTTCGGGCGATCCCCGCGATTAACAGCTGATCGTCCAGCCGAGAGCAGTCGATCACAACTCGCCGAAATCCTTCCTACACCAGCCAGTAAGTGCCAATCCTCATCGGAGGAAATATAATTTTAGCGAACGAAAGGCCTTCAGGTAGAACAGGCGCTCCCTTGAATCCAAAACGGATAGCTCAAAATTAAAATATAGGTTCACGCACGTAAAACTGAGCTGGTAGAGCAGCGGCAGTCAGACACGCCAGCGTACGCTCTAACCCGTAGCTCTAGTTTTTTTCGTCAACAGCCGCTTGCACCCCCTGCTGGTGAGGACGACTAACAGCTATGGAGATTATCAATCGGCAATCTACTGCTATTCCTGCCGTTCCCGGATGTCAAATATTGAATTTTCTGTCGAATTTGAACCACTGAATTTGTGGAAGCGAATTTGTAAAGTGTAGTGAACTATTTGAATTTTGATAGATATTTTGGACCTACAAATACACTTCCAGATACATACACATGCACACACTTACACAGAGGCCCGAAGCACAGAAGACAGAGAGGATGGAAGAATGCCCATATATGGGGAACAATGTCGACACCAGAAGAAGGTTGATGTCACATGCACTAGTTCCTCTGGAAAAAAAACAAGAAACTGCATAGGAACAATGTAACCCAGTTCCGTATAAATATGACTGCATTTTTGACTGTTAGTGGTTGCATTTTTGATTTTGATGTCGTGTGCATCCCTGGGGAGAAATTAGTTCTCTTCTAGCTCAGTTTATTAACTGAGATTCTTTTTTGCTTATATTGCTCTGCTGTATTATCTTAACTTGAAGACCTCGGATGGGAACAAGTTATTTTTTACATCTAGTGCTTGAACTGCTTACAAGGTAAATAGCCTGTGTAATTTTCCACTCATACAGGACTGCCCTGTTGAGATTGGATAAACTGAAGTATTATAACCTGTAACCTTTTGATGATTTGCTATAAATGTTAATTATTGTGTAACCAGTATTTTTATCTTTTGTTTAAATAATTTTTTTTTTTTATAAAGACAAACACTTTAAAGTTTTACTTCAGCTTACAAAGACAGTTATATTAGTGATAGACAGAGCATAATTTTTGCAAGACCAAGGACAACAAAGGTTCCAGGAATGATTCTGCTGGAGGGTAAGCATGAATTTGATCCATATGTCTAGTTGCCAATGATTATCATTGTTTCACGAGAGTGTAGGGACTACACCTAGATTTACTGGTATAAATTAAACAAGCTAGTGAGGATTTAATCCTATTCTGACCTGACAGCAAAAGACTACCTAGCTACTTCAATACTAGGGGTTATTCAGGAGGATGTGATAAATACCAGATCTCACCACAAAAGAAAAACTAAATAGACTGAAAATTGCCTGTCAAATATTATTGGTTGTATTTTTAAACAGAATGAATATTTTGGAAGTGAAATCTGAAAGGTGAATATGGATTATTGAATTTTTATTAATGAAAACATGTGTGAGATGTTTTGAATTGAAATATTCACAGCCTAAATATACAACCATGTTGAATTTTAGCCCATACAAAATAGAAAACCCTGCAAGCAGGGTTAATGCAATGCATATTTTTTCAAGTAGTGCAATTCAACAAGCTTTTTTGTTTCAAAAACATTTGTCATTATTTTACTTCCATACTCATCTGGGAGAGGCAGCAGTAATGGCTCAGAAAGCTGCAGAGCTGGACAGTTATGAGTTTTACGTGGTGTTCAGCTCTGCTCATATGCTCAGGAGTGTGTGCCTGTCAAACATTCACATGCTACATCTGCACACTTTTGCTTCAGGTGGATTGCAGGTGGACTCCACTTGTTTCATTGTCTTTTTTAATTTGCCTTACAAATAGGCCTACAGAAGGCTAAACTTGCCTCTAACCTGTACCAGTTTTTTTATTTTTTTTATTACCCAGCCTTATTTTAATTTACTGTTGATAAATCCACATTTTGTCACTTATAATGGTTGTACCAAAACATTTAACCACAATAAAAATGTCTGTTTGACTAGAAGCAATCAAACAACATTTTTATTATGAGAAAGAACCAAAAAATTTCAGTTAAAATTTTAAGACGCTCTCTCCTGTCGTAAAACGTCTTGGTTACGTATGTTACCCTCGTTTCCTGAAGGAGGGAACGGAGATGCCTATATGGCACTACACCTGACAGAGATGGCAGAGCGGACTCTGCCTAAGGGAAAGACACAGGCTTCCGTTGAGGAGCTATACTATGGAAATATAAACATATAAACATGGAAATATAGACATATGGGCACCCAGCCTACCAACGGTTCTCATTGATACATCGGGTGCAGGCCTGGAGCCGGACACTCCACCACGTTCGGCTGTCATGGGTGATGGAGGAACTCAACAGGGTTTACCTGTAGCAACTCTCTGGAGCAACATGGGTGCCCTTCGGTGCCTTCTTCCCATTTGAGGTGAGAACACAGGAGGATACCGGCTCTACACGAAGGCTATAAAATCTAGCGAATGTGTTAGGAGTCGCACAGCCCACAGCTCTACAGATATCTGTCAGCCATCCTCTGCTTGGAGACAGCCTTTCCCTTCTGCTGGCCTCCATAGCAGCCAAAGAGCAGATCTGAGGTCCTGAAGCTCTGCATTCGATCCACATACAGGCACAAAGCGTGGACGGGACAGAGCAAAGTGAGGGCTGGGTCTGCCTCCTCCAAGGGCAACGCTTGCAGATTCACCTCCTGGTCCTTGAAGGGAGTGGTGGGAACCTTGAGCACATATCTGGGCCGAGGTCTCAAGATGGCATGGGAGTCATCCGGCCCAAATTCTAGGCATGATTCGTTGACCGAAAATGCCTCCATGGCCCCTATCCTCTTAATGGAAGCCAATACAACCAGGGGCAACGTCAAGATTTTTAGCTCTGCAGACTACAAAGGCTCAAATTGGGCATTCTGAAGTGCTCTGAGCACCAGAGACAAATCCCAAGAGGGCATGGAGAGAGGGCTAGGTGGATTTAACCTCCTCGCTCCCCTATGGAACCTGAGGACCAGATCGTGTTTCCTGACCGACTAGCCTTCTATTGGATCGTTATAAGCAAAATTGCAGCAGCATAAGCATGGAAAGCACAGACGTCATCGGGCAATTTCGGGGGTCTTCATGGTAAGAACACACCTCAACCGTTCCACTTCAGGGCGTAAGCATTTCTCGTAGGTGCTTGTGGCGAAGTGATTGTGTTCACTACCTCTTGGGTAAGGTCACCTAGAACCTCTGTGTCCCATCCAGAGACCAGACATGGAGTTTCCAAAGGTCCGGACGTGGGTGCCCCCTCTCTGAGAAAGAATTCTGGGAAATGGTCTGGTTGGGCCAATAAGTAGCCACTAACAGGACCTGCTCCTCGTCCTCCCTGACTATGCACAGAGTCTGTGCGAAAAGAATCACTGGGGTAAACGCATATTTTTGCTGGCCCCGGGGCCAGCTGTGTGCCATTACCAAGTGTTCTCTCAGTCAGAGAGTAGAACAGCTGACAGTGGGACGTTTCTAGAGAGGCAAACAGGTCTACCTGAGCGATTACGAAATGTCTCCAGGGAAAAGAGATCCTGAAACTGGGAAAAGAGATCCTCTGGATGGGGGAGAGTTTTCTGAGGGTAGAGGGTGTGTGAGGAGACTTCCTTGAACCGGCCACTGCTGCTCGCTGGCAAAAGAAGAGGAGAGTGGTGACGTTTTTGGCCACCCACTGCTCTCCGTACCCTCTTGGAACCTAGAGATAAAGGAAACTGCTCAACTTTTTGATAAGTTTGTAGAAACAGAAACAAAATGAAACAAAGGTTTCTCCACCCAGCCCTCCTCCGGGGGAGTGAGTGGTATGGTCACCATCTCCCAAAGAGCTGCTCCCTCCATCTCTGGATCGCCCATCTCAGGGCCTCTTGCTCTTCCACTTGCCGTCAGGTTTGGCGGTGGCCTGGACAGGCCGGGCATCCTGCCTGGGACTGGCTCCACAATGCTGCTTAGGTGGAAGCTGCACAGGAGCAGGGGCAGTCGCAGGGGGGCACCCTCGGAAATGGCATTCCTGAACCACCAAGGTGGACATTGCCCGGCCCAGGGAGCGTGCAGTGACTTTAGTCACTCTTAGGGCGAGGTCATTCACTGTGCGCAGCTCTTGCATTAAGCCCTGGTCGGGACCACCCTCATGCAGCTCTTTAAGTGCTTTTGCCTGGTAGACCTGAATCAACGCCATGGCATGCAAGGCAGAAACGACCTCTCCACAGGCTCTGTAAGCCTTGCCCATTAGGTCTGACGAGTACTTACAGACTTGGGAGGGGAGACACGGGTTAACCCACCAAGAGGATGATGTGTTTGGACACAGCTGCATCGCAACCGACCACTCCACCGAGGGGATCCCTTTATAACCCTTGGCCCACCCCACAATCGAGGGTGGTGAGGGGGGAGGTACTAGGTTGGTTTCTGGCAGTAAAAGGTGCCGTCCATGACCAAGTAATGTCCTCATGCATTTCTGGGAAGAAAGGAACCGGGGCGGGACACTGAGAACAAGCGCGAGCCGCCCAGAGAAACCAGCTGCTACAATGAGGAATGGACGAGAGGACTCCACCTCATTTGAGGTACTCGAGTCTAGATCGCAACACCGAGATGGTCATGTTCCTGCAGTGAGGCAACGATTCAATTCTGAATCGAAATAACTTTGAGAGCAACTTAAATAGGTGGCTCCGCCCATTTTGGCAGGCTGAAAAGCCATTTATCTGTGAACCAGGGTTATATTGGTAACCAGAAAGTTCTCTCCTATCTCAACATAAGGACAAGACGCTTATCAGCTTGTTTCTGGAATAAGTGTTTTGCTGCCATCTATTAGAAGACTAACACATTACAGTATTAAATATGCTGCCTCTGCCCATCTTTAGAATAAGTCTTTGCTTTCATCTTGTGGGTGAGTTCTGCATTGCCACATTCAACGCACCGGCCCAAGGCTGCTAATTACTGTATGCCTTATACTGCCCTACAAAGGCAAAAGACCTTAAGTTGCTAGAGTGTGGAACTGAGAAAAATGACTTTAAAGAATTTTAGTTGTCCCGCCAAATTAATTATAGGTAGGACACTGGAAATCTGGCAAATAGATGTTTTAGTAATGACAATTATATACATAAAAAAATATTGAGCTCAAACTTGACTTTTGACCACTATTTTAAAGTTACTGTACTCTGCCTTTGTATTGTCAGCAAAAAGTGAGAAGTCATGCCAAGGCAAAAGGCAGTAACTTCCACATTATCAATATTTGGTTGCTGATCACCATTAACAAAATCATTATAGTAACACCTGTATAAAATCTAGTGATCATGGCATTTATTTTGTATGATTTACATTACAATTATTTATAGCCATCTACTTATTGCTATCCTGTGCTTTGGTTGCATTCTGATGGCATTATAAATACATTTGACATGACAAAAAACCTCCATAGATATATTAGTCCAGCGTTGGCTCTACCGTGTTTAGGGCGGGGCTGAAGTCACCGGCGAAGATTTGGCACTCTGCCAGCTAGATGCATGAGTGTTTCAACCAGGTCCGGTACCCGAACTGGGTGGGGCGGGGCTTTAGTTCTTGGTTGTATTCATCTGCTATGGCAATGTGTAAAATTTTTCTGTCAACTCTGCATAATCCTTCGCGATCGATATCGCACGTTTGTCGATGGAGCGGTTTCAGACCATACTAAATCTTCTGACCGCGTTTGTGCAGGACAAAGCTCTGAGGACATCAGAAGTTAGAGGGACTGATGGCAGCTGTACAAAGTACACAGGCTACACCGTAATTTTAATTTTAATGGACATTAAAACAAAGGCAGATAACCGTACAATCTGGTAGGTAGCATTATTTGATAGAACACCGGCACAGTAACTTCATATTGACGCGCGGCTAAACAAAGGCAGAGCACCGTAACTCAATTTGAGCGTTCCAAAACAAAGCCAAAGAGCGGTAACTGGTATTACGGTGTTCTGCCTTTGTTTCTTATGGGCTTTTGGAAGTTACTGTTAAGACAACTCATTATTTTCTCGAAAAAACAACGGAATTGATTCAAGATACTCATCCACATGATAAAGGAAGTCTTGAATGTGGCAAAAATATAAATAACTCATTTTCGACCAAAAACGAAGTTACGGTCTTTTGCCTTTGCACGGCAGTATAGTTACAATAGTGAATTAAACCTTTTTTGATTAGTTCAATACTGATTTGTTATCTGATTTATGATTTTTCTTTTTCTGTTTTTTTTTAACAATAAAAATTTAAATTAAATGGACAATTTGTTAAATTAAATAATATCAATATTAAATGAGTTATATTATATAACATACAGTATATGTTAAGATATATGGTAAGAAGGATGCAGATTTAGCTTTATTTGGAACCAAAATAAAAAAAATATATAAAATGAATACAATAAAAAAAATGTATTTATAAAATATAATTTATCAAAAATATTTGACAATATAAATATACTTTTGCTTATGTTATAATGTTTGAATTGAGCAGTTATCAGTGTCTGTATCTCAGCAGGTGTTTGGGTGTGATGCTATAAATATCCTGGGGTGCTTCCTCTCTCTGATGTTTGACTTTTTTTTGCCTCTGGCAGGTGTGTGTGTGTGTGTGTGCGTGTGTGTGTGTGTGTGTGTGTGTGTGTGTGTGTGTGTGTGTGTGTGTGTGTGTGTGTGTGTGTGTGTGTGTGTGTGTGTGTTTTTTGCGTGTGCACTTCTCACTGAAGTGTCTTGATATGGAGGAGGAGTTCTTTTTATAAATATGGTGAAAATTAGAAATACCTCCCCTGATTTGTCACTGAAGTTGTTTGATGATTTCCTCTGTTGGTAATGATGAACCTGATTGAAATGTTTTGGAGCTTGCTCTCTCTCTTTAGGGGACTGACAGTACCCAGTTTCTTCAGTGTGTTTGAGGGAGCAGATGAGAAACCTGTGTTGCGTTCTGAGCTGATGAAATAGTGTATGTCCAGTAGAAGGAGACGATGGGGCGATGTTTAATGCTGATGTTTCTGATCAAATTCATCAACGCTGGTAAGTTTATATTGACTCAAAGAGGAAAATCACAATTCAAACATACTGAATAATGTATAATGCTTAATGTATAATAAAATGATGCTGTGGCTCACTGATGTCTAACTGTTATATATTATAAATATATAACAGTTAGACATCAATATTTTGTGTGATATATATACACTGTAAAAAAATGCTGTTGCCTTAAATTTTTAAGTACAATCAACTTGGATGTTTAAGTCTTAAATAACATTAAACTGACTTAGGGTTAGGGTTAGATAAAAAAATAATTGAATCTTGTATAACAAGTTGAAAATAGGTTGAAAATTGCAGTATATTTTTACAGTATATATATACATATATATGTGTGTGTGTGTGTATATATATAGTGCTGTCAATCGATTTAAAAAAGTAATAATTAATCGCAAATTTTTCTGTCATTAATTGCACCTAACATTAAAGCTTTTTATATTTTTATATTCCAGTCAAAGCACTCACCCCGCTCTCCCAGCTAAAAGTGTCACCGACACTCGGCAAATAGCCAAAACGTTTGTACTATTTTTATCTCCTACTTGATACTAATAAAGGTATTTTTAGAGTGCAGATCTTTTTTGCATTTTTATATTTTTATAATGTAATCATTTTACATTTAATTTTCAAATTAATGTAGAAACAACATAAAGACAGTATCCTATTTAAATATTTGTTTAATGGCATTTTAAAGAAGGCTAGTATCACCGATACCAGTACTGCTGTGATAAATTATAGCCATTCAGCATTACAGTATAATTAAAAGCTATGAATTTTAACATTTGCTAGGCTTTAAAAAATACAACAACTTTTAACTTAAGTGAACTTAAATAAACAATCTTCACATAAACCCATCATAATAAATGCCACATTTACCTGTGCCTTTCAATATATCAGGGCTCAATTTTTTTTCTATTGCCCCAATTTGCCCTGTCAAAATGCACAAAAAGTTATTGTTTTTGACCCATGTAACCTTGTAAACTGTGCTTTAAGATTTTTAGGCAGGTCTAACAGGTAGGATATAGACAGAAACTGAATAAAGCTATCAAAGCCATCGTCACTGCATAAATTATATATAGAATGAATATATGTATATAATATAAATATAAATATAAATAATTGAATATAATAGATGTATCCTTATTAAAGCTATGTTATATGGTCAAGAGCAGTGAGTGATTCTCTCTTTTTCTTTTGTTCTTTGATTATCCTTAATGACAGACAGCAGCGGGTTTGGGAACATTTTAGTATAGGGAACACATTATTCACTATAAACTCCTAATTGCTGCATATTAATAGTTAGTAAAGTAGTTTTTTTAGCGTTTATGTATTGGGTAGGATTAAGGGATGTAGAATAAGGTCATGCAGAATTAGGCAGTAATATGTGCTTTATAAGTACTAATAAACAGCCAATATCCTAGTAATATGCATGCTAATAAGCAACTAGTTAATAGCGAGAATTGAACCCTAATATAAAGTGTTACCACAGGTTTATTAGGCTGCTGTCACTTTAAGACCTGTCAAACTTGACACAGATCTGATACACATTCTATTTATGTTCATTTAAGACTTAATTTAACTAATTTAATTGTGCTTGCAAAGATACTCAACAAAACGGGCATTGTTTGTGTGTGTGTGTCACACAGGCAGGAGATTCACGGTGCGCTCCAGTACTGCAATGCATTCTCTTTTGTGTCTTATCGCGCTTGAATGGTTTAAAAGCATTTGTATGAAAAAGCGTGATCATATATTGTAACGCTAGCCAAAAGATGACGGGAAAAAATGGATTCTGCATTAATTGTGTTAAATATTTGTAATGTGTTAAGAAAAAAATGTATTGCATGCTTTAATTTTGACAGCACTAATTTATATATATTTAATTTTTTTCTTCCAATTTTGCTTATTCCAATTTTCTCTTATTTGGTTTATTATTCATCTGTTGCACTAATAGACCGTGTGAATGTGCGGTTGGTTGGTGGTCACGGTCGCTGTGCTGGTACGGTGGAGGTTCTTCATAAAGGTCAGTGGGGAACAGTGTGTCATGATTTCTGGGATTTGGCTGATGCTGGAGTGGTGTGTAGAGAGCTGGACTGTGGAGAACCTGTAGATGCTCTGTATGATGCTCATTTTGGACAAGGAACAGGACCAATCTGGATGAGTTTTGACATGTGTACTGGAATAGAGTCAACACTGAAAAACTGTGGGTCAACAGCATGGCATGTTTATGGGTGTGATCATAGCAAAGATGCTGGAGTCATCTGTTCAGGTGAGCTGTTCCGTATTCAAGTTCAAGTTAAGTTTATTTCTTATTATTTAAAATAAGCAAACAAGGCTGATCAAGTGCGGGGTTATCTACACATGAACGAGAGATCAAATTTGTCGTTCATGTATAGAAAAAAACACCTATACCTTCTAGAAACATAGTACATCTCATCCATGAGTACTCACACTCATGTGGATGTGTGATGAATATTTTTCTTTACATATTATGAAATTCTCAGCATTCCTGCAAATATTTGCTAAATTTGTTTCAGAGATTAAAAAAAATTGAAATCTGCTGAATCAATTTTCTGTAAATTGTTTATTGTTGTTGTTTTGATTGAATTGTTATTAACAACTATTTAAATGCTCTATGTTGTCTTATTTAGGAGTCCGGCTGGTTGGAGGTTCTCGCTGCTCTGGGAGGTTAGAGATACTTGATGATCAGTCGTGGGTTTCAGTGTGTGACGCTGCCTTTGACCAGCAGGATGCAGAGGTTGTGTGTAGAGAGCTGGACTGTGGGGCTCCTGTACAGGTGCTGGGAGAAGATGCTTTTGGCAAAGGAGACGCTCAGATGTGGACACAAGAGATTCAGTGCAGAGGAAATGAGTCTCAGATTCACCTCTGTTCAACATCACTATCACACAAACTAAACTGCTCACACGAATACAGCGTTGGACTAGTGTGTGCAGGTTAAAACTAATATTCACTTTAGATTCAAATCTCCAGGTGAATGTAAGATCTACAGTGATCTTCACTAATATAGGTATCCTTGGTCTTTTAATTAAACTATTCACAAAAAAATATAAAATGTAAAACACATTAAAATAACTAAAAGACAAAATATTTTTCTAAAAACCTTTTTTTCTTGAATACATTTATGGAAACTTCCTTTGCCATGATAGAATATTTTTTGCCAAGATAAGTCTTCTCTTACAATGTGAATAAAGGTTAGGGAACACATGGCAGAAGATCTGAGACCATTCCTCTATATGGAAACTCTTCAGATCCTTCAGATTTAGAGGTCAATGCATGTGGACTCTCTTCTTCAGCTCATTCCACAGGTTTTATTTGGGGTTTGGCTCATGGGACTGGAGTAGCTATTGCAAAACTTTCATTTTGTGGTTTGTGGATTCATTTTGGATTCATCTGTGCAAAGAACCCAGTCCCACGGAAAGTTCCATAAGGCAAACTTTAGGCAGTTGTATGTTTTTATTTAATTTATTTGTTTTTTAATTTTCTTTTCTTCTGTTTTATTTTTAAGCAACCCTCCAAAGCAAATTGTGGGCATGTAGGTCACATCAGATCATAATTTTCCAGCTGTGATTTTTGGACATTCTTTGGTCACAAACCATCTATATTTCTGTGTGTGAGGCCAATAGACATGTACTCTTACAGGCCAATTGTTAACATCTCTAGTTGATCAAAACTTTTTATTGTAAACATTTTTGTGCCCTTTTACTACTACTAAGTTTTGTAGATATTTTATTTGTCAATAATTTTACATCAGTTGCATGTTAGTGTATTAAGGGGTCCACGTGGCAAGTGTAAAGGAGAACCCAAGTGCGGTTTATTGTAACTAAAATAAAACATGAAACAAAAACATGGCGTGGCATGAAAACAAAAAACAAAGCATGAACATGAACTTACATCACAGCAGATTACAGGAAACAATACCTGACAAAGACCCATGGCAAACAAGAGGGCTAAATACACACAAGACTAATGACTAGACAAGGGACACCTGTGAACAATGAACCAATGACAACATGACACATCAGACAAGGGAACACATGGCAGGATCACATGACTTACAAGGGATCACATGACAGACAATGAAACAAGACATGACACAGAAACATGACAAGAACAAACCCAAAATGTGACAAAATCCCCCCCTCTAAGGGCGTCTCCCGACGCCCAACAAAACATAATACCAGGAGGGTGGTGGAGTGGAGGAGGTCATGGGGAGGGATGGTGGAGGAGGTCATGGGGAGGGATGGTGGGCCAGGCCCGTGCAGGGGGACAGGACATGGGATGTGGCATGGCGTGGACGGGCCTGGGTCGTGGTCTGGCATGGGCAGAACTGGGCCGTGGCATGGCGCGGGTGGACCCGGGCCATGGCATGGCGTGGGCGGACCCGGCAGTGCAGGAAGCCAGGGCGGATCCGGCGGCCAGGGCGGAGCAGGCTGTGCAGGCGGCCAGGGTGGACCAGACAGTTCAGGTGGCCAAGGTGGACCAGACAGTTCAGGTGGCCAAGGTGGACAAGACAGTTCAGGTGGCCAAGGTGGACCAGACAGTTCAGGGGACCATGGCGGCGCGGCCTCCATGGTCCTATCAAGGACCCTACTGCCCCAACATCTCTGCTGAGGGCTCAGGTTCAGGCGTGGCAGCGGCCATCTCTGCTGAGGGCTCAGGTTCAGGCGTGGCGATGGCCATTTTGTCCGGAGACACTGGCTCGGCAGCGGCCATCTTGTCAGGAGACACTGGCTCGGCGGCAGACGTGGCGTGAACAGACTCAGACTTGGCAGGCATGACGTGAAGAGACTCAGACATGACGTGAAGAGATTCAGGCTTACCAGGCATGACGTGAAGAGATTCAGGCTTGGCAGGCATGATGTGAAGAGGCTTAGACATGACAGACATGACATGAAATGAAGAGACTCAGACTTGGCAGACATGACGTGAAGAGGCTCAGGCTTGGCAGGCATGACGTGAAGTGGCTCAGGCTTGGCAGGCATGACGTGAAGTGGCTCAGGGTTGGCAGGCATGACGTGAAGTGGCTCAGGGTTGGCAGGCATGACGTGAAGTGGCTCAGGGTTGGCAGGTATGACGTGAAGTGGCTCAGGGTTGGCAGGCATGACGTGAAGTGGCTCAGGGTTGGCAGATACTGTGAGTTTGTGGGGCTTCTCCTAAAAACCTACAGTAAATGAGGAACTGCTCAATAATTGTGCACAGTCCATGTATTGTGCGAGAGACCAATGAATTTTTCCCCCAGGCAGCTGGGAGCAAACAGGCTCATTCAAACCCACCCTAAAAATGTCCTTGAGGGCCACATCATTGAAGTCCAACAGGTGAGAGAGTTCACAAAACTCTGCCACATAATCTTCAATGGTGAGGTTGTCCTGACGAAGAGAAAGGAGGGCAATTGCTGGGTTCATAGTAATAGGTCAAGTATTCTGTAATGAGGGGTCCACTGGAGGCAAGTGTAAAGGAGAACCCAAGTGCAGTTTATTGTAACTAAAATAAAACATGAAACAAAAACTTGGCATGGCATGGCATGAAAACAAAAACCAAAGCATGAACATGAACTTACATCACAGCAGATTACAGGAAACAATACTTGATAAAGACCCATGGCAAACAAGAGGGCTAAATACACACAAGACTAATGACTAGACAAGGGACACCTGTGAACAATGAAACAATGACAACATGACACATCAGACAAGGGAACACATGGCCAATCCACCATTAAACACCAGAAGAAGAAGAAGAAGAAGAAGAAGGGAACACATGGCAGGATCACATGACTTACAAGGGATCACATGACAGACAAGGAAACAAGACACAGAAACATGACAAGAACAAGCCCAAAATGTGAAAGTTAGGTTTGCTAATATTTTGAATGAATGACTAAAGGCTGGTTCACACGGCAGGATAATTAGGCCGATTTTAGCCCCGATTCACCCCTTCCGACAATCTTAAGGATGCTCCGATTATCGTAAAATAATCTGATCAGATATTCCTGCCGTGTGTGGTGTGTTAAGGCTGCTCTCGTCTGCTCGGAAGGACGTCGGGACTGCTCCGATCTCAAATCGGGGATATCCAACATGTTGGATTTATTTGGCCCGATTTCTTCTCGTGTGTGGTGTCCCCCGAGCACGCAGCCTGTGGACTGTGGAGTGTAGCCAATCAGAAAGCGAGGTGACGAGGCGCGAGGAAACACCGGGAAATATAATCAAAACAGCCGGCGGCATAGCGCACCAGAAAGTCCGGTGGACGTCAGAGATCATCGCCTTTTATTTTGATAACGTTTTTTTTTTCTCGGTTAAAAACAAACTACAAACTATTGCCACTGCATCCTCTTCGTCCGTCATGATTGTTTACTCTGAAGTCACGTTTGATCTCGAGGTATTTTGCGCGATTTCCCATCTGATCTGGGAATGCTCGGGAGTCAAATCGGTTCGTGTGTGATGTGTTGATTTTGCCGTGTGGCTGCGCACCACACACTGTACGACCAAAACTGTTAGACCCGTGATTTTTTATCCCCGTGTGTGGGGTCTCTCAGGTTTGGAAAATCGGCCGACAATTTTAAAATCGTCCCGTGTGAACCAGGCTTAAGAGAATAAGCTTAAGACATTTTTCACAGCCCGTGTTACATACCAAGGGTGCTTATATTAGTGCAAGTTGCTGTACTGTGAGTGTTTTTTCCTCATTGTGTGATTCTTTTATCTCAAATTTTCTTCTTTTTAATGTCTCTTCATGTCTCATTCTTTCTGTTCAATATACAGACCATGTGAATGTGAGGTTGGTTGGTGGCAACAGTCGCTGTGCTGGTAGAGTGGAGGTTCTTCATAAAGGTCAGTGGGGAAGAGTGTGTGGTGAGTCGTTTGATTTGGCTGATGCTGCAGTGGTGTGTAGAGAGCTGAACTGTGGAGAACCTGTAGATGTTCTGGCTGGTGCTCATTTTGGACCAGGATCAGGTCAAATCTGGATGAGGACTGTCCCGTGTACTGGATCAGAGTCAACACTGAAGAACTGTGGGGCAGATGGAGGGTTTAGACATACCTGTGGTCCTTATGGAGATGCTGGAGTCATCTGCTCAGGTAAACTGCTTCAAACATGTCCTCATTGATGAGCCACCTGCCTTAAAGGCACAATATGTAACTTTTTTGCTTTAAAAATAGCAAAAATCACTATATCTATGTTATATTTTTTTTTTAGTTGTGTACTTACATTATCCCGACTGTTTCCAACAACTTTCAAACCAGGATAAATTTGTAATTTAATTCGAGAAACGTCCCATTTCTTTATTTCCGTTTTGTCGCCGTCAATGGCGTCATATCCGCGTTCTCCCTGGTTTCCGCTCGTGCTGCCATAGCAACCAGAGCTATGAACCAGAGCCCTCTGATAGTAACCGCGACAGACGTGGACTACTGTGTAGTTCGCAATGTCTATCTGCACGCTGTTGTTGTTTCGTTCAAACATTATGGACCATGGCAAGCAGACTTTGGATAAAAAAGGAGAACTAAAACGAGAATCAATATCAGTGCAGTGTTTTCGAGATGCCTAGAGCTCCCATAGACAGTATATAAACGAGAGCTCCACGTCTGAGACTTCGACCGCTTCTACATGTACTTTATTAAACAGGTGAGCACATTTACATAAAACTAATTAATGTTATATAGTTCAACAATGATAAAATGTTAGAATATGATCTGTATGTTATTCTAATGTTGATCTAGCTTACTGCTAGTCTCATACAGACAAACTAACACATACATTTCAACACATTCAAATGCAGTTTAGTGTGATAGTGTAATGTTAGACCAAGTGAAACAGCGCTGCGTTACCTCACAAGTTTAATTTGTCTAATAAACTGACCTGTGAGTTGTAATTCTGCTTTGCGTGTAGTTCGGTAGAATGAAATGTCCATATTCCTTTTAACTGTTATATCCGCGGGACTCACATCGCGTGTGGAGCTGATAGCTGTCTCTTCGCAATCCCGAACTGCTTCATATCACAGTCATGATAAAAACATCAATGTATTCAGTCATCCATAAACATTATTAGATCGGTCGGCTTGACGTTGACGACGAGATCCATAATTCTTAGCAAATGTTGCGCCATCAAACTACGCCTTTGTTATTGTAAGAGGGTAGCGACCCCTAGTGGCGAAAAAAATTCCATACTGTACGTTTAAAGGCAGGGTAGGTAGATTTTTTCTAAAAAAAAACTTTTTCCCAAATTTGTTTAAACTGTCTTTATATACCAATACATAATTAAAATGTAAGTACTGTGAAAAAGAGAGTATCAGGGCTGCAATAAACACAGCTACTTATTCCATTCACTCCCACCCCCTCCCTTCTGGGCTCCTTACAAAGCCACGCCCCCAAAACACATGAACGCGCGATGCCGACCGCTCAGCTGGAGGTGGGTTTGCCAGCGCTGAGCGGAGAGGAGCGCAGTGCATGTAGTGACATCATGTCAGAATCACATGTAATAAAATACCTAACTTTATCATTATGAATATAAACAACTAACATGGCTATTAGTACTCACTATCAAGCTAGCATATCGATACTGGTAAAGTTTAAAATATATTGAGTTTGATTCAGTAATGAGCTAGTAACATAAGGCAAAACTAAAAACAGGTTGCATTGATACACGTTTTCCCATTACCTTGGCTGACTGTATATGCAGGTACTGGGAATTTTGACTGCTCTTTCTCTGCCATAATTGTGATTCTTCCGAGTTTCCGTGCCTCTTCCCCTCCTCGAGTCAAATTGCGCGCATGTGGGCAGCTCCTGTAGCAGCAGAGGTGGCAGCCATGGTAGCGAGGGATAGTGACAGTCGCCCAGCCAATCATTTAATTCGTTCCGAATGGAAATAAGTAGCTGTGTTTATTGCAGCCCTGAGAGGACTACAGACACTCAATTGTTATACTCTCTTTTTCAGAGTACTTACATTTTAATTATGTATTGGTATATAAAGACAGTTTAAATAAATTTGTGGAAAAGTTTTTTAGAAAAACTTTAAAACCCTGCCTTTAAATCAACTTTTCATCAATAGATTTTTTAGAAGATCAAGTGTGGAGTACTGTTTTTATTGTTATTATTCTGCCAAATAGGCCAACTGATCATGTAGACCAAACCGTAAGGCATAGAGACTTGAAACCTGGTCAGATGGTAGTAGTCTTGCTAGGTACTATACAAGGCCAATAAGTGGCGCTATAGCAAAAAAAAAAAAAAAAAAAAAATGACACCTCATAACACCTAGACCGTTTGCGTAGACTCATTTGCTTTATACGATTTGAATCCTCAGCTCAAGACGAACAAACGTCTCGGTTACTGACGTAACCTCGGTTCTCTCTAGAAGAGGGAACGAGTGTTTCGTAAGCTAGCTTACGCTACGGGAAAATCCCTTTTCTCGAGAAAACTGAAGCCAAACATCATCCTTCATTTTGTATTAATTTAAAACGCATTTGCTGCACAGAGCAGACCTAGGCGAGGCAGCTTGCGCGCCTATTGGTTGCTCTGTGGCAACTGCTGCAACCTATCGAGAGACTGCTCGTGACGTAAGCACCAATGAGGGCGTGGGCACCCTCAGTCGTCACGGCCCGCCAAAATGGGCGTGGCTTATGTCTGGATGTCGTGGCTGTTCGTGAAAATGCATTCAACCCATTAACCCTCCAAAACAACTACATCGGACGTCTATAAACTCGACCACAATGCCGAAAATACTTATCTACCTTTATCTAAAAAAATAATCCCCGCCACGTTGACCGACTACTTGCAGGGATTTGGCAAACTGATTATTGGCTTTAGATTATCCCACGTATTACAACTATTTACTAAATAAATAAATGCACAAGATATTTTGATTTTAGATTAAATTATTTTGTTGGAAGAACTGGAATTTACTGTTGTATAAATTCTATATTTTATTGAACTCTTTTGTTTTAATTGATTGGTTACTCCACGCTAATGAACTGAAGTCTTGAAGCGCCCTCTGCTGGCTATTACAGGAAACGCATCTAAAATGACACAGCATTGCTGAAAACGTCACACAGATACAGTGAACACACCTGATATTCACACATACCGCTAATATATCATTTACACCAAACGGTATCAGTAATTACAGGGTTTTAGTTCAATGAAATACGAATAATAAATGTTTTTATGACTCTAAAACTAAAACTACAATAAAGCAATTACACTAGACTGTGCATAAAATACTTAAAAGCAAAATAAAAAACTAAACTAAATAACACAAACTAAAATAAAAAAAGAAATACACTCATATACGCATGAAAAAACATTATGTCTCTAAAACGAACTAAAAAAGGCCTAATTTTGATAAATGTTCTATTATAAAACTGTACAACCAAATATAAGCAATCCCACTAGACTTGATATTTAACACAGTTAAAAAATGTTTAAATGATAGCAATCAGTACATTAAAAATAAATACAACGAAATTGAAATAAACTGAAAACCAATGATAGTGTGTAAATTAACTGAATATGAAAAAAAAAAAAACTATAATAACTTTTATATCCAAGTCCAGATAGGATGCTCTTTGGTTTTTCATAACTGAAGCGAAACCAGAACGTAGCACAAGCACGGCAGGGTTACGCAACACTCGTTCCCTCATCTAGAGAGAACCGAGGTTACGTTAGTAACCGAGACGTTCTCTTACAAGAGTACTCTCGTGTTGCGTAAGCTAGCTTACGCTACGGGAACCCAATGTAAAATGCCGTGCGTGCTAGGATCGTCCACAACATAGTCCCAAGGGCATGTGCCCGGGGCTCACATGATAAGTGGGTAATATCACGGCCAACGAGGAGTGGGCCTTATGAAATAACATACAGCAATATATTTGCCTTATGAAAAGTAGGTGTTTAACACAGTATGACAGTCAGGGTCGACAGCAGTCAGCCTGAGCTGTAGAATAAAATAGGTGCTTAATACGGTTTATCAGTCAGGAAGGACCTAAGTCAGCCTGAACTGTATATTTTCACTCTGTACAAAAATGCAAAGCATAATATACAGTCTGGTCGGCGCTGAGTCGAGCAGAGCTGTAGATATTACGTTTAGACTGACAACAGCCTGCCGCCATACAAATATCTTGAAGTGAGACCCCACTGGACCAGGCCCACGAAGAGGCCATGCCTAACGCCCAAAGGACAACGAAGGCCTTTAGACGTATAAGCCAACGCGATAGCATCGACTATCCACCTGGAAAGGCTCTGTTTCGATGTAGCTAGCCCTTTAGCGTGGCCACCGAAAAAAACAAAGAGCTGTTCTGACTGCCTGAAGGCAGCAGATTGTTCAACGTAAATTCTTAGCGCCCTGACCGGGCAAAGAAGATTCACGTCATTCTCACTATCAGATCCAGGGAGAGCTGACAGGGAAATAACTTGTGCTCTGAACGGGGTGGACAGCACTTTGGGGACATAGGCGTGTCTTGGTTTGAGAATGACTTTGGAGTTGTTCGGCCCAAACTCAATGCACGCGGCGCTCACAGAGAGCGCGTGCAGGTCACCCACCCGCTTGACCGAGGCGAGAGCCACCAGGAAAACGGTTTTAAGCGAGAGATACCGCAGATCCACAGACTGTAGTGGTTCGAAGGGGTTACCTTTCATGGCCTCCAGGACCATGGAAAGGTCCCAAACAGGAACCAAAGGGGGTCGAGGAGGGTTTAACCTCCTTGCCCTTCTAAGGAAGCGGATGATAAGGTTGTTCCTTCCCAGTGACTGGCCATGTACTGGTTTAATAAACGCAGCTATGGCTGAAACGTATACTTTGAGCGTGGAGGGGGACCTGCCCTCATCCAAAAGCTCATTAACTGCATCAGCTCCGGGAACCAAACTTGGTTCCTCCAAAGCGGCGCTGCGAGGAGCACAGAGCATTTGTTCTCCCTGATTCATTTGATTACCTGTGGTAACAACGCAATCGGGGGAAACGCATAGAGCGGGCGGCTGGGCAAGTTGTGGGCCAGCGCGTCCCTGTTCTTTGTGAAAAATATTGGGCAATGCACATTATCTGACGGCGCGAAGAGGTCGATTTCCGCCCTGCCAAAGGTGTCCCATAGTAACTGGACTACCTGAGGGTGAAGGGACCATTCCCCTGGGGGAACATTGTCCCTGAACAGCATGTCTAGACCCACGTTCAGACAGCCTGGCACATGCGCCACTCTCAGCGATCGCAGGTTGTGCTGAGACCACACAAGGAGGCGTTCTGCCAGTGTGTGAAGGTTCCGTGATCTGAGACCGCCCTGGCGGTTTATGTAAGACACCACCGACATGTTTTCCGTGCGGATTAAGATGTGGTGGCCCCTTAAGAGGGGAAGAAAATACCCCAAAGCGTTCTCGACCGCTTTCATCTCCAGAGAGTTTATGGGCCCTATTTTAACGATCTAAAACGCAAGTGTCAAGCGCAAAGCGCAAGTAACTTTGTGGGGGGGTCTTGGGCGCTGTTGCTATTTTCCCGGCAGGATAAATGACTCTTGCGCCCGGCGCAAATCTAAAAGGGGTTGGTCTGAAGTAGCTTCATTATTCATAGGTGTGGTTTGGGCGTAACGTGAAATAAACCAATCAGAGCGACATCTCACATTCCCTTTAAGAGCAGACGCGCTTGTTCTAAAGCGGATTCCTATTATAACGGCGGATTTGCCAGGCGCGCGCCGACAGCGGTTCACAGCCGAGGAGACCAACGTTCTCGTCAGGGACATTGGGGATGGAGAAACCCACCCAAATTAACTTCGGTTAAACAGGCGTATGATAATTTGGGTAAATGTGTAAGCTAGATGTATGCTTTTATAATAAATTGTCTATCCTATCTATCTATCTATCTATCTATCTATCTATCTATCTATCTATCTATCTATCTATCTATCTATCGTAATAATGTATGATTTGCAAAAATGAAAACTGCTGCTTAGATGAGAGAATCAAAGTGTATGCGCGTTGTGCACACGCTACATTGATTATGGCCAAGCATGCGCCCTTAAAATAGCATAATGAACAACGCGCAATGCGCCACTGACTTTAGATTAGGTTTTTTCTGGTCAGTGGCGCAATTGTTTTATGGAACAGCAAAATAGCAAAAGGGATTGTTTGCGCCGGAACACGCCTCCTTTTTTGCGCTGAACCGCCCAGGGAGCGCAAGTTCATTCCCTAGTTTAGCGACGTGCTTCTGTGGAGGGAAAAGCGTGCTTTGCGCGGGTGCAAAATAGGAATGATACATGTGTCGGTGTACAAAGTCAATTGCGCTGGGTGCAAGATAGGGCCCTCTGTGTAAGCACTTCTCTTGGCCTGACCATAGGCCAAAAGTCGGCCTGCCCTCGTAGAGGGTGCCCCAACCTGAATTAGAGACATCTGTCGAGATTACTTTCAGTTTCGAGACCGCTCCCAGATCCACGCCTGACTGATACCAGTCAGTCGCCTTCCAGGGCTCCAGAGCTGTAACACAGTTCTGGGTTACCTTGAGGCGTGCACGCCCAGAGGCCCATGCCCGACGCGGGACACGTGTCTTCAGCCAGTGCTGGAGAGGGCGCATATGAAGCAAGCCCAGCCGAAGCACTGCCGAGGCCGAGGCCATAAGGCCCAGCATCCTCTGAAAACTTTTGAGAGGAGTGACATTTCCGACCTTGAACGACGCCGCCAAGCGCTGTATTCGCAGAGTGCGCTGTGACGTAAGCCTTTCTGTCATTGACACTGAGTCTAAATCTGTTCCCAGAAAGGAGATTTTCTGGCTGGGAGACAGTGAACTCTTGGTCCAATTGACTTTGAGACCCAAGCCTTCTAAATGGCTGAGTAGTAAAGCCCTGTGTGTTATCAGTTCCGCCTCTGACTGCGCTAGAATTAGCCAGTCGTCCAAATAGTTCAGTACTCACATCCCCCGTTGTCTCAGGGGGGCGAGCGCCGCGTCCATGCACTTCGTGAATGTACGGGGTGCTAAATACAGACCGAACGGAAGGACGGTGTACTGATAGGTATGGCCCTCGAAGGTGAATCGCAAGAAAGGCCTGTGACGGGGCGTTATTTGAATCTGAAAATAAGCATCCTTCAGATCCACTGAAATAAACAAGTCCCCTGGGCAAATTTGCGCATGGATTTGTCTGGTCGTGAGCATTCTGAACGATCTCTTCATAAGGGCTTTGTTCAAACGCCTGAGATCTAGGATGGGTCTGAGACCGCCATCCTTTTTGGGTACAAGGAAATACCGGCTGTAGAAACCCGACTATGGTCCCTTTTTTCAGCAGTTTTGCTATCTCGGCGCGAAGTAGATGAGCTAGTAGACTTCACCTTTCACCATAGTTTTGAACCTGGCTCGAAAGCGCAGGGGTCTGCGAGCGAACTGCAGTGAATAACCTCGCTTTATAATGTTCAGCACCCATTCTGACACGCCCGGGATCATTTCCCATGCTTTTGCACATAAGGCTAGGGGAAGAATGGTATATGGGCTCTGGTCGCTGTGTGACAGGGACCCAGAGACGCGATTGGGCTGATACACTGATACTATGCTCACAGTGCTTATATGGGGCGGCGCGCTGAGAATAGCGGCCGGCCGATTCGCACATAACACTCCTGTCACGTGGACCGGGCAGTGTTTCATTGAAGGGAGCTCTATCTGTGTGTGACACAGGGCGTGCAGTGTTTGTTAGTAAGCGCGAGCGTTGAGAAGCGGGCACACTTCTTACACTTAAAACAAGTTTGGTGTTTATTGATGGGAGCTCTGAGTGAGTGTGTGTCGCTGAGCGGCCAGTGTTTGTGAGTAGGGGTGAGCACTGAACAGCGGGCACATTTCCTACGTTTAAAACACACGCGGCCTGAGACGGTTTTATTGATGTGGGCTGTGAATGAGTGTGTGTCACTGAGCGGGCCGTGCTTGTGTGTAGGGGTGAGCACTGGGAAGTGGGCACATTTCCTACATTTATAACACCTTCGGCGTGAGCCGGACAGACAGATATAATGCTCTTTTTGAGATCTATCTGGGTCGCCGTAAAAATGGCGTTTGGGTACAGGCGAGCGGGTTGTATAATGGGCTCGTTGGCTGTAAAATACACTCCTCCAGTCACCTCTGTTGTGGGAACTGCGAGAGCGAAACGTGCTGTTTTCGATGGCGGTCCGGCCGCAGCGGGACTCGACCATCGTCGTCTTCTCAAAGTGGTCAGGAAGACTTGGAGGGCTCAGGTTTCAGCGCGATCATGGGCCTGGGTCCCCGGGGGGGAGGTGGCCTGTGGCGGCTTGAAGAGCGCGAGCGCTGATGAGAGTCCCTGGGCTGACGGCGCTGTGAAGCTGGCGGCGGGGGCGCTGTGTTCCGGCCAGGCGGCTGCTTTTTTGAGCAACCTGTAGCGGAACTGGAGTGCCTGGGGATGAAATGTTGCATGGCCTGCGACGTTTTCTGCATCTCTGAGTAGCGCTCAGCAAAGCCTTTAACAGCTGGGCCGAAGAGACCGGACAGAGACACAGGCGCGTCGAGGAAAGTAGCTCTGTCGGATTCTTTCATGTCGGACAGTGTTAACCACAAGTGTCTCTCGGTGACGGTGAGAGACGCCATATTCCTACCAATGGCCTGTGCAGTGGACTTTGTGGCTCGTAGAGCTAAGTCCGTGGCGCTTCTGAGGTCCGTGAAGCTTTCAGGATCTGGGCCCGCCTCGTCCATAGAGCGGAGAAGATTGGCCTGATAAATTTGAAGTACAGCCATGGAGTGAAGCGCTGAAGCGGCCTGACCGGCGGCGGCGTAGGCGTGACCGATGAGAGCTGAAGTAGTCCGGCAGGCTTTGGAAGGCAAAGCGGGCTTGAAATGCCATCCAGTGGATGGCGGGTACGGGTGTGTAGCTAACGCTTCCTCGACCGGAGGAATGGAGAGGTAGCCCTTGTCTTTCGCGCCGTCAACATTAGAGAGCGTTGAAGAGACAGTAGTCCGAAGCCTAGCAGAAAATGGCACCCTCCAACTCTTAGATAGCTCCTCGTGCAGCTCGGCAGGAAAGGAGCGGACCTCGTGTGAGACATCGAGCGTTGTCCAGGGAGAAAGCAGCCATCAAGCCTGTTGGGCGCGGGCTCTTCGGGCAGCGACCAATTGAGGCAGAGGTCCTCCACGGCCTTAGTAAGGAGGCGGAGAAGTTCGGAGTCGACGCTTGTCCGCACGCCGCTGGACTCTTGCAGAGAAGGGGCGGGGTCCGGATTGGAGCCCGACCACCCTTCGCTCCCCGAAGCGAGAAGAGAGCAGCTGTCCTCTTCTGCGTTGTCCCCATCAGACTCGTCGAGCACGGCGGGAGCGGTGGCGGAAACCGGGCGCTGACCGGCCGTGAGCGAGGTGGGGGATTTAGGAAGCGATGCACACGGGGAAGTCACCGGCGTGCATTCGTGAACAGGATTATCCTCCAGTGGTCTCTGTGAACGGCGCTTCTTGCGGCGCGGCCCAGACGAGAGAAGCAGAGGGGCGGGGTCCACGTCGAAGGTGGCTAGTCGAGCCCGCAGGGTCAACATAGCCATGATGTCGCATTCCGGGCAGCGGCCCTTGGAAAGCACGTGGTCCGCGTGGTTACGTCCCAGGCAGGAAACGCACAGGATGTGGTGGTCACCGTCGCTGAGAGGGGCTCGGCACGAGCCGCATTTGGAAATTCGAGGCATTTGAAACAACGCCTCTGCTCTTTTAGGAAGAAGGCACGCGAGTGTCGCGACGGCGAACACACACGTGCGAGTAAAGAAAGGATATGAGCGCCGGATGGCACAGCAGGAACGGCGGCTGAAAGCCGCGAGAAGACGGCCGGCTTCCTAGTTCTGCGATGCAGATGGCTCGTCCCGCTGCAGTGCTTTTCCAACGGCGCAGGCTTCTTCCGGAGATCCAGCAATGTGAACACTTCGCTGAAGAGATGAAAAATCAAAGAGCATCCATCTGGACTGGGCTTATATAGACATAAGCCACGCCCATTTTGGCGGGCCATGACGATTGAGGGCGCCCGCGAATCTAATGTTGTAGATTTATGTAGCAAACGAGAATCTATAAAATGATTGTCTGTATTTTGAGACAAAGGTCTTGATTTTCAGTTTTGTTCAAGGCAAATAAAGCAACAGATTTTCAATAACGGAAGAATATGTAAAAGTAAGATATTTTGCTCAAACCTTGACATGCATCATATAGACTCTAGAGACACCCTCATGGCAAAAAGTTATCAAAATAATTTAGAAGATATGTTTTATATATATATCTTGTATTTCCCATTATGAGTAACATGTATATAGGCTATATACTGTATGTTGTGTGCACAAAGTACAAAATGATCAAACTGTGTAGAACAAGTCATTTTAAAGAAACATGCTTAGTTTCATTAATTTCTGATGCCCAGAGGGCTCACAGTAAATTCTAAACTATCAGCCATTTCAACTGAAAGATAAAAGCTGTAATACTATTGCAGGATAATATATATAATCTTTTTTTATATTAGTTTTCATCATTGACTGAAAAAGAAATGAAAATAAATGCTTAAAACGTTTTTTTATTATAGTGTACTGGTAATATAGTTTTATATAATTCACATGCTTATAGACATTAAATGAGATTTTCACAATTATATCACATTGAAAACAGACGTGTGTGTGTGTGTGTGTGTGTGTGTGTGACCCCTTTTGTCATTCTTCTCACTAATATAGTTATTTTCAAAGGTTTTGCATAAATTTTTTGACATTATAAAATCTCTATTATAACATTTACAATCACATTTTGTCGAAGTGTATCACTTAATTTTTCATTAGGTTTTAATTTTGACAGTTGTGCCACATTATGATTAATGTGAAACCTGAAATAATGTGAAACCTGAAAGTTGCTGCTTGCAGCTATATTTTTAAATGTGTTTACTTCATATTTGTGAAATTGATTTCTTTTAACATTATAAATGGTGCTTAATGGTTGACCAACAATGGCATGAATTACGCTGTTACCAGTATTTTTTTTATGAAATAATGTCCAGGTCTAAAATAAGCATGAGGTTAAATTTGTTAACACTACTTTTAAAAACAACAAGAATCATCCTTTTACATCCTTTTACAATATTTATTAATCTAGATTAATGTTACAGTTTTTTACAATCGCTATGACAATTTTTTCAATACTTTTAACAAATTTCCTAAACTCTTAACACACCAACACACCTACAACACACAATTGGCAAAACAGTAATAATCAGTCCAATGGAAAGACGAGACGTCATAGGCGGGTGACGTCATCGACCAGGAAGCTATAAACCACCCCTGAGACAGACCGCGACAGCTTCTGTGCCTTCAGCAAGCGATCTGTGTATTCTGTCCTTGTCATATTTATTGTTGTCTGTCAAGTTGCAATATATATATATATATTAGGGGTGGTTGTGGCGCAATGGATAAGACACATGCCTTTGGTGTGAGAGACCCGGGTTCGAATCCACTGTGAGACACCAATGTGTCCCTGAGCAAGACACTTAACCCCTAGTTGCTCCAGAGGCGTGCGACCTCTGACATATATAGCAATTGTAAGTCGCTTCGGATATAAGCGTCAGCTAAATGAATAAATGTAAATGTAAATATTATGGCAAAAGAGAGCAAGCAAGCGTTGTGTTGTTCCCTGCCCACGTTATATCACGGGTGGGGACACACACTTCAGCTTTGTGTTGCTTGTTTGGGAGTGGAGCATGCCAACAGTCAGTTCTCGAGGGGGCTGACTGTGAGCATTGCGAAAAGCTGTCTGTGAGGACGCTCCGCTCCCGCCGGCCGTTCTTCGAGGAGGACGGTTCGGTGTGCCCGCTGCTGCTGAGGCACGGCGTCGACGCGCATCTTGGGGATCGCAAATGGTTCTAACAAACACCTGTTGGATCCAGTGCCTTATCTCGGGGAGAAGCACGCTCTGCGATTTCTCCTCCCCGGGATGAGGCACTCATGCTGCGATTTCCAGTTCTGAGGAATTGGTATCGTTAGTGTTTTTGTTTAAAAAAAAATTTACAAAAAATAAAAATCAAAATAAGGCAGATGTTTATGAGTTTTCAATAAATAAATAAGTCAGCTCATAACTCTGTTGAATAAAGAGGAGCTTATAAAAGGAGGTTTTATCTAGTGCTGTTGCTAAGTTAAATATTACTGGCCAGCCGAACATATATGAGAGTGAAAATATAAGGAAAACGCCTCGGTTACGACTGTAACCTCGGTTCCCTGAAGAGGGAACGAGCGTTGCGTCGAAAACTGACGCTATGGGAACGCTTTGCGTGATGACGTCTTGAAGCACATGTAAAATCAGTCCAATGGAGTGGCGGAACGTCAGAGGCGGGTGACGTCACGTACCAGGAAGCTATAAAAGCCGGCCCGAAACAGAAAACGAAAGCTTCGTAAAGTCTGAAGTCGCGCTGACAGGCATGAAGGAGATATGGCAAGGCGACGCAACGCTCGTTCCCTCTTCAGGGAACCGAGGTTACAGTCGTAACCGAGGCGTTCCCTTTCAAGGGAACTCCCGTTGCGTCGAAAACTGACGCTATGGGAACGTCTATACCAACGCCTCCATAGCTACAAATGTCTGTCCTGTGTGTAATCATGTGAGCAGCACTAAGAAGACAAAACATGAGACCCTGGAGTAGAGTCTAAATCCAGAGAGTAGAACCTGACGAAGGTGTGCGGTGAGGACCAGCCTGCCGCATCACAGACGTCCTGTAACGATACTCCTGATATAAGGGCCTTAGAGGCCGCCATACTCCTAGTAGAGAGCGACCGGACAGCCAAAGGAGAAGGCTGTCCAGCCGCCTCATAAGCCAGTGAGATAGTCTCAACCACCCACTTGCTCATCCTTTGCTTAGACACTGGACCTCCCTTGTTAGGGGAGCAAAAGTCACTTTTACGCCACAGGGCAGCTCTGTGGACATACGCGTCTAACGCCCGAACAGGGCAAAGCAAATTATTCGCCTCCTGGTCCGATTTCGAAAGGGAGGAGGACCTCCAAGTGCCACGAAGGAAACGAGATACCAAGGGGTCTTTCCCCACAGACATTCCACCCAAAGGACTGTGGTAAGCACCTATGGCCGCCACATAGACCTTTAAAGTGGACGGGGTCAGACCTGCAGTGAACGTTCCTGCAGGAACTCCAGCACTGTACCAATTGGGCAGTGGACTGGGTCCAACCGACGGTCACTACACCAAGAAGTGAATACTCTCCACTTCAGGGCATAAAGTTTCCTCGTGGAGGGAGCTCTGGACTGTAGAACGGTCTCAACAACCTCGGTTGAGAGACCTGACTCTATGAGCTGGGCCCCCTCAGAGGCCAAGCCCACAGGTTCCACAGTTCTGGCCGAGGGTGAAATATCGAGCCCTCTGCCTGGGACAGAAGGTCCCTCCTGACGGGTAACTCCAGAGGATGCCCGTCGAGGAGGGACACAATATCGGGAAACCATACTCTGCCCGGCCAGCGCGGGGCTATAAGAAGTAGATGGACCCGGTCCCTGCGAACTCTTTCCAGAACTCCCGGGAGCAGAGCAACTGGGGGAAAGGCGTACAGACGTAGCCTCGGCCACGTCTGTACCATAGCATCCAGTCCCAGAGGAGCTGGATGCGTGAGGGAGAACCAAAGTGGACAGTGAGACGTCTCTCGAGACGCAAACAGATCCACTTATAATTTCCATATCAGCTCCACCACCTCGGGGGTGGAGCCACCATTCCCCGGGCCTCGGCCCCTGTCTCGACAGAGTGTCTGCTCCTATATTCTGGACCCCGGGGATGTAGGCTGCCTTGAGTGACAGCAACTTCCCCTGGGACCACAAGAGGATATGGCATGCCAGCGCAAACCCCCTTGATATAGGCGACTACCGACGTGTTGTCCGTATGTACTACACATGGTGTCCCCTGAGACCTGTGATAAAGCTCCTCAGAGCCCGGAAGACAGCTAACATCTCTAGGCAATAGAATGCCAGGAACGATGATGGTCTTCCCACAGACCTTGAGATGAGCGACCCTCAGGATCGCTCCCCAACCCGTGAGGGAAGCATCCGTCGTTAGCAGTTTGCGACGACAAGGAGCTCCCAGCACTGGGCCCTGGGACAGGAACCAAGGTTTCTTCCACATAACCAAGGCACGTAGGCATCACCGCGTGACCTTGATTGTGCGAAATGGGTTGCCCCTCGGGGAAAAACCCTCTGGTCCTGAGCCACCACTGCAGGGGCCTCATGTGCAGCAGTCCAAAAGGTATCCCGTTGGAAGCTGCTGCCATGAGACCCAACAGTCTCTGGAACTGTTTGACAGTGAGTAGCTGGCCTAGCTTTACACTTCTCACAGCTGCCAGGATGGAATCGAAGCGGGGCGATGACAGGCGCGCCTGCATCAACACTGAATCCCAAACCACGCCTAAAAAAGTGGTCCTCTAAAATGGAGAAAGCACACTCTTCTTGGCGTTCAGCCGTAACCCCAACTCTTTCATATGGGCGAGAACAACATCTCGATGTTGAACCGCCATCTAATGCGACTGAGCTAAAATCAACCAATCGTCGATGTAGTTCGTGATGCGAATACCCCGGAGGCGCAGAGGCGCCAGAGCTGCATCCACGCATTTGGTGAAAGTGCGGGGTGATAAAGCCAGGCCGAATGGAAGAACTCGATATTGGTATGCTTTGCCCCCGAAAGCAAACCTCAGGAACTTCCAATGACACGGACGGATGGAAATATGCGTCCTTGAGGTCTATCGTGACAAACCAGTCCTCGGACCTGATCTGTGGCACGATTTGTCTCAAGGTTAACATTTTGAACTTGAGCTGCATGTACTCGTACAGAACTCGAAGATCTAAAATGGGACGCAATCCCCCGTCCTTTTTTGGAACTATGAAGTACCGGTTGTAAAACCCGGTTTCCCTGTTGGAAGGGGGTACATATTCTATGGCCCCTTTCTCTAACAGAGTGTTTACTTCCTGTTCCATAACCAGAACCTGCTCGGGGCCCACCACTGTGGGCAGGACCCCCATAAACCGCGGTGGGCGTTAATAGAATTGTATCTAATACCCTTTTTCCACGGTCTGCAGGACCCAACGAGAAACATTTGACAGTAGCTTCCACGCTGTCAAAGATTCTACTAGAGGTACCAGTCTCTCGAGACTGGTTTCTGGATTTTGTTGCTGTTGAGTAGTCGGTTCGTCGCCCTGTAAGGGGCAACGGCAGGGAACGACCAAACAGACTGCTCCAGCACCCTCCTCAGAGGGGGCGGGCATCCCGAGGCCACTACGTTTCCGGGTGGACCTTGAGATATGTGCTCGCCGGAGACCGCTGCGCCCTGTAACACCGGAGGCGGCAGGGTTGGCAGAACGGTCCCCTGAGGGCACCGAAGAGAGACGGCACCGTATTTTTCTCCTGCTGTTGAGTAGTCGGTTCGTCGCCCTGTAACGGCGCACCGGCAGGGAACGACCAAACAGACTGCTCTAGCACCCTCCTCAGAGGGGGCGGGCATCCCGAGGCCACTACGTTTCCGGGTGGACCTTGAGATATGTGCTCGCCGGAGACCGCTGCGCCCTGTAACACCAGAGGTGGCAGGGTTGGCAGAACGGTCCCCTGAGGGCACCGAAGAGAGACGGGCACCGTGAAAAGAGGTGTTAACCGCTCTGCTTCGGGGGGACTACCCTCATTTGTCCTGAGCCCTCAGACATCAGGACTTTTTCCCAGCAGCCTTCTTGGCGGTAATAACGGTCCGCAGATCCGTTTTACCCCTCGAAGACTGCTGGGTTTGAGAGCGCCCTCCGTGTCCCCGAGATTTTTGTGGGGGAGCACGAGAGGACACACTCTGTTTTTGAGTGGCACGATGTTCAGCGCTCTTTTTAGAGGAGTGAGGCTGCTCCCGCTCAGCAGCCTCAATGAAAGAACGGCGGGGGAGAAGTTTTTGTAATGCAGCTGCCTGTTTAGCAGCTTCCTGAGATTTAGCTACCGCACTGTTTACTGCATCACCAAATAAACCAACAGTGGAAACCGGAGCATCTAAGAGAACGTGCTTTTCTTTCTCTTTTATATCGCTCAAATTGAGCCACAGATGCCTCTCAGTGGCCACCAGGGCTGCCATAGACCGCCCGATTGATTTAGCGGTCTCCTTGGTGGCCCTGAGAGACAGATCTGTGGCTCTGCGTAGTTCAGCCCCTGTGCCAGGACCAATTCCCCCGCCCTCCTCTAAATCCCCCAATAATTCTGCCTGATAGGCTTGCATAATAGACATCGTATGCAGACACGCTGCAGCTTGACCAGCGGCTGCATACGATTTATGAACCAGAGATGATGTGAATTTTACTGGCTTAGAGGGAAGTGAAGGAGCTTTCAGGGAAGATGCCGTTGCTGGAGAGAGATAGCTCGCAAGCGTCTCCTCCACCTTCGGCATCTCCCCATAACCATATTCTTTATATTTGTGAATGGAAGAATAGTGGGATGTTTGTGGTGCATACACTCTGTATGAAACCGGTTTTCCCCACGATTTCGACACCTCGGTGTGGAGATCGGGGAAAAACGGAAGGCTTCTTCGCTGAGGCTGTGTACGAGATGGCAGGAAGCGTTCGTCGAGCTTACTTTTCGAACGAACGTCCTGCCTATCCTCTGGCCACTCAATAGATAATCGCTCGACAGCTCTAGTGATAACATCAAGCAATTCTTCAAACGCATGATACTGAGGTGGCGAATCCTCAGACTCAGCGTCAATACTAACAACGTCCAACTCCTCAGAGCTGGACAATTGCAGTATTGGTGCCTCCATCGGGGGGGAAGAAACCGCAACGCGTGCTTCCACACCCTGATGAGAGGCACTGGATCTATCAGAAGGAGGCTGAGATAAGGCAGAGCCCGTCTCAACATCCACTGATAGATCCATTTGCGAACCCCAGGTCTGTGATTGCCGCCGTGCCTCGGCAGCGGCGGGACCAGAGCCCTGGGGAACGCGATCGGGATCGGATCACGATCGCGGGATCGCGATCGTGAACCGAGCCAAGCGGGATCGGAGCGAACGCAATGGAAGCGCGTCGCAATGCACACAGTCACCACCCTCGAGTGCTGACTGGGCATGCTCCTCACCCAAACAAACAACACAAAGAGTGTGAGTATCACCTCCCGTTAAATAACGCGGGCAGGGATGGACACACACTCTAAACTGCTGCTTGCTCGCCATACTGAAAATATATATATAATATAGACAGACAACACCAAATAACAAGGACAGATTCAACACAGAGCGCAACTGAAGACTCAGAAAGCTTTCGTTTTCTGTTTCGGGCCGGCTTTTATAGCTTCCTGGTACGTGACGTCACCCGCCTCTGACGTTCCGCCACTCCATTGGACTGATTTTACATGTGCTTCAAGACGTCATCACGCAAAGCGTTCCCATAGCGTCAGTTTTCGACGCAACGGGAGTTCCCTTGAAAGGGAACTCTATATCTCAGCCTCCTCGTCGGGGAGTGCCGTTTTTTCCCTATCTCCACACTGAGGTGTCGAGATCGTGGAATAAACCGGTTTCTGTTTATGTGTTTTATCCCTTAACTTCTACTATAGTAATGTTGTGGGTATTAAGTATCATGGTATGACAGTGCCTCGGGTTAAAGAGACGCTTGCGAGCTATCTCTCTCCCGTGTTGGCGTCATCATAACCCCGACGTTACCCACCAGCCATCATAAATAATAGATAAATATTATTAGGCAGCACTGGTAGGTAAAGTATATAAGGACATGGATGAATGTGAGGATGTAACAGCACTGACGCTATTCGAGAATTGCGTCGCGCAACAGATAAACTATACCGGGGAGGGACGGTTTCGAGAAATCGTTTCTCCTCTGCGTCCTCTGGGTGGCGACTCTCTGAGGAGGGTCGCAGCGCTGCCAGTTGTTTTCCTGCTGGTGGCCACAGAGTGATATATATATATATAGTTTTTCTGATGTAAAGAAAAATGAAGATAAAATGTCTTTTCTTCTGGACGCTCTGCTTTCAATAAAACGAAGAATAAATTATTCAGCGGCGTTCCAGAGGTTTCTTCCTCACCGATCTAATGTTCTTGAGACTGCTGGGCGGGAGCAGTCTCAGCCTACTAAAGCTCCTCGCAGCATAAATAAATGCAGCAAAACAGAGCGTCGCCATTCGGGCTCATCCACAATCGAGGGGGACCTGGGTGGCGGTCGCAGTCTAGCCAGTTAGAGATATGCAAGATCTGAGGACTGTTTTATCTCTAAAATAGCTTGGATGAAGAAGCCCTGACACCGAGGCTGCAGGCTTCTGAGGGTGGTCCCCTCCGGGGTAGGGACGGTTTTGAGAAATCGTTTCTCCTCGGCGCCCTCTGGGGTGCGACTCTCTGAGGAGGGTCGCAACGCTGCCAGTTCGTTTTTTCTGCCGGTTCGCCGTTTCAGGACACCGAGGTGTCAGCGTCCCCAAACGATCCTCCGAGGAGGGTTGTAGAGCAGTCATTTTGGTTTCCCTGCCGGTTCGCCGTTTCAGGGCGCCGAGGGGCCTGCTTTTTTCCAGCGATCCTCCGAGGAGGGTCGTAGGAACAAAGCTAGTTAGAGGTAGGCAAGGCAAGGCAAGTTTATTTATATAGCACATTTCATACACAATGGCAATTCAAAGTGCTTTACATAGAAGAAATTAAAATAATAAAAAGAAATAAGACAGTTTAGAAAAATAAAATGAAATACAGTACAGTACAGTACAGTCGGACGAACAGTGGCACAGTGCTCATTCAGTAAACTTTGTCGTTTGAGCACTGTGCTGATTTGCTGAAGTTAATAATTAAAACAGTTTAGAAAAATAAAATGAAATACAGTACAGCACAGTCGGACGAACAGTGGCACAGTGCTCATTCAGTAAATGCATAGCTAAACAGAAGTGTTTTGAGTCTGGATTTGAATGTGACCACTGTAGGAGCACATCTGATCTCTTCTGGAAGCTGGTTCCAGCTGCGGCTGGCATAATAGCTAAAAGCAGATTCGCCATGCTTAGAGTGAACCCTTGGTATTTCTAGATGATATGATCCTAATGATCTGAGTGATCTGTTGGGTTTATATTCAGTGAGCATATCTGCAATGTATTGAGGTCCTAGGCCATTGAATGACTTATATGCCAGTAATAATACTTTAAAATCAATCCTAAATCTAACTGGGAGCCAGTGTAAAGACCTGAGGACTGGTGTGATATGTTCATATTTTCTGGTTCTGCTCAGAATCCTGGCAGCAGCGTTCTGTATGAGCTGCAACTGTCTTATGGTCTTTTTGGGTAGGCCAGTGAGGAGTCCATTACAATAATCCACCCTGCTGGTGATGAAAGCATGCACAAGTTTCTCTAAGTCTTGTCTGGAAACAAAGCATCTAATTCTTGCAATATTTTTCAGATGATAGTATGCTGATTTAGTTATTGCTTTGACATGACTACTGAAACTAAGGTCTGACTCTAGTGTCACACCAAGATTCCTGACTTGATTTTTTGTTGTTTGACCCCTAGAGTGAAGGTATGCGTTCACCTTGAGAACTTCATCTTTGTTTCCAAACGCAATGACTTCAGTTTTATCTTTGTTTAACTGAAGAAAGTTTTGGCACATCCAACTGTTGACTTCATCAATGCATTGGCACAGGGAGTCAATGGGGCTGTAATCGATAGGCGATAGGGCTAAGTACAGCTGTGTGTCGTCTGCATAGCTGTGGTAAGCAATTTGGTTCTTTCTCATTATTTGGCTCATTTGGAGCATATACAGGTTGAACAGGAGTGGCGCAAGAACTGAGCCTTGAGGGACTCCGCATGTCATGGATGTCCACTCAGACTTATGGTCTCCTATACTCACATAATAACCTCTCCCATCTAAGTATGACCTGAACCA
Organism: Leuciscus leuciscus; assembly: GCF_965113295.1. Taxonomy (NCBI): domain Eukaryota; kingdom Metazoa; phylum Chordata; class Actinopteri; order Cypriniformes; family Leuciscidae; genus Leuciscus; species Leuciscus leuciscus. The sequence continues at coordinate 9,557,217 of NC_138728.1, read as the reverse complement.
TTTTAGGACTATCCCAGAAAGCCCCACCCAGTTTTCCAACCTGTCAAGAAGTATGTTATGATCGACAGTGTCAAATGCAGCACTGAGGTCGAGTAGTACCAGCACTGATAATTTGCCTGAATCAGTATTTAAGCGAATATCGTTTATTATCTTTATGAGCGCTGTCTCTGTGCTGTGGTGCGGTCGGAAACCAGATTGAAAATTGTCAAAGTATCCATTCGAGCTTAAGAATTTGTTCAGTTGATTAAAGACAACTTTTTCAATGATATTGCCTATGAAAGGAAGATTTGAGATCGGTCTATAGTTGCTTAATATGGTCTTATCCAGATTGCTCTTTTTCAGGAGGGGCTTGACAACTGCAGTTCCCTTTCAAGGGAACTCGCGTTGTGTCGAAATTGACGCTATGGGAACGCTTTGCGTGATGATGTCTTGAAGCACATGTAAAATCAGTCCAATGGCGTGGCGGAACGTCAGATGCGGGTGACGTCACGTACCAGGAAACTATAAAGCCTGAATGAAAACAGAGAGCGGCAGCTTCTGTGTCTTCAGTAGCGCTTGATGTGAAATCTGTCTCTGTCTATTTACTGTTGTTTGTCACCCATTATGTCCAGCGATCAGTTCAGAATGTGTGTGCATCCCTGCCCGCGTTTTATTACGGGTAGGGACACTCACGTTCTGTGTATTGTTTGTTTGGGAGAGGAGCATGCCCAGTCAGCACTCGAGGGTGCTGGCTGTGTGCATTGCGAGGCGCTGTCCATGCGCTCGCTCCGATCCCGGCTGAGTTTCTTCCGGGAAGCTCGCGTTCCCCAGGGCTCGGGTCCCGCTGCTGCCGAGGCACAGCGGCGATCTCAGTCCTGGGGTTCGCAAATGGATCTATCAGCGGGGTCTGAGACGGGCTCTGCCCTATCTCAGCCCTTACCTGATAGACCCAATGTCTGTCATCAGGGTTCGGAAGCACGCGCTGCGGTTTCTTCCGCCCTGATGATGGAACAAACACTGCAATTGTCCAGTTCTGAGGAACTGGATGTTGTTAGTGTTGAGGCTGAGTCTGAGGATGCCCCACCTCAGTCTCACGCATTTGAAGAATTGCTGGAGGTAGTGACAAGAGCAGTTGAAAGACTATCTATTGAGTGGCCATCTGATGTACAGGACGTTCGTTCAAAAAGCAAACTTGACGAACGCTTCCTTCCCTCACGTGCACAACCACAACGCCGAAATCTGCCGTTTTTCCCCGATCTCCACACTGAGGTGTCGAGATCGTGGGGAAAGCCAGTATCATATAGAGTGTTTAATTCACAAACATCCAATTATTCCTCTATCTCTGGTTATAAAGAGCATGGTTATGGGGAGATGCCGAAGGTGGAAGAGACGCTTGCGAGCTATCTCTCTCCAGCGACGGCATCTTCCCTAAAAACTTCGGCATTGCCTAATAAGCCCCTCAGAGTTACATCTTCTCTGGTGGGCAAGGCTTATTCTGCGTCTGGTCAGGCTGCAGAAATCTCGGGGACAGGGAGGACGTTCTCAACCCCAGCCTTCGAAGGGTAGAGCGGATCTGAGGACCGTTATTACTGCTAAGAAGGCTGCGGGGAAAAGATCCTGACGCTCGAGGGCTCAGGACCATGAGGGTAGTCCCCCCCGAAGTAGAGCGGTCAACACCTCTTCTCACGGTGCCCGTCTCTCTTCGGTGCCCTCAGGGGACCGTTCTGCCAACCCTGCCACCTCCGGTGTTTCAGGGCGCAGCGGTCTCCGGCGAGCACATATCTCAAGGACCACTCGGAAACGTCGTGGCCTCGGGATGCCCGCCCCCTCTGAGGAGGGTGTTAGAGCAGTCCGTTCAGTCGTTCCCTGCCGGTGCGCCGTTACAGGGCGACGAACCGACTACTCAACAGCAACAAAATCCAGAAACCAGTCTCGAGAGGCTGGTACCTCTAGTAGAATCTTTGACAGCGTGGAAGCTACTGTCGAATGTTTCTCGTTGGGTCCTGCAGACCGTGGAAAAAGGGTATCAGATGAGGAGCTCTTTTCCAAAACGGGATAAATCCATTTCAGTAGTTTTCAGGAAAAGTAAATTTTTTACCTAGACCCACACATTTTGTGAATATTCAATTATATCCTGTTAAAATGTTTTTTTGGCTCAGTCTGAACATGTTGAACAATGATTATTAAATCAAACAACAATATTGTTGACGATAAATTCAAAGTTAATTTTTTTCGCTATAAATCCATCAATTTTTGGAAAAAAATGGTTTGTCTTTTAAAAAACAAACAAACAAGAGAACATGCAACATATAATCAGGTACTCATAGTATAAATGAATATGAATTAAATAAGTGCAAATGCATGAAATAAATAAAAGCCAAATAAAATAAATAGTAAAATAAAATAGATAGTAAAAATAAAATAAATATTTCCAGTGACATGTTCTAATATTGTCCACCACATAAAATAAATAATTTAAAAATAACACACATACAAATACCAGTCCTTAAATACAACAATGTTAAAAATACATTCAAATCATTTAGTAACACATTTAGGCTAATAGTCATTCGGTGCTGAACCTGAAAAAAGTAATAGTAATGATAACAATATTCAATAAGTTATTAAGTAATACATTTAGAGTCATTTTTAGTAAAGTGTCAAACCTGTAACAAGTAGGACCAATATGTCCACTACATTATGCATGAAAAAAACCCGAATTATTACAAATATTCAATAATGATAACGATATTCAATAGGCAAGTCAGTCAGTAATAAATTAAAATAAATACAAACATTGGCATTCAGTAAAGTGTCGAACCCCATTGTCTGCTTTACATAAAACAAATCACATAGTGTGTGTGTATGTCCTTTGAGTATGTGAGAGGAGAGAGCCAGTGAGTGTGCGTGTGTGTGTGTGTGTGTGTGTGTGTGTGTGTGTGTGTGTGTGTGTGTGTGTGACACGAGAGAGAGAGAGAGAGAGAGAGAGAGAGAGAGAGAGAGAGAGAGAGAGAGAGAGAGTGAGTCTTTTTTTGGGGTGTAATGTGTCAAGCCTATAACAAGTAGGACCAATTTGTCCAACAAATATGCATGAAAAACATTCAATATTCAATAATGCATTCAATAGTGCAATACATTCAGTAAGGCATACAGTAAAGTGTCGAACCTGTAAAACAGTTGTCTGCTATACATCTAAAAAAAATAAAAATCACATAGTGTCTGTGTGTGAGATGTGCTTTGAGTGTGTGAGAGGACAGAGAGAGAGAGAGAGAGAGAGAGAGAGAGGGTGTGTGTGTGTGTGGATCACTCGTCATCACTCAGGCCTGCATTGTCAGTCACCTGATACAGTGCATCATCATAAAAAGCCCTCACAGCATCAGACACACCTATTGCTCCTAATAGTGCCATCACATCTCTCTTTTTTGCGGCCTTAACAGAGCTTTGCTTTGGAAGTACTTCAGGTTTCAGGTCAGCCCACCGCTTGCCCCGCTTTAACACACTATGGAAACAATACTCCCCATTGTAAGTCGTCTTTACACCCACCTTGTTGGTACTCAAGTCAAGCATTCGTGATTCACTGATTTTAAAGCTCCTTTGAGCCTTAACACAGTCTTTTGAGGCTGACCTGTAATCAAACGCCTCCCAGTCTGTGCCATAAACATGAACGTTGCCAAATTGCTGCAGGATGGCGTGGTATTCCTGTGGTAGCAGAATTGTGTCCATTTTCCTGATCTTCTGCTCAATTCTGCCAAAGACTCGGTCTGCAGGGAGATAACTGTGGCCCCGTACTGGAAAGGTGTGCTCTATGCCAAGGTTGGGGAAAAGCTGCCGAAGTTCCATCAGCATGGACACCATGCTCATGTTCTTGTTCTGCCCAAAACAAGAGTCGCTGAACAGCCGAAGCCCCCTGGATCTGCTGACTTTGTCCTGAAGTTGAACCTTGAGGCAGTCATTCAGCGCAGAAGCAATCATATTGCTGTCTTTGCTACCCTCATTCTCCTGCCACACATACAGATGGACATCATCTTTTTCCTGGTAACTGTTCTCCCCATGGTGCACAACCACACCAAACAGGTACAGATACATCTGGTGTGAGTAATAGGCCTGTCCTATCGCGGTTTTTGGAAGTACCAGGTTTTGCATCATATCAAAACAGAGGGTCACATGACCTTCAGCAACCCTGCCTAACATGTCATAAAAAACGCACGCTCTGCGACGATGCAAGATGAATGATGCCGATTCCATCCTCTTCTCTGTTTCAGTAAGGTTTGGGTCTGTAATCCTGATCTTGTACTTGGCACAATCAGCGCATGCATCTGTAGCTGGGTGACCGAAGCCAAGATTGAATTCCTTGGAAAACACAGAGTAATAGAGGGAATAGCTGGTTTGAGCATGGCTCTGAGCCTCAAAGAGCTCATGCATCTTGTGCACATTCAGGTCACTGGGGAGATACTTGCAGCCTGGTGCTCCTCTCCGGCCATAATGGCTGGCCCTGCAGGTGAAAGACTGTATGTGCTCAACAATGAGTTGCCTTCTCCTTGCATGCTCCTCACTGTGTCGTGCACCACCTCTTCTCTCTGGGCGAGCCTCAGCAGTCTCAGCGTAATATTGAGCCACCCGGGACACAAGGCCTTTGCTGATGCCTGTGAAAGTAAATTATTTAGATTGTCATATACATTGGAGCCAGTATGAAATAAACAGAATTACACACAACTAACTTGCTATTACTCCCTCCCCCTTTCAGTTTTCTCCTTAGCAGGGGTTAGGAACTGCTTTTGCTTAAAGGGATAGTTCACCCAAAAATGAAAATTCTGTCATCATTTACTCACCCTCAAGTTGTTTCAAACCTGTATGAATTTCTTTTTTCTGCTGAACACAAAAGAAGATATTTTGAAAAATGTCTGTAACCAAACAGTTGATGGACCCCATTGACTTCCATAGTATTTTTTTTTCCTACTATGGAAGTCAATGGGGTCCATCAACTGTTTGGTTACAGACATTTTTCAAAATATCTTCTTTTGTGTTCAGCAGAAAAAAGAAATTCATACAGGTTTGAAACAACTTGAGGGTGAGTAAATGATGACAGAATTTTCATTTTTGGGTGAACTATCACTTTAACATATCACCTTTCACACACACCTCTCTCTCTCTCTCTCTCTCTCTCTCTCTCTCTCTCTCTCTCTCTCTCTCTAAATTCAATAAGCTTTATTGGCATGACAAAAAAAACAAAAAAACATTTTGTATTGCCAAAGCATCAAAATCTCATAGAAAATGTGTGTGTGAGCCCTGCTCTATAGCAATGACATACCATGTAACAACAACATAATGTCCAATCATACGTAACAACAATCACATCTTTGCTCATATCCCTGCACTGTTTACTGGCCGCATTTTGTACTTTTGCACTATCATCACTACACACAATCTACCATAGCACCTTATCATGGTCAGTGTATCAAAGGCCAATCTATCTATCTATCAGTAGGCTAGTAGAACTATTCAGTACTTTTAATGTCACGTTAGCAGGCTTCTTTACAGGAAAATATCTTTATCGCGAGGGGGAAACCTACAAAACGGTAGTATACTAATCAATTCTGAAACGAATTGAAGGTTGCCTTGCAAACGGGCACTTTCTCCGGATGTCTGTTGCACAAAAGACTGTACTTAACAGATACGTTCCGGTCTTTTTGTTTGTTAATGTCCTGGACTTTCGGACGCTTCCTTGTCACTTGCGTGATGTCCAGGAGATGAAGTATGGCCTGGTCCTGGTCAACCTTGCTTGGTTTTCCATAAAAATAGTTGAAATTTACCATCAGATCGTCCGGCGACAGGCTCTCGGCCTGACAGAAACCTTTGGCGGCAGCTTTGTGTTGACATCCCACTGTTGGTATTAACGCGCCACCCGAGTGACGAACCTTCTTTTTTTGTTGTTTTTTGTGATTTTCTTTGTCCAGTCTCGGTTTTCTACCTCCAGGTGTAGGTCTCACTGGCTCATCAAGGCCATCAAAAGTGTTACAGCAGTTTAAAGCACTCATTTTGAGGAATGAATGAACATAAACAAAGTAACAAACCTCTGTTCAGATCGCCGCCTATTTGGATTGCGTAGAACGCTCACCGAATTCTGATTGGTTGAGAGGATATATCCCGTTTAGGCTAAAAATAGGTTTGGCGCTTATCTCGTTTTGGAAAGAAACGGCATCTTGCAGTACATTTTAAACAAGTAAATATAGCGATTTGTCATGAAACGTTGATGGAGCAGTGAATAGGTTCAGTACACAGCAAAATGACATGACAAAGTCATTTTTTTTTTAAATGGCGTTTATCCCGTTTTGGAAAAGAGCTCTTCAGATACAATTCAAGAAACGCCCACCTCGGTTTATGGGGGTCCTGCCCACAGTGGTGGGCCCCGAGCAGGTTCTGGTTATGGAACAGGAAGTAAACACTCTGTTAGAGAAAGGGGCCATAGAATATGTACTTCCCTCCAACAGGGAAACCGGGTTTTACAGCCGGTACTTCATAGTTCCAAAAAAGGACGGGGGATTGCGTTCCATTTTAGTTCTTCGAGTTCTGAACGAGTCAGTCATGCAGCTCAAGTTCAAAATGTTAACATTGAGACAAATCGTGCCACAGATCAGGTCCGAGGACTGGTTTGTCACGATAGACCTCAAGGACGCATATTTCCATATTTCCATCCGTCCGTGTCATTGGAAGTTCCTGAGGTTTGCTTTCGGGGGCAAAGCATACCAATATCGAGTTCTTCCATTCGGCCTGGCTTTATCACCCCGCACTTTCACCAAATGCGTGGATGCAGCTCTGGCGCCACTGCGCCTCCAGGGTATTCGCATCATGAACTACATCGACGATTGGTTGATTTTAGCTCATTCGCATCAGATAGCGGTTCAACATCGAGATGTTGTTCTCGCCCATATGAAAGAGCTGGGGTTACGGCTGAACGCCAAGAAGAGTGTGCTTTCTCCACTTCAGAGGACCACTTTCTTAGGCGTGGTTTGGGATTCAGTGTCGATGCAGGCGCGCCTGTCACCGCCACGGATAGATTCCATCCTTGCAGCTGTGAAAAGTGTAAAGCTAGGCCAGCTACTCACTGTCAAACAGTTCCAGAGACTGTTGGGTCTCATGGCAGCAGCTTCCAACGTGATACCTTTTGGACTACTGCACATGAGGCCCCTGCAGTGGTGGCTCAGGACCAGGGGGTTTTCCCCGAGGGGCAACCCATTTCGCACAATCAAGGTCACGCGGCGATGCCTACGTGCCTTGGTTATGTGGAAGAAACCTTGGTTCCTGTCCCAGGGCCCAGTGTTGGGAGCTCCTTGTCGTCGCAAACTGCTAACGACGGATGCTTCCCTCACGGGTTGGGGAGCGATCCTGGAGGGTCGCTCATCTCAAGGTCTGTGGGAAGACCATCATCGTTCCTGGCATATCAATCGCCTAGAGATGTTAGCTGTCTTCCGGGCTCTGAGGAGCTTTATCACAGATCTCAGGGGACACCATGTGCTAGTACATACGGACAACACTTCGGTAGTCGCCTATATAAATCACCAAGGGGGTTTGCGCTCGCGCCCATTATCCAATCTGGCACGCCATATCCTCTTGTGGTCCCAGGGGAAGTTGCTGTCTCTCAGGGCAGCTTACATCCCCGGGGTCCAGAATATAGGAGCAGACACTCTGTCGAGACAGGGGCTGAGGCCCGGGGAATGGAGGCTCCACCCCGAGGTGGTGGAGCTGATATGGAGGGAGTTTGGCCAAGCACAAGTGGATCTGTTTGCGTCTCGAGAGACGTCTCACTGTCCACTTTGGTTCTCCCTCACGCATCCAGCTCCTCTGGGACTGGATGCTATGGTACAGACGTGGCCGAGGCTACGTCTGTACGCTTTTCCCCCAGTTGCTCTGCTCCCGGGAGTTCTGGAGAGAGTTCGCAGGGACCGGGTTTGCCTGCTTCTTATAGCCCCGCGCTGGCCGGGCAGAGTATGGTTTCCCGATCTTGTGTCGCTCCTCGACGGGCCTCCTCTGGAGCTACCCGTCAGGAGGGACCTTCTGTCCCAGGCAGAGGGCTCGATATTTCACCCTTGGCCAGAACTGTGGAACCTGTGGGCTTGGCCTCTGAGGGGGCCCAGCTCATAGAGTCAGGTCTCTCAACTGAGGTTGTTGAGACCATTCTACAGTCCAGAGCTCCCTCCACGAGGAAACTTTATGCCCTGAAGTGGAGAGTATTCACTTCTTGGTGTAGTGACCGTCGGTTGGACTCAGTTAACTGCCCAGTTGGTACAGTGCTGGAGTTCCTGCAGGACCGGTTCACTGCAGGTCTGACCCCGTCCACTTTAAAGGTTTATGTGGCGGCCATAGGTGCTTACCACATTCCTTTGGGTGGAATGTCTGTGGGGAAGGACCCTCTGGTATCTCGTTTCCTTCGCCTGCAGTTCGCTCTAGGGTGCCACCATGGGATTTGTCCATTGCGCTGCAAGGCCTTTCCCTGGCCCCCTTTGAGCCTATTGAGGAGGCATTCTTCCCCACATGAATGATGAGTCGATTTTTCAGTCTTATGTTTCATTAGAATGTTCTGAAGTTCCCTGTTTATATCAGAAGTTGTTGCTTGTGGAAGGCAGCACGTAGTTGTATCCCTGCTGCTAATGTTTCTGACTATGGAGTCCCCCACTATCAGAGTCCTGGGCTCGGCTGAGCTCTGAGCTGAGTGCCGCTGTCTGCTCGACCTTGAGCGCCAGTTAGCATCAGTGTTAGCTACAGGCTGATTCAGTCTGTGTTCGATCACATTCATCACATTTGGGGATTCCTCATTTACATTCATTAGTACTTCAAATCTGTTCTCAAGATGTATAGGTGTTGGTAGGAGTCCAGTGTTTGCAATCCTTGTCAGAGCTGTATCTGGGGTAGAGGATGCTACTGCGGTAATATGTGAGGCTCGTGACAATCTGATGTCTCGAGTGCCTTTGGGTCTCGCTCCCTGTTTGTGCCATCGATTTGTAAGTCGATCGGCTTGTTTCTCTACCTGTCGAGGAGCACTAGTTTCATGGGACTCACCGGCTATATGCTGAGGGTGTCCATGACGAAGCTCTGTTGTGTGTTCCATCTGGTTTGGTGGTCCCGTAAATAACTTTGTTTCAAGAACTGCAATCCTTTGTAAAAGTCTGTGGCAGTTAGTGCAGCAAGTAGATTCCAGAAGAGGCATTTTCTCTCTTATCCTTGTAGGCAGTTGTGTTTTCCTTTCCCCGGAATGTAAGCTGGTCGGGTAAAAGAATTCTGCGTTTTTGTAGTAATCCAAACTTTGTCGTTTGAGCACTGTGCTGATTTGCTGAAGTTAAAATTAGGTGATAAAAGGAGCTAAAATATAAAAATATAGAAGATAAAATATAAAAGCGACAGAGCAAAGCGCGGAGCAGTAAGCAAGAGCGTCCGAACAGTAGCTGAGCAGGAAGTCAGTGAGTAGGCAAGATCTGAGGACTGTCATTATTAAAACTTAGACAAGAAGTCCTGACGCTGAGGCTATCAGGCTTCTGAAGGTTCCTCCAGGGCAGGTCCTGATGCTGAGGCTATCAGGCTTCTGAAGGTTCCTCCGGGGCAGGGACGGTTTTGAGAAATCGTTTCTCCTCGGCACCCTCCGGGGTGCGACTCTCTGAGGAGGGTCGCAGCGCTGCCAGTTCGGTTGTTCCCTGCCGGTTTTCCGTTCAGGGCACCGAGGTGTCAGCGTCCCCATACGATCCTCTGAGGAGGGGCGTAGAACGGTCAGTTCGGTTGTTCCCTGCCGGTTCACCACTTCAGGGCACCAAAGTGACTGTTCAACCAAATCCAGAGGCCAGTCTCGAGAGACTGGTTCTCCTAGTAGAATTTCTGGCAGCGTGTAAACTACTGCCATATATTTCTCAGTGGGTCCTGCACACTATAGAAAGGGGTTCAGAATTCAGTTCGGTTCTCGTCCGCCCAGATTTCTAGGGGTCCTCCCCACAGTGGTGGACCCCGAGCAGGCTCTGGTTATGGAGCAGGAAGTACTGATACTTCTGCAAAAGGAGCTATAGAAGGGGTTCCTCCTCCCAGCAGACAGTCAGGGTTTTACAGCCGTTACTTCATTGTTCCGAAAGAGGGTGAGGGGTTGCGTCCTATTCTAGACCTGCGTCAATTAAACAGCAGGTTTCAGAATCTCAAGTTCAAAGTATGCTTACGCTAATAATATGATTGTGTAACAGATCCAGTCCGAGGACTGGTTTGTCACAATAGACTTGAAGGACGCGTACTTCCATGTATCTATACATCCTCATCATAGGAAGTTCCTAGGTTTGCTTTCGGGGGCGAAGCATACCAGTATTGGGTTCTTCCCTTCGGCCTAGGTTTATCACCCCGCACCTTTACAAAATGCATGGATGCAGCTCTGGCTCCTCTGAGACTCCAGGGCATTCGCGTATTAAATTATCTCGACGATTGGTTGATTTTAGCTCAGTCCGAGCAGATGGCAGTTCGACATCGAGATGTCGTTCTGTCTCACATAAAGAGGTTGGGGATGTGGCTCAACGCCAAGAAGAGTGTGCTCCTCCCAGCTCAGAGGACCACTTTTCTGGGTGTTTTATGGGATTCGACAATAATGCAAGCACATCTGTCTCCTGCACGTATTTCTGCGATTCTCACAGCCGTAAAGGGGGTAAAACTAGGCCAGTCACTCACTGTGAAACAGTTTCAGAGACTGTTGGGGCTCATGGCAGCTGCGTCCAATGTAATCACTTTTGGCCTTCTGTACATGAGACCTCTGCAGTGGTGGCTCAGGATCAAGGGGTTTTCTCCGAGGGGAAATCTATTTCGCACGATCAAGGTCACGCGGTGATGCCTTCGTGCCTTGGTCATGTGGAAGAAACCTTGGTTCCTCACCCAGGGCCCAGTGCTGGGGGCTTCTTGTCGACGCGTAACGCTTTCGACGGATGCTTCCCTCACGGGATGGGGGGCGGTCATGAGTGGCCGCTCGGCGAAAGGTCTTTGGCAGGACCATCAACGTTCTTGGCACATAAATCGGTACACAAAATGATGGCGGTATTTCGAGCTCTCAAATACTTCCTGCCAGACCTGAGAGGTCACCATGTGCTTGTTCTTCCGGACAACACACTGATGGTCTCGTATATCAGAGCAGATATCCTGTTGAGGCAGGGGCTGAGGCCCGGGGAATGGAGACTTCACCCCGAGGTGGTGGAGCTCCTTTGGGAGAACTTCGGTCAAAATTCAAGTCTACCTTTCGCATCGTTTTATACAACGCATTGCCATATGTGGTTCTCCCTGACGCATCCAGCTCTGCTTGAACTGGATGCAACGTATTAGGTGTGGTTGAGGCTACACCTGTACGCATTTCCCGATATCTTTGCTCCCGGGAGTTACTCTCATCCGGAGTTATGGATACTATGGGCTCGGCCTCTGAGGGGGCCCAGCTCATAGATTCAGGTCTCTCGACTGAGGTCGTGGAGACCATACTCCAGTCTAGAGATCCCTCCACGAGAAGACTGAATATGCATTGAAATGGAAACTGTTCTCTGCCTGGTGCGGAGAACGCCTTCTGAATCTTGCTATCTGCCCTATGGTACAGTACTTGATTTCTGCAATGAATGTTTCTTTGCTGGGTTATCTCTGAGGAGAGATCCTTATTTCATCTCCTCCGTGGTACTTGAGGCTGAGGCCTGCACGTACTTGGATTTGCACCTGGTATGGTGATAGTCTTTCCTCACCCCTTGCCGGGTTGTATTCCTAGGTCCCTACTAAATGTGTGGGTCATTTGTGCTGCAGGCCTTCTGTCCTCCACCTTAATACAAGCCAGATCAGGAAGAACTTAATCTGTTTTGCCCTGTCCGGGCTTTGGATGCTTATGTCCACAGAGCTTCCCTGTGGCATATATATATAAGAGCAGTTATTTGTCTGCTTCAGGGTTACCTAAGATAGGTTGCCCTGCATCTAAACAGATAATGAGCAAGTGAGTAGTTGAGGCTATCTCACTTGCTTATGAAGCGGCCGGACAGCCTTCACCTTTGGCTGTCCCGGCCCATTCTACTAAGAGTATGGCTGCCTCTAAGGCTTTATTATCAGGAGTTTCACTCTATGACATCTGTAATGCGGCAGGCTGGTCCTCACCGCTTACATTTGTTAGATTTTATGACTTGGACCTAGGCTCCACTCCAGGGCCTAGGGTGCTTGTTTCCTAGTGTGTGCATGGTCTTCATACAGAACAGGCATTTGTCATATGGCGTAGTGGGTATAGGGTTCCCACCGCGTCTCGACGCAGCTCGAGTTCCCTTGAAAGGGAACGTCTCAGGTTACGTATGTAACCCTGGTTCCCTGAGAGGGAACGAGACGCTGCGTCACCTTGCCATACTCCCTGCATGCCTGTGATCGACTTGCTTCGGCTTTCAGAAGCTGTCGCGGTCTGTCTCAGGGGTGGTTTATAGCTTCCTGGTCGTGACGTCACCCGCCTATGACGTCTCGTCTTTCCATTGGACTGATTATACACGTGCTTCACGACGCAATCACGCAGGGCGTTCCCACCGCGTCTCGACGCAGCGTCTCGTTCCCTCTCAGGGAACCAGGGTTACATACGTAACCTGAGACGTTTTTTACAATTGCTATGACAGTTTTTTCAATACATTTAACAAGTTTCCTAAACTCTTAACGCACCAACACACCTAAAGCACACAATTGGCAAACCGGTTAATTTCATGCTCAAAATCACACATTGTAAACTAAACTCCAACACTAATTTTCAAAAGACAATAATACACTAACACAATACACTGTCTAACAAAACACTGCAAACATGTTTCAAAATCAAATAATTATTCAAAACACTAACACATGTTCTCTTCCAACAGGAACATTTAGTCAATCATAACACAATGACAAAACAAAAAACACTATCATCAGCTGAAATTACAGAAACTGCATTATTTTATGTGTCAGGTATGCCCTTATACAACAGACAGTATTGTATTGATCATAGATTGTGTTTTGCACTGTAGTTTCTTTTGAAGCCTCTCTACATTTTCGTTTTGTTGGGTTTAGGTCTTTTGCTGCAGAAATTAAATTACAGTAAAAAAGACCCATCTCAGAGTGCTTTATAGAAAGTACGGTTACATTATACCATAGGGTCATGCGATTGAAAGAACCTCAACACCTGAGTGTGTTTCCTAGATGGGAATCAGCTGTGATTTATACAGTACAGACCAAAAGTTTGAAAACATTACTATTTTTTTATGTTTTTGAAATGTATTATATTTTTAATTATATTTCTTTTTCAATTTATTATACTTAAAATTTTCATTTATTTCTGTGATGCAAAGCTGAATTTTCAGGATCATTACTCCAGTCTATCACATGATCCTTTAGAAATCATTCTAATACTGTATGATGGTTCATTATCAAAGTTGGAAACAGTTCTGCTGCTTACTGTAATATATTTTCATAACCTGTGATACCTTTTTAGGATACTTTGATGAATAAAAAGTAAAAAATTAAAAATTAAAAAAAGAAGCAAATGTTTTAAAAAATAGAAATCTTTTGTAACAACAATATTGTTAGTACACTACTACACCACAGACACTACTGGTCAGTAATTTGGGGTCAGTAATTTTTTTCTTTCTTTTTTTGAAATACAGTTAATCAATAATTTTATTCAGCAAGGATGTGTTAAATTGATAAAAAGTGATAGTAAAGAAGATTTATATTACTGTATTAGAATTTTTTTATTTATTTTTTATTTTTTTTGAATACAGTTCTTTTTAGCCTTTTATTCATCAAATATATTAGGCAGCAGCACTGTTTCCAACACTCATAATAAATATTAGAATGCTTTCTAAAGGATCGTGTGATAGACTGGAGTAATGATCCTGAAAATTCAGCTTTGCATCACATAAATAAATGATAATTTAAAGTATAATAAATTGAAAACCAATTATTTTAAATTGTAATAATATATCACAATATTACATTTTTTTCTGTATTTTTGAGCAAATAAATGCAGGCTTGATGAGCAGAAGAAACTTCTTTCAAAAACATGAAAAATAGTAATGTGTCCAAACTTTTGGCCTGTACTGTATATGTGCATAATTCAATCAGCTGTTTCTCAGTAACAATAGAATAAAATACAGGGGATATATTTGTGTTTCAATTCACAATATAAACAGCTGTTTATCTTGACTTTAGCCTGTAAGGTTAGGTTCAGAACATGGTGTTATCTGTTCTGACATAGTGTTAAAGCGATGGTAAATTTGGCTGTAAAAATCCATTGTTTTGGTCTTGTTTGAGCTTGTGTGTAAAAGAAGTTCAAGCATTTTAAATTTGTGTTAATTGTATGCATTTTGTGTTAAAGCAACAAGAAATGTGTTAATAGTATAGCTTACACAGACGGATGTAGTGCTAACTGTGTTAAGAGTTTTGGAAAATTGTTAAAAGTATTGAAAAATCTGTCATAGCAATCGTAAAAAAACTGTAGTCAATCATAGCACAATGTCATAAAAACCCTAAAATCAGATAGAATTACAGAAACTGCATTATTTTATGTGTCAGGTATGCCCTTATACAACAGACAGTATATTGTATTGATCATAGATTGTGTTTTGCACTGCAGTTTCTTTTGAAGCCTCTCTACATTTTTGTTTTGTTGGGTTTAGGTCTTTTGCTGAAGAAATTCAATAAAAAATAAAGCTGCAAGCAGCATTTATCGGGGTTCAAGCAGTTAAGGCCTTTAAGGCCTTTAAAAACAAAAGCATCAAAAGTTATTAAGTTTTATTTAGCAAGCATTTAACCACTGACATATATGATGGAAAAGACCATTTACAGCCAATACAGGCCATTTAACATAGGAAATATATGGTTTTCAAAGCTTTTTGACAGTTATAGCACCTTTTTGCCTGAGTCTTCTTACAGTCTTGCCTGATCTCCACCACTTTTATTAGTACTCAAAGTGTGCCCATGTATATGTGTCAAATTTGTTGTAAATATGTAATTTTGATAAGGAGTTTAGACAATTATATTCAGTGGCGTAACGAGCCAACACCGGGCCCTTAAGTAGGATTATCAAGGCGGGCCCCTTGATGACGCAATTGATGACATTGATGACGCAATGTCCGCGAGTAGGCTACCATGAATAGGGCAGGATATGATCATACACAGCATATTAGAAATGAGATGACTAACAAAATCAGGAGGAGCCTACGCTCACCAAAAAACAAAACAAAAAAAACACACTGGTGACAGTGCACCATAACACATTATTAGGCCAAGGTCCAAATACATAAAAAAGATGCTCTCTTACATTATAGCGGGATTTTCCGGGCTTTCCTATGTGCAACTGCAAAGTTGTCGATTAGATCAGGATTGTGCGCACGGGCATTCTCAATTGACCCTTTGCAGGGAGTTTGATTGACAGGCGATCTGACTAATCATAATCCGCCATTTTGTCCCACAAAGCAGTCAGGAGAGTTAGTAGATTAACATTGGAGGATTTAAATTTGAAAAACAAAGTGTACTGACATCTTAGCACTTTAAAACAACATTCCTTTTATGTTCATTCATGTTTATTTTAATGCTATAAATTAACTAGAAGGAAGAGATGATTGGTTCACGAGCAGCTTTAACTGAGCCTCGAGTCTACAGTGATCTGTCAGACACATTAAAGAGTCACAAAACAGTATTTATTGTTAAATGTCTCTAAAAAATGACTACATTTGAAAGGTGAGACTTTTGGCGCTTTTCCATTACCAGTACCAGCTCAACTCAACTCAACTCGACTTGACTCGACTTGGCTCGGCTCGGCTCGCTTTTCGCTCCGTTTTCCATTGCAGATAGTACCTCCACAATAGTACCTGGTCGTCATAGCGACGCCGCAGGAAACTGCTGTGACTTAATCTTCTACGCGAGATACATCCACTGCCACACACACAGGACAATGGAGGAAATCGAGTGTGTGCTGTTTTTGGATGTTTTTGTTTTTGCTGTTTTTTATTCAGGATACTCCGTCTGGCGCGTGCAATGATGACGCAGTGAATAGTGACGATTCTCTCTGACCAGTCAGCAGTCTGCCGTGTTTCCACGTCACATTTTAGTATCGCCTCATCTTGCCCCAGCTCGCTTAGAACCTCGCCGGAGGTGGTACGAAAAAAAGTATCTGGAAGCAGGTACAGGTACAACTTTTACACAGTGGAAAAAGTACACTGTGTTACACTGTGTAGTGGAAAAGCACCATTTGTTTCATATCAAAAGTACTTGTCTGTCAGCACGCAGTCTCCTCTCTGATCCGCAATGTATTTTTCACTGCGTGAGAACTTGGTGTGGTGTGAGAGTGGCGTCGCTTGTCAGACATAGCAACAGTAACTAAAGTGGGCGGGTCTTTGCGAATGGTCATTGACAGTATGGACGGGGATTCGCCAGTCCCAATTCAAAACAAATTTCATCACAATCCATCATTGTTCGTTTCAAACATGTGAGAGCATCAAAATGATCCATGGGTGAAATTGATTGGATTTAATAAAAAAAATTGTCAGTTCCTATCATAATTTTAACATTTTGGCGTTAATGTTTAGCTATTTACCTATGTTTTCAAATTTCCTTTGTTTTTTTGTTGTTGTTTCGATCGGACTAACGGCTTTGAAGATAAACACAATTTTTTAAAGCTCTAAATGACACTTACAAAAACCATAAGGCGAAACCTGGCATGTTTGGTATTGTTGGACTCGGCAAGGATTCAGGAGTCTTAGGAGGTCACTCTTGTGAAAAAACACTGGCATTGTGCCAATGACGTATACTGAGTTTTTTGAGATACACCAATGTTCTCATAGACTATCATGGCACCCTGGACAAAGACACTGCATGCCAATTTTCAGTAGACTAACAGTTGGGTGCGCTTATAGCTATTTTCATGATTTTTTTCACTGTTATAGCGCCACCAAGTGGCCAATTGTCACGATTTTTTTTCATGTCAACTCAGATTGAGCTTATGAACATGTGTCCCAAGTTTTGCGAAAATATCTCTTTCCGTTCACAAGTTATAACCGTTTTATAGTGCCACCAAGTAGCCAATTGTTGCGATTTTTTTCAAGTGATCTCAGATTGAGCTCAGGAAGATGTATCCCAAGTTTAGCAAAAAAAAAATCTTTCCGTTCACAATTTATAACCATTTTAGTAAAAGTGGCCCTGGTGCGATCAAATATTTTGGTTCCCCTTATCGACCGTTAATTGAAATTTTGAATTTTTTGGATGATTATTGATTGTCAGACTCCAGAGAATATTCTTGCAGTGGTTTGGTTCCGATCGGGCCAAAAACCTAGGAGAAGTTTGCAAAAATAGGTTTTTCAAAAAAATGCAATTTACTCGAAATTGCCGCGGAAGGGCAAGCAAATCGGAGATAGCCATTTTGTCCGCCTTGAGCCAAGGATTCCAACGATATAAGACACTTGATCCTGGGACAAACGGTCTAAGAGTTATGAGCAATTTTGAACTTTTGGTTGCTGTAGCGCCACCTATGGGCCAATCGGTGTCATACTCTGATAGGTTGTCCCCAAATTGAGGCCTACCATCTGGCCAGGTTTCAAGTCTCTAGGCCTTACGGTTTGTCCTGCACGATGCGTTTTACAAATCCTTACAATTACAATAGGGTTTCAGCATTTCATGCTTGAACCCCTAAAAAGACCCATCTCAGAGTGCTTTATAGAATGTATGGTTAATGAAAAAACGAAGACAGTGAAAATACAAAATATACGAACAGAAAAAGCACCAGAAGAGTAAAAAAAAATTAAAAAAGAGTCATCTTCTAATAATTATTTGCATAATTCAATCAGCTGTTTCTCAGTAACAATAGAATAAAATACAGGGGATATATTTGTGTTTCAATTCACAATATAAACAGCTGTTTACCTTGACTTTAGCCTGTAAGGTTAGGTTTAGAACATGGTGTTATCTGTTCTGACATACAGTGTTAAAACATTGGTAAATTTGGTAGTAAAAATCCATTGTTTTGGTCTTGTTTGAGCTTGTGTGTAAAAGAAGTTCAAGCATTTTTTATTTGTGTTAACTGTATGCATTTTGTGTTAAAGCAACAAGAAATGTGTTAATAGTATTACACAGACGGATGTAGTGCTAATTGTGTTAAGAGTTTTGGAAAATTGTTAAAAGTATTGAAAAATCTGTCATAGCAATCGTAAAAAACTGTAATCAGTACACTGAAAACATAATTGACCATTGCCCATGACCATTGCTCTACTGCTTGTGCTTCACGAAAACACACACACACACACACACACACACACACACACACACACACACACACACACACACACACACACACACACACACACACACACACACACACACACACACACACACACACACACACACACACACACACACAAAAGTAATATAAAATGTGAACATTTAAAGTTACAATACTGTTTATAATATTCTTTTCTTTTTTTTAAGTTTCAAAAAGTTAATTACTGTTTCAAAAATCCTATTTCCTCATGTTTATTTTGTTGTAATATGTGAACCGTATTAATGTTAAAAGGTTAAATTTTTTTAACCAGATTTTCCATATTGTGATTTTGGGTGAATTGTATTGAATTAAATTGACTTCCTGCTCAGCTACTGTTCGGACGCTCTTGCTTACTGCTCTGCGCTTTGCACTAACGCTTTTACATTTTACCTCCTATATTTTTATATTTTATTTCCTTTTATCACCTAATTTTAACTTCAGCAAATCAGCACAGTGCTCATACGACAAAGTTTGGAATACTACAAAAACGCAGAATTCTTTTACCCGACCAGCTTACATTCCGGGAAAGGAAAACACAACTGCCTACAAGGATAAGAGAAAATGCCTCTTCTGGTTCAAGAATCTACTTGCTGCACTAACTGCCACAGACTTTTACAAAGGATTGCAGTTCTTGAAACAAAGTTATTTACGGGACCACCAAACCAGACGGAGCACACAACAGAGCTTTGTCATGGACACCCTCAGCATGCCGGTGAGTCCCATGAAACTAGTGCTCCTCGACAGGTAGAGAAACAAGCCGATCGACTTACAAATCGATGGCATAAACAGGGAGCGAGACCCAAAGGCACTCAAGACATCAGATTATAGCGAGCATCACATATTGCCGCAGTAGCATCCTCTACCCCAGATACAGCTCTGACAAGGATTGCAAACACTGTCTCCTACCAACACCTATACATCTTGAGAACAGATTTGATGTACTAATGAATGTAAATGAGGAATCCCCAAATGTGATGAATGTGATCGAACACAGACTAAATGGGCCAGTAGCTAACACTGATGCTAACTGGCGCTCAAGGTCGAGCAGACAGTGGCACTCAGCTCAGAGCGCAGCCGAGCCCAGGACTCTGATAGTGGGGGACTCCATAATCAGAAACATTAGCAGCAGGGATACAACTACGTGCTGCCTTCCACAAGCAACAACTTCTGATATAAACAGGGAACTTCAGAACATTCTGATGAAACATAAGACTGCAAATCGACTCATCATACATGTGGGGAAGAATGATATTCATAAAGAGCAGTCAGAACTCCTTAAGAAGGATTTCAATGAACTTTTTGAAACACTTAAAAGACTGAAAGTTCAAACATTCATCAGTGGACCACTCCCAGCAAGAGGAACAAACAGGTTTTCACAGTTGCTTGGGCTTAATACATGGCTGCAAAAAACCTGCAATATAAAAGGAGTAAACTTCATTGACAATTTCAATCTTTTCTGGAGTCAACGACAACTGTTTCATCAGGATGGCCATCACCCAAACAAACTTGGTTCAAGAGTGTTAAAGGACAATATCTACTTCTCCCTCAATCATCCTTCTGCAGTGTGTGCCAATCCACTCAATCTGAACGGCACACACACACCTGGACACAGTATGAATAACCACGGGACTTCACTTCAGCAGCAAAATGGACATGCGGTTGACATATCACACAAGGACAATGATAACACCACTGAGCCACAACAACCTCTGCTCACGGACTCAATCTCAGCTGAGCCCTGCCCACAGAGCTCACCACAGACAGACATATTAGAACTGCTCCAAGATTCATCACCCAAGGACGACTTCATGGAAAACAGCCAGGGAAGCCAGGACAGCATATCACAGCCTCCGATAACACCAGAGCAACAGCCCTTTTCACCAGACACTTTTTCCCTCTCTCCAGCAACTCCACTTCTGTGCTTCTCACAGAAAATGGAAGAACTGGTGTATGCTGGAACCAAACTATCCCACTCTTTTGCTGCAAGCCCCCAGATACCAACCAAAAAACGTCAGGCAACGCTACCACCAAAAAAGCCTGCGGGCCCAGCTCGCCCTCCCCTCCTCCAGTGAGAGCTCTTCGGCCTCTGCCACAATGCCAGGGCCCACACCCTCCTCCATCTGCTCGAGGTGAACCAAAAACAACTGATACCAGCTCTCAGTGATATGTTTTGGGTCCCTGCTATGATAACAGTAACTTTCTCAAATGTTTACAGAACAAGCGGGAACCTAGTGTGCCTTTATCTTTCTCTATTGCTGTTCTATTACAAGATAGAAAGTCTAAGGCCTTCAATAGCCGTACAGCAAACCCAACTAATCTGGTGCCTATTACACGTCAAACTAAGATTGATGTGGGGGCAAAAAGTAAGACTGTTAAGTTTGCACTTTTAAACATCCGCTCACTTAAAAATAAATCACTTCTAGTCAATGACTTAATAACCGCAAACAACCTGGATTTTATGCTTCTAAATGAAACCTGGCTAGAAGACAGCTGCAGTGCAACAATCCTAAATGAAACAGCCCCTCCTAACTTTACTTTTATGAGTGTCTGCAGAGCTGTTAAGAGAGGTGGGGGTCTAGCTGCTCTTTTTAAAGATATATATCAATGTAAGCAAATATCATTTGGGAATTACCCTTCTTTCGAACATCTGGGGATTGTGTTAAAAGGTGCTCCACGCATTTTACTTATCATTATTTACAGGCCTCCAAAATACTCTCCAGCCTTTGCTGAGGACTTTACAGAACTGTTATCAACAATCACCTCAGAGTTTGACTGTTTTGCCATTGCTGGAGATTTTAACATCCACATAGATAGTGCAGAAAACAATATGGCAAAAGAAATCAAAACTGTTTTAAAAACTTTTGATCAGTCTCAGCATGCACATGGACCCACGCACAATCGTGGACACACTCTAGATTTACTTATCAGTAAGGGTCTAAACATTTCATCGATTGTTATTTAAGGATGTAGCACTGTCTGATCATTTCTGTATTTTCTTTGATATATTGATCTCTCCTGCCACTGAAGCTAGATCTGTGTCTGTCAAGAAGAGATGCTTAAATGAGAACAATAGTGTACTATTTATGAAGGCTATATCCTTAACACCAAGCATATCTGCTGACTCTGTTGATTTTCTCCTTGATTCTTTTAACTCAAAAGTTAAAAGTGTAATTGATGATATTTGTTAATGATTTTACTTAGGACTGTATTGCACTGGTTCAAACTAGCTGTGCTCGCACTGGTGTGTCGGTCAGAACACAGGAGGCAGGAATCAAAAGTAACAGTTTAATTAAGTCCAGCATGAATAATCAGCACAATGAACGGCACAGTCAGACCACAGGGCATTGCATGGAATTATCTTATCAGACGTGGTATCTGAGGTAGTATGTTGTGTGGTATGGTATCATTGACGCACAACTTAAACATATCCACTTTGACCATGAAAGTTAAGTTCAGTGCTGGAGAAACTCATGGTCGGCTCATCAGGAACAGAAAGTGACTGACGTAATGGAGTAACAACTGATCTGATTGGTTGTTCCTTCCCAACATCGCCGCCCCCAAATATGTTGAACATATTTGCTACTTTAATGGAACAGTCATTTAGGGCAGCGGTTCCCAAACTTTTTTTCCTGTGCACCCCCTTCTATGTCCCAACCGGGTTGGCGCACCCCCAATCCCCATAAAAAAATAACGCAACAAAGCTTTGTTTTATCGCCATATAAAGACTCATGTTTAATCATGCGCAAATAACCAGAACACGCATGACAATAACAACATCAACAAAGTTTCAATATAATGCAACAAAGCGTGCACAAGCTTCCACTTTTAAGAGGACGAGAGACAGACACAGGCTCAGTAACAGAAAGCACGGTTATTTTCAGCCACGTAATTTAGTTTTATTTAAAAACGAAATAATTTGTAACATTACACATGTGACATGTTTTAAGGTCACTTTTGATCACTTTAATGCATCCTTACTGAAAAAAAATTCAGACTAACCAAAACATTTTTGAACGGCAGTGTACATTTAGTTGGTCATTATTGCAATATAAACACTATCAGAGTGATCAACAAGGTATATCTTCATTTACCAGTCGAAGACGGAGCATCTTTCTGCTATTATGTTTACTCCGTGCACTGTCAAGGGCTTCATCATATCTGTCGTGGTACCGGTCTTTGCAGCAATTATTTTACCGCAAATACTGCATCGCGCGCTGTTGGCATCGAGCCTGGAGAAATGTAGTCACACTTTTGATCGACTTTTGAAATCTCGAATGCGCATGCGTCGCGTCTGAACGCGTTGTTGTCTTTGGAGCTCTATCGATTTGATTTATAATTCTTGATTTTTCTCTTTAAACTCACTTACAACGAACATTTTCTACTTTTCCTCACTGAGAAGCACTACTGCTCAAACCTCATAGTTACAACGCGGACTGTTGAGCAGACGCGTCTCAAGCCTTTTAGTGATCCAACTCCGGATACTCTTATAGGTTACTCCAGTGGATCACGGCTGAACGCGTCTTCTCCACACTCACTTACAAACAAACATTTGTTCGCCTATCGTGCATTTACTCTACACCCTTACCACTAAAAAGACGGATTATATCCAAGACTTTAGTCATAAATTAGTATTAATATTGATAGCATCACTGGTAGCTTCGTTGCTAACTCACTGTCCATCTGTTAAAATGGCGAATATATCAGTTGTAAGTAGTCTACCTTTTGGTGCAAGTGAGGACACATTTGAGCTGCACGCACTGCAGTCTGAGCTGGAAGCTGTTGAGAAACAGATCCACAACCTTTTATTGAGACAAGCCGAGCTGAGAGACCGGTGTTTAGCTCTTGAAACATCACGCGCCGATGTACACAAATCACTGATTAACGTTACTAACCCGCTGACTCCGACCTCGTCTACTCCGTGCGTTTCTCAGCATCGGTCCCGAGCGCCGAGTTCGCGATCAGCCATGGTCTCGTTCACTCCGGCTCCAACATGCCACCACGAAGCCTGGATGGTTCCGCAGCGGAAGACGAGAGTCAGGTCTAGACCAAGACTCTCTCCGACCCTCCCGGTTTTCGAGTTATCCACACAAAACTGCTTCTCCCCTCTACGCGAAACAGAACGCAATGCTATGATCATCGGCGATTCCATCGTTCGGCACGTACATGCTACGTTAGGTAAAAGTAAGGTGCACAGTCACTGCTTTCCTGGTGCTCGTGTTTCTGAAATCGCTGCTCGCGTTCCCGAGATTCTGAACGGTGACGAGCGCGTCGGAACTGTGGTCCTGCACGCGGGAGTGAACGACATCAGGCTGCCCCAGACGGAGGTTCTGAAGAAAGACTTCAGGAGCCTGATCGATACGGTACGCAGCACATCGCCTGAAACAACGATCATTGTGTCAGGACCGCTTCCCACGTACCGACTAGGGCATGAAAAGTTCAGCAGATTATTTGCGCTAAATGAATGGTTAATGTCATGGTGCAATGAGCAGAAACTGCTCTTTGTAAATAATTGGAATCTGTTTTGGGAGCGTCCTAGGCTTTTCCGTGCTGGTGGCTTACACCCAAGCAAATTCGGAGCAGATCTTCTGTCGGATAACATCTCCAAAATGTTAAATACCGTTTGACTAGTAGGCCTAACCAAAAGTCCAAATCATAGTCTCTGCTGCACCAATTTAACTGATATAAATACTAGTGTAGAACATTGCATAGAAACCGTGTCTATTCCTCGTTTAGTGAGATCAAATAATAAATCTACTGCAGGATCTAGGAAAAATCTAATTGTTATTAAAACAGAAAATGTTGCTATTAGTAAACAAAAACAATTTCTAAAGCTAGGTCTTCTAAACATTAGATCACTCACACCTAAGGCAGTTATTGTAAATGAAATAGTCACAGATAATAGCTTCGATGTACTTTGCCTTACTGAAACCTGGCTTAAACCAAATTATTATTTCGGTCTAAATGAGTCTACTCCATCAGGATACTGTTATAAGCATGAGCCCTGTCTGATTGGTCGTGGCGGCGGTGTTGCAACAATCTATAGAGATATTCTCAATGTTACTCAGAAAACGGGTTATAAGTTTATTTCGTTTGAAGTACTTGTACTAAATGTTAGGCTCTTAGATGCTAGAAAAACATCCCTATTATCTCTAGCCTTGGCTACCGTATATAGACCGCCTGGGCCTTACGCTGATTTCCTAAAAGAGTTTGCAGATTTTCTCTCAGACCTATTAGGCCGCTGTCAGTAGCCTAAAAGAGGCCTAGAAATAGGGTTTCGTTCCACCAAGTGGGGCACTAATTTTTCTTTTGCTCAATATGTTCAACGTTAATAAAAGATATCCAAGCAAAAAGTTCTCCACGCATTATCCTGCAGTTAATGAGAAAAGTGTATTTATTGGCGCACTATATTGACTGCGTATTGAGACGTCTAAAACGGTTGAGCTCGATTTTCAACCAATCAGCATCGAAAATGTAAGTAGGTCACAGCCGAAATCAAGCCAATATCACTACGCACATGTAAACATGGAGGAGGACGTAAGCAGCGCATCTTCATCTGATAGCGGCGATCAAGCTCGATTAACACCCGTAAAGTGTATTCTTCATGTCGGAAAAGATGGTGTCCCTTTACTGAAGTCCGATGGGAAAAAATCAAGCAATGTGCGTAGGAATGGCTCAAAACGTCGGACACTACGGAGCTAACGTTAGCTATTGCTAATAAACATGTTGCCCTCCTAGACAAACTGGTCTCTGATGTCCCAACAACTACGGGTTTCACCCGGCCTGATATCGGCGTTTTATAGGCTAGACAAAAAAAACGCTTGACTTGTGTGTATGTGCGTGATGGGTAGGTTAAGGGGTCGGGTTAGTGTGAGTGTGAGTGTGTGAGAGAGAGAGAGAGAGAGAGAGAGAGAGAGAGAGAGAGAGAGAGAGAGAGAGATGGGTAGGTTTAGGGGTCGGGGTAGTGTGTGTGTGTGTGTGAGAGAGAGAGAGATGGATAGGTTTAGGGGTCAGGTTAGTGTGTGAGTGTGTGTGAGGAGAGAGAGATAGGCTGCTGTCAGTAGCCTAAAAGAGGCCTAGAAATAGGGTTTCGTTCCACATATTTAATATCAGAAATATATAGAGATTCCTTAGGAAAAAGTTCTCCACACACAATCTTGCAGTTTTTGAGAAAAATTATGCTAAAGGTGCCCATTTTGAAAAAAAGGGAAAACATAGGGAATTTTGCACTTTCAAACCTGTTATCATATAAACCCAAAAATGCCGAATTACCACTTGAAGTACAAAATAAAATTTTGAAATTTTAAACCAGTTTGAAATGTGTGATATACCTGAAGTTGCTATCTAGGGACAGTAAACATGATAAGATTAACAAGAAAACTTCTACTGTAACATTAACATCCCAATTACTTCTCATTATGTTGTTCCAATTCAAAGGTAATATTTGAGGTAAAATCTGAATAACAAATAGAATTAAGCCAAAATATAATAACCGAGCTGCCAACTCTCACGCATTCACTGTGAGACTCACGCAATTGACAATTTTCACACGCTCTCACACCACACATCCATTCTCAGGAAAGCCATTTATTGACCATAATATAGACACGTTAGTTGGCTAGAAAAAGAGCTATAGAGAGTATTTTGCTAAATATGTGTACTATATTACATATTTATTATATTTGTACTTATATCATTAAATAAAGTTGTTATTATAATAAAAAACACATTATATTTAATTTGAGTTATTTTTAACCTTAAATAATACTACCAGCTGATAGGGCTGTCTGTGTGTAGCCTATTTTTCTTGAGAAAAATGAACGCCTATCTTGTGTACCTAATATTTATCCAAATGAGTCAACATTAAATCAAATCACAAGAATTGAATTGAAATCGTGAAATTTCTTTAAGAAATTTGTAAAAAAAAAAAAAACTTAGCTTACCAGAAATTGGACCATATAAACATTGTAACATGTTGTCAAAATTCAGTTTAGTTACTAAAATGTTTTGACAATCACAATACACTTATTGTGATGCAAGTTTTTTTTTTGCATCACAAAATGCAAACCCCCCCCCCCCCCCCCCAAATCTCACTCCAAGTTAAACTCAAAAGTATACAAAGAAAAACACTTTTAAAAATAACACATTTAATGGTGAATTGTTCATTTGCATACACGAGCAGTAACTGCACTACATGTACATATTCACAGGAATGATTATTGTAAACAAGATTTAATTTTGATTTATTTATTTACCTACCCATCTCTCTCACACACACACACACTAACCCGACCCCTAAACCTACCCATCTCTCTCTCTCTCTCTCTCTCTCTCTCTCTCTCTCTCTCTCTCTCTCTCACACACACACACACACACACACACACACACACACACACACACACACACACACTAACCCAACCCCTAAACCTACCCATCTCTCTCTCTCTCACACACACACACACACACACACACACACACACACACACACACACACACACACACACACACTAACCCGACCCCTAAACCTACCCATCTCTCTCTCTCTCTCTCTCTCTCTCTCTCTCTCTCTCTCTCTCTCTCTCTCTCTCTCTCTCTCTCTCTCTCTCTCTCTCTCTCTCACACACACACACACACACACACACACACACACACACACACACACACACTAACCCAACCCCTAAACCTACCCATCTCTCTCTCTCACACACACACACACACACACACACACACACACACACACACACACACACACACACACACACACTAACCCGACCCCTAAACCTACCCATCTCTCTCTCTCTCTCACACTCACACTCACACTAACCCGACCCCTTAACCTACCCATCACGCACATACACACAAGTCAAGCGTTTTTTTTTTGTCTAGCCTATAAAACGCCGATATCAGGCCGGGTGAAACCCGTAGTTGTTGGGACATCAGAGACCAGTTTGTCCAGGAGGGCAACATGTTTATTAGCAATAGCTAACGTTAGCTCCGTAGTGTCCGACGTTTTGAGCCATTCCTACGCACATTGCTTGATTTTTTCCCATCGGACTTCAGTAAAGGGCTGCGGACCTTTCCCACCATATTTTCCGACATGAAGAATACACTTTACGGGTGTTAATCGAGCTTGATCGCCGTTATCAGATGAAGATGCGCTGCTTACGTCCTCCTCTGTTTACATGTGCGTAGTGATATTGGCTTGATTTCGGCTGTGACCTACTTACATTTTCGATGCTGATCCAAGTACACCTGGCTGCAGCCTGCAGATCGGGGCGGGGCTGCACCTGGGGCGGGGCTGCATGTGCAGCCCCGCCCATAACGCTTCTCATTGGTTAGGGCAAAGTGATGACGTCGATCGAGGCGGGGCCGCACCTGGGGCTTCTCGTTGGTTAGTGGCACAGTAATGACGTCGACGCCACGGTAAACAGGAAATGCGGTTGAAAACTCATGCGCCATATCGCGCTGACAGCGCATGCGTCGTATTTGCGTTAAGTGGTGACGTCACGCGTCTTAAAAACGCTTGCGCAAATTTAAAATAATACTTTAATAAAATGATAAAGTATTAAAACAACTCTAAAGTAATAATGAAAGCAGCAAAAAGTAGTTGAGCATATATCCATAGTTTTAACTATGTCTGATCTAAGGTAAACATAAGGAATTACAGAGTATAGGCTATATATTGTGCAATATCTGTGTAGTATTTAAAAGTTTTTTACATTCTGTTGCACTTCACTGTGTAAATTACAAAATTACTGTAAACATTAATGGCACCTTATATATTTCTTATTTTAATCATTCCTCTGTAATAGTTCTTGTTTATTTTTGTGCATTAGGTTATTATAAAACATTTATGCCAATAAAGTAGTTTTAAGTCAAACTAACTACATACAGTACATTGTCAATCTCTGTCTGTATCCCATATTATGCATGCCAACTCAAAAAACCAAACTCATACCGGTGATAACTTTTATTTCAAAACAAAAATAATTGTGTAAAAGAGAAATGCACACATACAGATAATCATGTACATCAACCGTAAACACACACGCGTACATACACACACACACACACACACACACACACACACACACACACACACACACACACACACGTGTACGTACGTACACACACGCACACGTACACTCACACACACGTACACTCACACACACACACACAAGTACACACACTCACACACACACACACACACACACGTACGTACACTCACACACGTACGTACACACACTCACACACACGTACGTACACTCACACACGTACGTACACACACACATCCGTACGTACACACACACACACACACACACACACACACACACACACACACACACACACACACACACACACACACACACACACACACACACACACACACACACGTACATACACTCACTCACACACACACACACACACACACACACACACACACACACACACACACACGTACGTACACTCACACACACGTACGTACACTCACACACGTACGTACACACACACATCCGTACGTACACTCTCACACACACACACACACACACACACACACACACACACACACACACACACGTACATACACTCACACACACACACTCACACACGTACGTACACTCACACACACACGTACGTACACTCACACACACACACACACACACGTACATACACTCACACACACTCACACACGCACGTACGTACGTACACTCACACACACACACACACACACACACACACACACACACACACACACACACACACACGTACGTACGTACGTACGTACACTCACACGTACGTACGTACGTACACTCACACACACGTACGTACACTCACACACACACGTACGTACACTCACAAACACTCACACACGTACGTACACTCACACACGTACGTACACTCACACACGTACGTACACTCACACACAATCTACTCAGCCTGAAAAAAAAACAGTCAACCGAGCAATAGCCCTCAACCTCCTTCTCAGAATAAAGACCCCGCAGGACTCCGCTTCGGCCATCACCCACAGACCCAGGTGGGCAGTCCTAAGGAGTCCTTGTATACTTCAGTGCAGTGCAAGCACAGAGTCAGCGAGTAGGGGCACCCGGAACTCTTGCCTATATTGTCTGGAAAATGCACTCCAGTTCACAACACCTAATTTAGATAAAATACAGAACAAACAATATTGAATAATTTTAAAGAGAGGCATTAACATAGTACAGAGTCATACAAGGAATTTCTTTTTTATACATTTTAAACATATTATAGGAAAATGTTAGACAAGATATGCTTGTGTGTTATTGGCTTTGTCTGTAAAGTACCTAAGAGACTTACTTTGTTTATGAACAACAAACTAGTTGAAAAAGTTTGTCAACACAAACTTTAATTTGGCTTGAGAAAGCCTATCCTAAAAGTTTGAAATAGTTTTAAAAGCTTGAAGGTTATTTTTATATATATATATTTTTTATATATATACCTTATATTTATATATATTAATAACAATTATATCAAAATACATTTAATCAATGTATTCATAGAAAAAGAATATCCTACAATATATCTTTGTATATTAATATTAACTCTTAAATCCTAGCCTATATTTCTTCTCCTGGTTTAGTTTTGCCACTAACGTTATATTTCTTTTTAAAGGCCTCTGTTGTTTTAACACTATATCCTAATCCCACCAAAACGTACTCGGTTACTAACGTAACCTCGGTTCTCTCTAGAAGAGGGAACGAGTACTTGCGTAAGATATCTTACGCTAGGGGAAAACCTCTTTTCCTCGAGATATTGAAGCCAAAAATTATCCTTAATTTTGCAATAATGTAAAACGCATTGCAGCAGCATGCAGACATGGGCGAGACAGCTCGCACGCCCATTGGCTGCTCTGCGGCAACTGCACCAGCCTATCGATAGAGGCTCCTCATGACGTCAGAACCAATGAGTCATGTCCCGCCGAAATCGGGTGGGGCCAGGGCTATAAATACGGCCCAGAGAGGCTGGTTTGGTCAGTTTTTCATCGCTGAAGCGAATCAGAACATGACGCATGCACGGCAAGATACGCAAGTACTCGTTCCCTCTTCTAGAGAGAACCGAGGTTACGTTAGTAACCGAGTACGTTCTCTTACGAGAGGTCTCTCGTACTTGCGTAAGATATCTTACGCTAGGGGAACACAATGTAAAACGCCGTGCGTGCTTGAGACATAACACTAAAGTCCCAAGGGCAGGTGCCCGGGGCTCATACAGTGCCTAATCACAAGGGACTCACAGAGAATCCGGGAAGAGGGGCTAGAATAGCATCATTCCTGTAATATTGAGCTCTGATAAGAGCATGTTATATCAAGTGTTCCACACAGCCAGGGCGAACTCAGCCTGGACTGGTAAATATGGGGGACTTACGTACTGCCCACAGAAGTATATAGGCGATCAGTGATCGACGCTCTAGCAGTTTCAGCATCCCGAGCCGACAGCATCGGGCGGGCCATACTGAAAAATTAACCGAGAGCAACCTGGCTTGCAAAGCGGGAACCTCGAGGTTATAAAACCTTATAAATGTAGACGGGGAGGCCCAGCCTGCCGCCATACAGATATCTTGCAAGGCAATCCCACTGGACCAAGCCCACGACGAGGCCATGCCTCTTGTGGAGTGCGCTTTGACACCTATCGGGCATTGCAGGCCCTTGGATGTGTAAGCTAGCGCTATAGCATCAACTATCCACCTGGATAGACTCTGTTTTGACGCAGCTAGTCCCTTAGAACGTCAGCTGAACAAAACAGAGAGCTGCTCCGTCTGTCTGAAAACAGATGAGCGAGACACATAGGCTCTTAACGCCCTGACCGGGCAAAGGAAGCCTGCGTCCCCTTCCTCCTCAGATACCGGCAGGGCCGACAGGGAGATAACCTGTACCCTAAACGGTGTGTTGAGGGATTTAGGAACATATCCGTGCTTTGGTTTGAGTATGACTCTCGAGTCATTCGGCCCAAACTCCATACACGTCGTGCTCGCTGAGAGCGCTTGCAAATCCCCTATGCGCTTCACTGAAGCGAGAGCCAGAAGAAACACTGTTTTGAAAGACAAGGGTTTCAGGTCTATTGACTGTATTGGCTCGAATGGGGCACCTTTCATGGCTTCCAGAACCGTGGAAAGGTCCCAAACGGGAACTGAGGGTGGTCTGGGAGGGTTCAGCCTCTTAGCTCCTCTAAGGAAGCGAATTACCAGATCGTTCCTTCCTAATGACTGGCCAAGCGGTGGTTCAGCGAACGCTGCTATGGCCGCCACATAAACTTTGAGTGTGGATGGGGTTCTGCCCTTATCCAGAAGCTCTTGTAAAAAGGAGAGAACCTCCGGCACCCCACAGCGTGAGGGTGAAGTGCCACTCGCTGTACACCAGCTAGTGAACACAGACCATTTTGAGGAATAGAGCCGCCTCGTAGATGGAGCTCTAGCCTGCGTGATCGTGTTTAACACTCCCGCTGGGAGGTTAATGGGTACCCGTTGATGGCCCACACATGTAGGGACCAAAGCTCCGGGCGAGGATGCCAGATCGAGCCGTTCGCCTGCGAGAGGAGATCCCTCCTCACCGGTATCGGCCACGGGGCGGTACTCGTCAGCTGCATCAGGACTGGAAACCAGACTTGGTTTGTCCAAAATGGGGCGACGAGTAGCACTGGGCATCCGCTCTCCCTGATTCGCTCTAACACCTGGGGTAGGAGCGTGACAGGGGGAAACGCATAGAGCGGGCAGCGGGGCCAGCGTGAGCCAGCGCATCCCTGCTCTTGGAGAAGAATTCCTGACAAAGAGCGTTCTCTTGAGACGCAAATAGGTCTATTTCCGCTCTGCCAAATGTCCTCCATAGCATTTTGACTGTCTGTGGATGTAAAGACCATTCTCCTGTCGGCAGATTGTTTCTGGACAGTCTGTCTGGTCCCACATTCAGATGGCCGGGCACATGCGCTGCCCTGAGCGAGCGCAGGTTGTGCTGAGCCCAGACCAGGAGGCGTTCCGTCAGCCTGTGAAGGATTCTGGATCTGATACCTCCTTGGTGATTTATATAAGCCACCACTGACATGTTGTCCGAACGGACCAAGACGTGGTGTCTTTTTATCTGGGGACAAAAAACGCCTCAGCGCGTTGTCGACTGCCATCATTTCCAGGCAGTTTATATGCAGAAGCTTTTCCCGTTCCGACCACTGGCCGAATAACGGTCTGCCCTCGAGCAGCGCTCCCCATCCCGAGGTTGAGGCGTCCGTAGACACCACCTTCACACTTGAGGAAGTCCCCAGGCTTACACCTGACCGGTACCAGTCGGTCACTGTCCAAGGTTTCAGAGCTGCGACGCATTTCTGATCGACCTTGAGGCGCGCGAGACCGGAGGTCCAAGCTCTGCGCGGCGCGCGCTTTCAACCAATACTGCAGCGGGCGCATGCGAAGCAGACCCAGCTGAAGCACTGAGGATGCTGAAGCCATGAGACCCAGCATCCTTTGAAACTTTTTGAGCGGGACTAAAAGCCGTGGCGAAAAAATCTCTGTCATGCGCTGAATACTTAGTCTGCGCTGCGGCGACAGCTGTGCTGTCATAGACAGCGAGTCCAGATCTGTGCCCAGAAAAGATATTTTCTGACTGGGAGACAGTGAACTCTTTGCCCAATTGACTGTGAGACCTAAATTCTCGAGGTGATCGAGTAATATGGTCCTGTGTTCTATGAGCTCCGACTGTGATCGAGCTAGAACCAGCCAATCGTCCAAATAATTCAGCACTCGTATGCCTCGGAGCCTGAGGGGTGCGAGCGCTGCATCCATGCACATCGTGAATACGCGAGGTGCCAGGGATAGGCCGAATGGCAGGACTGTGAACTGATATGCCCGGCCCCCGAAGGCGAATCTCAAAAATCGCCTGTGACGTGACGCTATTTGTATTTGAAAATAAGCGTCTTTCAGATCTATCGACACGAACCAGTCCCCTTGGCAAATTTGCGAGAGGATTTTCTTGGTCGTGAGCATTCTGAACCGTCGTTTCAGAAGTGCTTTGTTTAGTCGTCTTAGATCTAAAATGGGTCTGAGACCCCCGTCTTTTTTCTTTTTGGTACCAGAAAATATCTGCTGTACATGCCCCCTTCGCTCTGAGCTTGTGATAGGGGTTCTATAGCCCCTTTGCTCAGTAACTTCGCTATTTCGGCCCGAAGTAGGTGTGCTACTTCCTTTTTCACCGTAGTATCGATTCGCGCCGCTTTGCGTTGCGGGCGTCGACCGAACTGTAGCGAATAGCCTCTTTCTATAATGTCTAGCACCCACTTCGAAACCCCGGGTAGCCTTGCCCATGCGTTTGCACGAATGGCTAGGGGTTGAATGCGAAGCGCGCTCTGGTCGCTCAGCGACAGAGGGGCTTCAGTGTGCTGCAACATAAGCGTCGCGCTTATGACATTTGAGGCAGGGGGCGCGCTGATAACAGCGGGCAGATTGCCCGCGCTCGACTCCTCTGCGGTGGTCAATCGAGAGGGGGAGGGCTGGGCGAGTCCCGTAAGACCTGTCATGTCTATGTTTGAATGTGGGCGTGGGATAGCGGGCACATTTACAACACTGAGAGCATTGTCTGCCTGAGCAGAGCGAATGCATGTTGGTTTCGTTTTACAGAAACCTTGAGACATGCAGAACGTAGTGTTTGTGGGCACTGGGCAGTGGGCACATTTACCACATTTAATGCGCAATCGATCTGGGTCGATTTCATGTGCGCGAGCCCTGTGTGACGGGCTGTGTTTCTGTGTAGGAATGAGCACTGGGCATTTTGTCTACACTCATAACACCATCGGCCGTGGCCGGAACACCAGAAAATACACTCTATGGGATTTATCTGGGTAGCCGTAAAGCGGCGTTTGTGTGCAGGCAAGCGGGCTGTGTCGCCGACTTGTTTACTGCAGAATACACTGGAACAGTCGCATTTACTGGAACTGAATGAGCGAGAAGTTGCCATAGAAACAGAGAGCGTCAACACGCTGGCGTTTGTTTGCAGGTGTGCGTGTATTACAATAGACTCGTCCACTGCAATATTGACATTTTCCAGAGAAATGTGTGAGAATGGAGGTAGTGACGCACGGAAACCATAGAAACGGTGCTTGGGTGCAGGCGAGCGGGTTGTACAACGCGCTCGTTGGCTGCAAAAATACACATCTGCAGCCGCCTTTCAGGGAACTGACAGAGCGAGCATTGACGGCAAATTATTATTTTTTTTGCCGGTAGACCTGGGATCGAACGCGGGTCTCTCGCGTGAAAATCTGAGAATCTGCCACTGGGCCACAGGGGAAGACTCAAAAGCATTTACATAGCGCGAGTATTATCAGAGAAACCTGTGTTTCTGTGTAGGAATGTGCACTGGGCATTTTGTTTACACTCATAACACCATCGGCTGTGGCCGGAACACCAGAAAATACACTCTATGGGATTTATCTGGGTAGCCGTAAAGCGGCGTTTGTGTGCAGGCAAGCGAGCTGTGTCGCCGACTTATTTACTGCAGAATACACTGGAACAGTCGCATTTACTGGAACTGAACGAGCGAGAAGTTGCCATAGAAACAGAGAGCGTCAACATGCTGGCGTTTGTTTGCAGGCGCGCGTGCATTACAACAGGCTCGCTCACTGCAGTATGACATTTCCAGTCGCCTGAACTTCAGAGGGGAATGAGAAATGTGTAAGAAATAGAATTCGGCCCGGCCGCAGCGGGACATTATCACTCTTTTCTCCTTTCGCCAGTGACGCACGGGAACCATAGAAACGGTGTTTGGGTGCAGGCGAGCGGGTTGTACAACGCGCTCGTTGGCTGCAAAATGCACATCTGCAGTCGCCTTTCAGGGAACTGACAGAGCG
This sequence comes from Leuciscus leuciscus, assembly GCF_965113295.1. Lineage (NCBI taxonomy): Eukaryota > Metazoa > Chordata > Actinopteri > Cypriniformes > Leuciscidae > Leuciscus > Leuciscus leuciscus. Next base: position 9,522,089 of record NC_138728.1, on the reverse strand, counting down.
AAGCATTGGAGGCATAATTAATCTGCCGTTAGACCGAGATTCGAACTCCGGTCTCTCGTGTGAAAAACCAAAGATTCCGCCACTGAGCCACAGGGGAGAACACAAAGGCATTCAGATGCACGAGCATATAAAGCGTCAACATGTTTTCTTCGGCGTTTGACGCGTGAATGGGGCGCAGAGGTAGCTTTCTTGTACGTAAAGAAAACTAACCCCGACCGTCCGCTTCCAGCCTCCCCTGTGAACGGCGCATTTTGCGCGGCTCGAACAGAGGGAGAGAGAAAACTAGCCCCGTGACCGTCCGCTCCTGACATCCCCTGTGAACGGCGCGTTTTGCGCGGCTCGAACAGAGGGAGAGCAGGTATCATCCTCCAAGCAGGCAAGGCAAGCGGGCGCACCGGCGAGCTTTGCGGGTTGGGGGGGGGAAAGGGGCGTCTTGAAAAAGACGCCCGGCTCTTTTAGTGCAATGAGAGTGTGTGTCGCGGCGGCGAACACACACACATACACAAAACACAGTAACAGAGAAAAGGATATGTACGCCGGAAAGCGTCAGCAGGAACGGCGACTGAAGGCGGCGAGTTGTCGACCGGCAGCTTCAGATGCAGAGTAATCCCGCTGGGTGCTTGCAATCAGACGGCGCGGCTTCCTCTCAGGATCCAGTACGGGCAGTACGTAAGTCCCCCATATTTACCAGTCCAGGCTGAGTTCGCCCTGGCTGTGTGGAACACTTGATATAACATGCTCTTATCAGAGCTCAATATTACAGGAATGATGCTATTCTAGCCCCTCTTCCCGGATTCTCTGTGAGTCCCTTGTGATTAGGCACTGTATGAGCCCCGGGCACCTGCCCTTGGGACTTTAGTGTTATGTCTCAAGCACGCACGGCGTTTTACATTGTGTTCCCCTAGCGTAAGATATCTTACGCAAGTACGAGAGACCTCTCGTAAGAGAACGTACTCGGTTACTAACGTAACCTCGGTTCTCTCTAGAAGAGGGAACGAGTACTTGCGTATCTTGCCGTGCATGCGTCATGTTCTGATTCGCTTCAGCGATGAAAAACTGACCAAACCAGCCTCTCTGGGCCGTATTTATAGCCCTGGCCCCACCCGATTTCGGCGGGACATGACGTAATGGGCGCGAAGCGCCCTCATTGGTTCTGACGTCATGAGGAGCCTCTATCGATAGGCTGGTGCAGTTGCCGCAGAGCAGCCAATGGGCGCGCGAGCTGTCTCGCCCATGTCTGCATGCTGCTGCAATGCGTTTTACATTATTGCAAAATTAAGGATCATTTTTGGCTTCAATATCTCGAGGAAAAGAGGTTTTCCCCTAGCGTAAGATATCTTACGCAAGTACGAGAGACCTCTCGTAAGAGAACCACAGACACCACGCACACCACGCAAACGCGCGCGCACACACGCACACACACACACACACATACTTGGACCTACGCTGTCCTAGTTATTTGTGTGATATGATGAGTAAAGTTAGCACTACACGATCTCATTTTTACACCAATTAACATCACACTAAACGCCACTTCAGAATTAAAAATGGTAAAATAAAACGTAAATAAAATTAGAACAAAAAAAAGAGTAGCTTGCCTGTAATGTACTCACCATGCAGCGATGAACATGAAAACATGCTAGAATCACGTCACGACTTCACGCCACACTAACCAATGAGAAGAGATGTTGGCGGGAAGAGACGTGCAGCCCCGCCCCAGGTGCGGCCCCGCCTCGATTGACGTCATCACTTGCCACTAACCAATGAGAAGCATTGTGGGCGGGGCTGCCCCAGGTGCACCCCCGCCCAAATCTGCAGGCTGCAGCCAGGTGCTTCTCTGCTGATTGGTTGAAAATCGAGCTCAACCGTTTTAGACGTCTCAATACGCAATCAATATAGTGCGCCAATAAATTACAATTTCTCATTAACTGCAGGATAATGCGTGGAGAACTTTTGCTTGGATATCTTTTATTAACGTTGAACATATTGAGCAAAAGAAAAATTAGTGCCCCACTTGGTGGAACGAAACTGAACGATACAGCTCACGTACAGCGGCCTATATTAGTCAATGTCGATAAAGCATTAATTGTTGGAGATTTTAACATACACGTAGATCAGTGGTTCTCAAACTTTTTACACCAAGTACCACCTCAGAAAATATTTGGCTCTCTAAGTACCACCATAATGACCAATATGAAAATACAGTAGCGTAGTAGGCCTAACTATTCAGCTAAAGTTATGCACAGCTCAAAAATGAGGCAGCTTAATTTCTACTAAGAATATTTATTATTGTCAGCCACTTTAAACATTGTAAAAACACAGTTTGAACATTAACACTGCACTGTGCTGCTTACATACAGGTAAATAAAAAACTTAAATAATGATTCAATTCAAATGTATTGCACCTAAAAGTGAAATAAAAGCCTACTGTACTTAAAATTGTAATAATAAAAAAAAACCACAGGCTGTGTATTCATATTTAACCCTTTTAAACGTACATTTAAAATATTCTGGCTAACCCCTGTGAGTTTTTCAAGGCGATCATTATTTAGAACTGATCACTTTATTGATTCCATGGTGACGCGTCATTGCTTGTCACGTGACACACCGCAGTTTTATTTCATTTTTTTATTCAAAATATTCACAAATTTGTTAGCTATGGCATGAAATATTTGATATTCCGATTGTCAAATAAATGCAAGTGGAAGTGTTATGTTGTTTAAACACCTTTATAACGATCGCGTTAGTTGAGCTATATGCGCCGTCATGTTAGTTTGTGCCACATTCAGAGAATTGGATCTGTTGGATTTACAGCACGTGAATTCATCCACTTCTCCCGAAATACATGAAAGTAAGTGGCCGGTGAACTGGGAGAAGAATAGAGTTAACTTTAAAGTTACTTACACAATGTGTTTCTTACACAATCTGATATGAATAAAACGTGTCTTCTAATTATAATGGAAATTATTATTATTTCCGCTTCCATAGACATCAGTGTGTATTTTACAAATTGTAAATGTATTTTTTTAGTACTTATGCGAATTTAAATGTCTGAAACCTAAAATAAACATTATGTGGTTAAAAACACTGAATAATTGTGATATTTGATAGCGCCTGTGGCGCGCGTCCGTCTCTGGCTCAGCGCCAGCCAACTGCAAATAAGCACATGAATTTAGCAGTTGATCACGGGATGCACTGACCGTTCTACTCACACCGGTGTAATCGTATCGTACGCTCCAGGGACCAGCCAAGACTGATCACACAATAGACAGTAAAAGATCACACCGGTTTGATCTTACATGCGAAATTCAGTGATTCCTCTGCGTACCACTAGACGGAGCCTGCGTACCACACTTTGAGAACCACTGACGTAGATAAACCAAATGATGCGTTAGGGGCTGCGTTTACAGATTTATTAAATTAATTTGGGGTCAAGCAAAACGTCACCGGACCAACTCATCGTCTTAATCATACACTCGATTTAATTATCTCACATGGAACCGATCCAACCGATATAGATATCATTCCACAAAGTGATGATGTCACTGATCATTACATGGTAACTTGCATATTACGTACTGCTGTAATATGTCATGCGGCGCCGCATTATCAACCAGGCAGAACAATCCTTCCATCCACCATAGATAATTTCTCAAATTGCTTATCTAATCTGTCTCAGCTGCTGCCTGAACCCAAACAAACAGATGAACTAGAAGAACTAACTAACACTATGAGCACCATTCTCTCTAGAACATTGGATGTGGTTGCACCTATTAAATTAAAAAAGGTCAGAGAGAAAATTAAAGCACCATGGTACAACAATACTACGCATGTTCTAAAGAGAGAAACCCGTATTTTAGAGCGTAAATGGAAACAAACTAATTTAGAGGTCTTTAGAATCGCGTGGAAAGACAGTATGTCACGTTATAAAAAGGCCCTAAAAGCGGCCAGGGCTGAGCACCTCCGCAAACTAATAGAAAACAACCAAAACAATCCAAGGTTTTTATTTAACACCGTGGCTAGACTAACAAATAAACAGACGTCACCCGAACAAAATATCCCGTTACAGTTCAGTAGTAATGATTTCATGAACTTCTTCACTGAGAAAATAGAAAGCATCAGAACCACAATTGTAAACGTTCAATCTTCAATTGCGCGTCCTTGCTCTTCGAGAAAAATTCTGGACAGTGAGCGTTTTCTTGAGACGCGAACAGGTCTACTTCCGCTCTGCCGAATTTCTTCCACAGCAGCTGGACTGTCTGTGGGTGCAAAGACCATTCTCCTGTCGGAACCTGGTTCCTGGACAGTCTGTCTGGTCCTATATTTAGAAGCCCTGGCACGTGCGCTGCTCTCAGCGAGAGCAGGTTGCTGCGGGCCCATATCAGGAGGCGCCTAGTTAGCCTGTACAGAGTCAGGGACCTGAGGCCGCCCTGGCGATTTATGTAGGACACCACTGAGACGTTGTCTGAACGTATTAGCACGTGGTGTCCCTTTATGAGGGGACAAAAGCGCGTGAGCGCTTTGCTCACTGCCAACATTTCGAGGCAGTTGATATGTAAGAGCTTCTCCTGCTTTGACCATTGGCCAAAAAGCGGTCTGCCCTCGAGCAGCGCTCCCCATCCCGAGGTGGATGCGTCCGTGGACACCACCATCACTCTCGAGGAAGTCCCCAGGCTTACACCTGATTGGTACCAGTCTTTTGCCTCCCAAGGTTTCAAAGCTGCAATGCATGCTTGATTGACCTTGACGCGAAGCCGACCGGAGGCCCACGCTGTGCGTGGTACTCTCTTTCTGAGCCAGAACTGCAGTGGGCGCATGCGCAGAAGGCCCAACTGGAGAACTGAAGATGCTGAGGCCATCAGACCGAGCATCCTTTGAAAGGCTTTGAGAGGGACTATCGCGCCGCAGCGGAACGAGCCGGCTGCGCGCCGAATGTCCAGTGTGCGCTGAGATGACAGGCGTGCTGTCATTAGCAGCGAGTTCAGCTCTATTCCCAGAAAAGATATAATCTGTCTGGGGAAAAGCGAGCTCTTTTCCCAGTTCACTGCGAGACCGAGATTCTCGAGGTGATCGAGTAAAATGGTCCTGTGCTCTACGAGCTCTGAGTGAGATTGGGCTAGAATCAGCCAGTCGTCCAGATAGTTCAGCACTCGTATGCCCCGTAATCTGAGGGGTGCGAGCGCTGCGTCCATGCACTTCGTAAATGTACGGGGTGCCAGGGACAAGCCGAAAGGCAGGACTGTGTACTGATATGCCTGGCCCTCGAAGGCGAATCTCAAAAATCGCCTGTGACGTGACGCTATCTGTATTTGAAAATACGCGTCCTTTAGATCTATTGACACAAACCAGTCCCCCTGGCTGACGTGCGCGAGGATTTTTCTGGTTGTGAGCATCCTGAACTGGCGCTTCATAAGCGCTCTGTTCAGCTGCCGCAGATCTAGTATGGGTCTGAGACCCCCGTCTTTTTTGGGCACCAGGAAGTATCTGCTGTAAAGCCCCCCTTCGCTTTGAGCTTGAGATAGGGGTTCTATAGCCCCTTTGCTCAACAGTTTCAAAATCTCGGCTCGAAGTAGATGAGCTACTTTCGATTCTACCGTGGTCTCGACGCGCGCCATGAAGCGGCGAGGGCGTCGGCGAAACTGCAGCGAATAGCCTTCTTTTATGATGTTCAGCACCCATCTCGAAACCCCGGGAAGCTTTTCCCACGCAGGTGCGCGAGTAGCTAGGGGCTGGATGCGAAGCACGCTCTGATCGGCTCGCGATACAGCGGCTTTTGTGTGCTGTGACATAAGCGTCGCGCTCATGACATCTGAGGCAGGGGGCGCGCTGATAACAGCGGGCAGAATGCCCGCGCTCGACTCCTCCGCAGTATTTAGCTGAGAGGAGGAGGGCTGGGCTAGTTTCATGTCTGTGTGTGGGCGTGGGCGCAGAGCAGCGGGCACATACCCCACCTTTACAGCATTGCTCGCGTGAGCAGAGCATATGCATACTGGTCCTGTATTTACAGGGACCGTGAGACATGTGGGAAGTAGCGTTTGTGGGCACTGGGTAGTGGGCACTTTTGCTACATTTGAAGCGCAATCGATCTGAGTCGATTTTATGTGCGCGGGCCCTGTGTGAAGGGCTGTGCTTGTGTGTAGGAATGGGCACTGAATAGTGGGCATTTTTTCTACACATGAAACACCGTCGGCCGTGGCCGGGACACCAGAAAATACACTCTTTAAGGGATTTATCTGGGTAGCCGTAAAAACGGCTTTTGTGTGCAGGCAAGCGGGTAATGGAACCGGCTTGTTGGCTGCTAAATACGCTGGACCAGTCACATTTCCTGGAACTGGACGGGCGGCAAGCTTTGGTGGAAGTCCGGCCGCAGCGGGACTTGGACACCCTCGCTTTCCTAGGCGTGCTAGGACGATTTCGGGGCCTCTGGCTTCAACGCAATCTTCTGCCGCGGGTCACGCGGGGCGGGGCGGCGGCCGGATGAGCGAGAGCGCGGTCTCGAGCTCTGGGTTTGGCGGCGTTGAGAAGAGGAGGCGGCGGGCGGAGGCTTAGGCTGTGAGCTCTGAGCAGACGGTTTCGCACGGCCTGCTGCAGAACCGGAGCGCTTCGGGAGGAAGTGCTTCATGGCCTGGGTCGCTTTCTGCACCTCAGTGAACCTATCGGCGAAATCTTTGACCGAGGTTCCGAAGAGGCCGGCAGGGGAAAGCGGCGCGTCGAGGAACGCGGTGCGTTCTGACTCAGTCATGTCAGAGAGCGTAAGCCACAGATGTCTCTCAGACACGGTGAGCGAGGCCATGCTCCGTCCAATGGCCTGTGCTGCTGACTTGGTGGCGCGAAGAGCGAAGTCTGTAGCGCTCCTCAAGTCCGGCACGCAGATTGCGTCAGGTCCTCTCTCGTCCAGCTGGCGGAGGAGATCGGCCTGGTATATCTGGAGCGTGGCCATGGTGTGCAACGCTGACGCGGCCTGCCCGGCGGCGGAGAAAGCGCGGCGGAGCAGGGCTGACGTCGTGCGGCAGGCTTTTGAGGGCAGCGCCATCTTAGCACGCCGTCCAGCAGAGGGCGGGCATAAGTGCGCTGCAATAGCCTCTTCGACCGGCGGTAGGGAGTGGTAGCCTCTGTTCTTTGCGTCGTCGACAGCGGAGAACGCCAAAGAGACAGAGGATCGTGTCCTGGCCGAAAAAGGGGAGCCCCAAGACTTAGCGACTTCTTCATGAAGCTCAGGAAGAAAAGGCGCTGGCTTGGATGCAGGTGAAACGCGCTCCCCAGGCAGGAAGTAGCCGTCCAGCCGGTTGTGAGCAGGCTGCTCAGGCGTAATCCACTCGAGGCCGAGGCTCGCCGTGGCCTGAGTGAGCACGCGCATGAGCTCCGCCTCAATGCTCGCTCTCTTTCCCGTAGAAGCACGGGCAGGGGGGGCGGGATCCTCAGAGCTCGCCCAATCCTCACTGCCTGATGCTATGAGAGAGCAGGAATCCCCCTCTCGTAGCAGCGCGTCGATCTCATCAGCGTCATCGACAGAAGCGGCGGCAGACCGCGGCTGCTGTCCGTCCGGAAGTGAAGCTGATGAAACCGGAGAAGCAGGCGGGCGCACCGGCGAGCTTTGACGGCTGGGAGAGGGCTCCGGGATTCGCTGAGCGCGGCGCTTTTTACGGTGCGGCACAACAGCAGGTGTGGGCGCAGTCTCGTTGAACAGTGCCAAGCGAGTCCTCAGAGTCACTAATGGCAACAGCTCGCAGTGATGGCAGCCGCCATCAGCGAGCGCGAGAGCTGCATGTTCTTGACCCAGGCAGGAAGCGCAGATGACATGGCGGTCCCCGTCGCTGAGTGTGGCTTTGCACGAGCCACAAGCAGGCATCTTGAAAAAGACGCAGCTCTTTTAGACAGTGTGAGTCGCGCCGGCGAACACACACACACAGTGCAATAAAGGATATGGGCGCTGGATAGCGCAGCAGGAAGGCGATGAAGGCGGCGCGGCCAGCAGCTTCGTCGACTCGTCCCGCTGAGGTGCTTCTTCAACAGCGCGGCTTCTTCTCGGATCCAGCGATGTGAGTTGCTTCGCTGAAGGATGAAAAATCAGAGAAATAATGCCTGCGAGCGGTATTTATAGACCTAAGCCACGCCCGTCTCGGCGGGACGTGACGCAGACTCATTGGGTCTGACGTCACTCTAGGTCTCGCTCGATAGGCTTAAGCAGTTGCCAGCAGACCAGCCAATAGGCGCGCGAGCTGCCTCGCCTATGTCTGTATGCTGCCGCAACGCGTTTTACATTAATACAAAATTAAAGGATAATTTTTTTTGGCTTCAGTATTCTCGTGGAAAAGGATTTTCCCCTAGCGTATTCTACGCAGTACGAGAGTATCTCTCGTAAGAGAACCTTGTTGTATTATTTTATTTTAATACTGTGAAGCTGCTTTGATACAATCTGTATTGTGAAAAGCGCTATACAAATATCCTTGACTTGACTTGACTTGACTTTTCCACATCTTTAGGGTATTGTGTGTGTGTGTGCTTGCGTCTCATATGAGTATGTGCGCGGAGAGTTTGTGTGTGTGCTCGGGTCACATTGAGTATGTGTATGTGCGCGACTCGAGTTTGTGTGTGTGTGTGCTCGCGTTTCATATAAGTATGTGCGTGGAGAGTTTGTGTGCGCGCGCGCGTCTCATATGAGTGCGTGAGCGACTTTAGGTGTGTCGTTGTGCATTTCATATGTATTTGTTTTATCAAAAACGAATAAATTATAGTTTTTTTTTTTTTTTATAAAAGGAAAAGGAATTTACAAAGGAAATGTTTACTGTTCATGTTTTTTTTTATTGTGTGGAAAAATCCCACTTAAAAAAACAGACCCCCATTAAATTTTTCCTCTCGCGCACCCCCTGGTGGTAGCTCACGTACCTCACACTTTGGGAATCCCTGATTTAGGGGGATCTGAGTCTTTGTCATGTTCGTCATCTGCGAGGGCTGGAAGCGGGATTCGTTTTGCAACTGGCCGAGTGTATATGTGACCGATCACGGAAAGTAGGGACACAAGTCGGTTCTGGGACATTTTGAGTTATTCACAGATTCTGAAAGTGTAGTCTCCAAGCTTTCCAACGATGTGTAACACATGGAGATCTGATAATATTTGGATAAGTTATGGCCATTTGAAGGTAGGCACTCAAAAAACCTCAAAGGGTAGAAAACAGCCTCTAAAGATTGTGAAGTTCTCACCTCTCTCTCCTGCTGGGAGTGACAATAGGGCTCATTTACATCTCATTTAGATAAGCCATACCCCCTGTAAAGCTCCCCCTGTAAAGCTGTAAGCACAGGGGGGAGCAGAAAGGTCAGGAAAATGTGCCATCAAAGAAGAAAGAAAAAACAGTTTGCAAACAGGTAATATATAAATAAATGTCTCTTAGCATCTACCGATAAAACTGTATAGGCAACTCTTGTGTACACTGAATAAAAAATAAGATAAACTCTAGACAATGTTCAAATCAAAAACAGGATGTGCTATGTGATATATATATATATATATATATATATATATATATATATATATATATATATATATATATATACACACAGTATGAGTAGGCTATGAATCCAAGTATGAATCAGAATCAGAATAGATTTTATTGCCATTGTCAATGAAAGGTTTCACAGACTAGGAATTTTCTTCGGAATTTTCTTCAAACTTTTGCTAATAATAAATAATAAGCAATAAACGATGGAAATAGGCATAGGCGTAATTTGCGGGTGGGACGGATGGGACATGTTCCCACCACTTTTTAAAACATCTCGCGACACGAATGTACCAATTCTACAAATAAATGAAACATCTCCAGTTAACTGGCAGATCATTCATTTCGTTCGTTTTTTAAATAAGATACTAGCGCTGAAATGTGTTTTTTTTAAATCAAGTGATCAAAGTGCTCGTTGCCGCTGCGATCAGTGGCGCAGATACAGTGTTTTCTCGTGTGGCTCGCGCACACACCGCATTGTCTTCACTCGACGCGCGCTTCAATCCGTTGCGTTGCGGATACTCTCTATTCGTTCTTTTGAAATAACAAAACATAATGCAAACGTTTGCGTGTCCCTGCTTGATATACAACCACTGATGAACATAATCGTTTTGATGAGAGAAAAAAACTATACGAGAAAAAAAAAACCTATACTAGGGTGGATTCGAACACAAACCCTCTGTTACGGCTGGCGATAGCTCTACCACTAGACCATTAAGCATCTCATTAAACGACAAATTAAACCCCATTAAGCTACTATTTAAATCGATTGCTGGACATCGTAATGTTATTGGTGTCCATCTTCATTGAATTTTGAAATCAGATAGAGCCGGCCAGAGCGCTGCATAATAAGTAGCCACGCCGGCTTATTCAGTATGGAAATAAACACCGACAATGACACGCCCATACTGCGTGCTAGAATCTCCGAAAAACAAGCCGATTTCAAACTCAAAATGATCGCTTTTAAATATACCAATACTGCTATCTCAAACATGGAGAGGCTTCTTCTTGATCTCAACTAACAGATTCTGCAAAAAAACGAAAATCACCAATTTTGAAAAAAACGCTTCTTTCTCATTTTGCTCGAAAGTTGTGCTGCCGACTTGTGTCCCTGGTTTCCGTGACGGGTCACACATTTTATTCTTCACTTGGATTTCCACTGCTCTGATATGACCATCTGATCCGGGAAAGGTCTTAACTACTTTGCCGACCAACCACATGGCACGTGGGAGTTGTAGGTCTACAAGCATAGCAATAGTTCCTGGGGAAATGTCACTCGTATCTTTACACCATTTGTGACGAGCTTGGAGTGCTGGTAAGTAGTGGCGAATAAAACTTGACCAAAATTGATCGGTTAGCACCTGGCTTTGCCTCCATCTCCGCCGCCCCATGAGCTCTGTAGCTGGATATACAACAGGTGGTAATGAACTATCAGGCCGCCCCATGAGTAGGTAATTGGGCGTGACTGGGTCAAAGTCAGCTACATTGGAAGATGTGTACCCAAGAGGTTTACTGTTCAGGATCCCTTCCACTTCAATAAGCACTGTCAGGAGCACTTCCTCAGATACTGTCTGTGAGCCGATGGTGATACGAAGAGCATTCTTTACCAAGCGGACCTCTCGTTCCCAGGCACCCCCGAAGTGTGGGGCACTTGGTGGGTTGAAATGGAAAGATATTTTCTGCCTGGCCAGATGCTGTTGCAGTTGAGGGCTGAGGGATGCAAAGGCCTCTCGAAGTTCTCTTTCTCCACCATGAAAGTTTGTGCCATGGTCTGAGAACAATTCACATGGTTTGCCACGACGGGCTACAAACCTCCGCAGGGCCATTAGGAAAGAATCAGTATCTATAGAGGTAAGCAAGTCGAGGTGAACACATCTTGTGGTGAGGCACTTAAAGATTATCCCCCATCTCTTCTCACAGCGCCTTCCAATTTTGATTTGAAATGGTCCAAAACAGTCCAGGCCCGTACTATAGAAAGGTGGTTCCTGCAGTCTCAGTCTGGCTGGTGGCAGATCTGCCATCTTTGGAATGACTGGTTTGCCTTTCCACTTGTGACATTCTTTGCATCGATGTTGATGCCTACGGATGGCTTCACGCCCTCTCAGTACCCAAAATTTTCGCCGTATTTCCGCAAATACTCTCTCTGGTCCGGGGTGGCATAGCTTGTCATCATAGTCTTTTACTAGTAGTTTGGTGACTGGGTGATAAGGATCTAGCACTATAGGGTGGATCACTGATGGCTCAATTCCTTCTGCATGACGAAGACGGCCGCCAACTCGGATGACCTGGTAAGACTCATCATATTCTGGGGCTAAGGTTAACAGTTGACTGGTGGGGAGTATTGGTCTTTTTGCTTTGAGTAGTCTGTAGTCCTCAGAGAAACTATCAATTTGTGATTTCCGAAAGAGGAGCATTTCCGCAGCTTGGTAGTCTGTCGCAGATGGGGTTTCATTGGTTTTATGAATTTGAACTGTTGCTTCAACGAGGTCACTCCAGGAAGTATAGTTTGCAGGGTCAGGAATGTTAGGGGCAGTAGTTTCTGTCAGTAATCCACAGAAAATACCCTTTCGCTGTTCGTCTTTATCCATGGGAGCTTGTATAGGAGGAGTAACTGGCCATTCCGATTCGGGTCTGAGCAAGTATGATGGACCTTGGCTCCACCTATTGGGTATTGATAGCTCTGCAAGCGTTCTACCTCAGGTAAGGTCATCAGCTGGGTTATTGTGCGAGTCTACGTACCTCCAGGTACATCCAGTAGTCAGTTCCTGGATCTCTGCAATCCTCGTCTCAACAAATACTTTGAATCTGCAGGATTCAGAGGTTATCCATGCAAGGACAGTTGTGGAGTCTGTCCACATGACCACTTTACTGATTTCTAAAGTGAGTTCAGTTTCAAGGAGTTTGGCCAGCTGAGCACCATTCAATGCCCCACATAATTCCAGTCGGGGAATGGTCTGTTGTCGCTTAGGAGCAACTTTGGATTTCCCCATAATGAAGGCTAGCTGAACTTGGCCTTGTGGATCTTCTGTTCGTAGATAGGCGACGGACCCATATGCCTTCTCCGAAGCGTCACAGAATATGTGAATCTGTCTGGTAACCTTAGACTGGTCTGTATTTTATGTCACAAGACAACGAGGCAGTGTAATGGTGGCCAGGTTAGGGAGTTCCTTTTCCCAGTTATTCCAGGATTCCAGGAGGTCCTCAGGCATATTAGGGTCATCCCATTCTCTCTGCTTACCCCACAGTCTCTGAACCAGCAATTTAGCCCGTGTGGTGAATGGAAGGATAAAGCCAAGGGGATCATACTGAGTTGCTAATACTCTATAGATGTGACGCAGAGTACATTTTTCTGGCTTTACCTGGCGGGGCTTATAACCGAATGTGTCAGATTGACAGTGCCATTTTAATCCTAAAGTGGATTCCTGGGTGTCATTTCGGGCTTGGGACAACCACAGCTCAGTGCTGTCAGATAATGCTTCAGTTGGCAAATGCTCAATCACACTAGGCACATTACTTGCCCACTGACGGAGTTGGAAACCTCCAGTGGCAAGGAGTCCACACAGTCTATCCACTAGTTGTTTGGCCTCTTGAGGGGATGAAACACTTTGCAGACAGTTATCTACATAGAAGTTCTTCTCAACTGTGGATCTGACCTCATCACCAGCTTCACTGTGGTCATTGACATGCCGATGCAAAGCATAAATGGCACAACACGGGCTGCAAGTTGTACCAAAGGGTAGCACCTGCCACTCAAATATGTCCGGAGGCCTGTCTCTGTCCAGGTCACGCCACACAAAGCGCAGGAGATGTTTATCTTTAGGTAGAAGGCGGACCTGGTGAAACATTCCCTTGATGTCACCATTCACAGCCACCGTATGCTCACGGAAGCGTAGAAGGACACCCAGCAAGGATGGGCCTAGAGCTGGACCAGGCAGCAGGAAGTCATTCAAAACTTGGCCTTGATACTGAAATGAACAGTTAAAAACTACACGGTTCTTGCCATTATGCTGAACTAGATGGTGAGGTAGGAACCATGACTCACTCTCGTTGCTGATTTCATTGGGGGAAAGTTTTACAGCATAGCCAGCGACTTTCAGCTTCGTTATTTCTTCCTTATATGCAGCAGCTTTGACTGGATCTCTCTCAAGGCACCTTTCAGTGTTCCTTAAATTAGGCAGCACTGCTTCCATTGAGGCCTGAAGGAGTGGCATGTCTTTCTTGCGCAGTAAAGGGGTGGCATATTGATACACTTCATCAACTGATACTCTTGTGGTCTGAGTTTGGAGAAGGTGTATAGCTTCTCGGTCTTGCTTTGATCGTGTGACTGACCTCTCTGATTTGATTGGAATGACATCAGCCTGCCAAAGCCTTTCCACATTTTGGAGCAACTCTGCCTGTGAAGGGCTAAAAGTGGCATGTAAACACTGCTGAGTGTTAAGCGTTACCTCCAGTACTCGAGCCGGACCTTGCAGAGCCCATCCCAGCCGTGTCTTAACAGCTGCTGGGCCCCCTGGTGGGCCAAGGCGAACTGGCTCTATTGTGGTAATAAGATGAGGATGGTCAGCTCCGATCAACAGCAATGGACGAGCCTTATGAATGGGCTGGAGTGGGAGGCCTTTCAAATAGCTGTATTTCTGCTGTAAGGTTGCCACAGGATATGAGTACTCTGCTAGGCTCAAGGATTCAGCTGTGAAGGCATTCTGGATTTTATAACTCTTGTGTGGTTGAGTGGGTGTTGAAATTCTGAAAGACACTGCTGAACCTTTGAGTGTAGTAAGATCGTGCCTGATGGTTCTTAAGGTTAAGTCCTCAGCCTTTCCTTTGAGTCCTAACATTTGAGCTGCTGATGACAGGAGAATCGTGCGCTCAGATCCGTCATCAAGTACGGCATAGGTGTCCAAACTCTGCCCGTTATGCTCCAGGACAACCCTAACCACCTTCAAAAGGACTCGTTTAGAACTTGGAGGTCTGTCCAAGTGTAGTGGTTTTGTGGTAGAGCTCACCAGACAAGTACCCTCATTTGCTGTCTTAACGTTGACGTCGTGTAAGATTTGTAAGTGTTTACCATTACACCTGTGGCAGGGCTTCTTTAAAGTACATTGTGCAGATCGATGTGAGCGTGCACACTTCCAGCATCTGTTTTTTGTCTTTATCCAGTCTATGATTTGGTCTTTAGTGAGTGCTTGGAATGTGGTGCACTGGCTCAGATAATGGTCTCTGTTATCACAGTATGGACAGAATGCATTGCTCTTTCCAAATTTATTTGCTGTTTGCCGTACCATCTCAGCTGAAGTTGTCTGATCTGCACCATGAAGGATTGTAGCTGGTCTGGACTTGAATCTGGGTTCTCTGCTTAGGTCAACTTTGTGCTTGACTCTGTCTCTCTGGGTTTTGTTTCCCCCGAAGCTATCATGGTCTTGACACCATGACTCAAACTTCAGCCACTTTGCCAGATCAATGAGGGTGTACACGGTACCAGGTTCATTGCTGATGCTCCTTCTAAAGGCTGCACGTAGCTCTGTAGGTAATTTAGTGAGAAGTCGCGCCACATGGGAACCACAGCGTAGTTCAACCTCTCCCTCTGACCCCAATGTCCTGAGGAGGCCTACTAGTGCTTGGACTTGGAGAGCAAAGCGTTCAAAGCTGACAGTGTCACCAGCCTGGATATCTGCAGAATCCATAACAGCTGCTATCTTGTTTAGAGCCAGTTGATGAGGACGGCCATATCTCTCAGTTAACGCCACCATGGTGTCTGTATATGGGGTAATCGAGTTCAAGAACGAGTCTGCTATCAGGCGTGCCTCCATTAGTTTCAAGTGGTCAACGAGCACCTGATATTTAAACAGTTCAGTTGCATCCTCTGGCAACAAGTTACCCAAAGCTAACTTTAGCCGGGTAAATTCACCTGGGTCTCGATGGATGAAGTGGGGTATGGTTGGCTGTGGACCCCTATAAGTTGTCTCCTGTCTAGTTGAACTGGAATGCCACACAACTGGTTTTGCTGGTGGTCCATAAGGTTGAGAATGGGAAGGAACAGCAGGCATTAGAGGAGTAGAGGATGTCAGTTTTGTTTTCACCTGCCGTGAGATCTCTTGGTTTCTAAAGGGGTTAGGCATGTTTGAAGGAACATGAGTCAATCCATCACTAGTAAAGCTGTCTGGGTAATGACTCCAGGCTGGGGATGGAACAAGATGAGCCTCAGTATCTGTAGCATCAAGATGTTCTTTTCTATGTGGGGTAGGAAGTCTGCGTGGGGCTGGTACTGGATGGACTTGAGGGGCTGGTCTAAGAACAGGTTGCTCAATATCTCTGTAGACAGTTCTAGGTGAAGGTAATGGAGGTGTTGGGGCTAAGGGCTGTGGTTTAGGAAGTGGAGAAGCTAAACTTGTTTGGTTTCTCATTAGCATTTCTTGCATACCTTTCTGGATCTCCAACAGTTGTCCGATTTCCTCCTTCATTGTTTCCTGTGCTTGACGAAGCTGTTTGTTCTCTCTTTCAAGGTCATACAATCTTTCCCTGGATTCCCTAGGCATTAAATAGGTCTCCATCTGTGGTGAATACTCATCTCTCTCCCTCCACTGATCTTTGATGAGATACCAGGACTTTCTTTCTGGGTCTCCTGCATCTAACGAATCAGGTGTTCGGCTGCCAGGCTCCTCGACTATACTTTGGTGACTGCAATCGTGCCCGCGTGCCATCCTTCTATCACTGTGCTGATAATTATCTTGCCCATGTGACTGCTGTGCCGTCTGAGAAGCTCTAGTTTGATTTGGATACTGAACTTCAAATTCTTCCAAGTAGGCTGGATGGCGGACTGAACGTCTAGGACGTGCACCTTGAGTCTGATATTCATCCATTCTGGTCCAGTGTAAGCACAATGATCCGGCTCGAAGGACCAAATGTTAATGATTTTACTTAGGACTGTATTGCACTGGTGTGTCGGTCAGAACACAGGAGGCAGGAATCAAAAGTAACAGTTTAATTAAGTCCAGCATGAATAATCAGCACAATGAACGGCACAGTCAGACCACAGGGCATTGCATGGAATTATCTTATCAGACGTGGTATCTGATGTAGTATGTTGTGTGGTATGGTGTCATTGACGCACAACTTAAACATATCCACTTTGACCATGAAAGTTAAGTTCAGTGCTGGAGAAACGCATGGTCGGCTCATCAGGAACAGAAAGTGACTGACATAATGGAGTAACAACTGATCTGATTAGTTGTTCCTTCCCAACAATATTGCTCCTGTTAAAGTCAGGGAGAAGAATGGCAGACAAAAAGCACCTTGGAGAAACTCAACAGCTGTGCAAAATATGAAAAGACAATGCAGAAAAGCAGAGCGCATGTGGCGGAAGACAAAACTTGTAGTCCATTATAACATCTACAAAGACAGCCTTCATGCTTTCAATATGGAACTAGGCAAAGCTAGACAGACTTTCTTCTCAAATATTATAAACAGCAATTTAAACAACACACGCACTCTTTTTGCTACTGTAGAGAGACTGACAAACCCCCCAAGCCAGATTCCCAGTGAAATGCTCTCAAACAGCAAGTGCAGTGAGTTTGCTTCTTTCTTCTCTGAGAAAATCAATAATATCAGAAAGGTGATCAGCACATCCTTGAGTTGCGCTGGGGTCAGACAGATCAGACCACCTGAGAAAGTAGTTACTATATCTGATTTCAAAGAAATTGATGGCAAAATTTGGGAAGAAACCGTACAGCACCTTAAAACATCAACCTGCGCTCTTGACACACTTCCCACATCTTTTTTCAAAAGTGTGTTAAACAGTTTAGAAGCAGATCTTCTAGAAGTGGTAAATGCCTCACTTCTCTCTGGGAGTTTTCCAAACTCATAGGCAAGATCATTGAAAAAGTTGTCTTCAATCAGCTGAACAAATTCTAATGCTCGAATGGATACTTTGACAATTTTCAATCTGGTTTCCGACCGCACCACAGCACAGAGACAGAGCTCATAAAGATAATAAACAATATTCGCTTAAATACTGATTCAGGCAAATTATCAGTGCTGGTACTACTCGACCTCAGCGCTGCATTTGACACTGTCGATCATAACATACTTCTTGACTGGCTGGAAAACTGGGTGGGGCTTTCTGGGATAGTCCTAAAATGGTTCAGGTCATACTTAGATGGGAGAGGTTATTATGTGAGTATAGGAGACCAAAAGTCTCAATGGACATCCATGACATGCGGAGTCCCTCAAGGCTCAATTCTTGCGCCACTCCTGTTCAACCTGTATATCGTCGCTGTCGGGCGGAATCCTCGTATCTCCAAAACCATTATTTTTCAGGAAATGAAAAAAACTGCATATTTTTTTAGTTATTAAACATTATATCGTTAAAGTTGGTATTATACCTTATATTGCTATCATATACTGTTGTATACCAACATTAACACAACATTTCCCTAAAATCATGTTTAATCGGAGATACGAGATTTATGACTTGGGAGCAGGGATATACGAGGTTACGCTGTCATTGATGGAACGGACACAGACGTCGCTGCTGCCAGCAGTGTTTATCAAAGTCTGCGGTCGCGTTCTGCCTTTTGATAAGAGATAAGGCTTTAAGAGCTATTCAAATCTAATGATTGTGGTTACATACATCTTCCTAAACTCCATTTTAAACGTTTAAGAGATATGAGTGATGCAATACCAAAATATTAGGCTGTCTAAAATAGGCGGAAATTAATATCTGCACGCAAACAAAATTGGCGGCCGCGTTGAGCCTTTTGACAAGAGAAAAGGCTTCAATAGTTAACCAAAGCAGACGACTGTGGTTACATACATCTTCCAAAACGTCTCGGGTTACGTATGTAACCCTCGTTCCCTGAGTAGGGAACGAGACGCTGCATCGATACTCGATACTTTGGGGAATGCCCTCGGCATGACGCGTCTGAAGTCTGTAATGGAACTATTCCAATCTTGATTGGTGCTCGTCACTCGTGACGTTGCATGTGACGGTGATCCGGAAGCTATAAAAGGGCAACGGAACATAGCCGTATCAGCTTTTAAAGGGTCGAAGCAAGTCATTCTCAGGAGCACGAAAAGTGTGGCCGAGAGATGCAGCGTCTCGTTCCCTACTCAGGGAACGAGGGTTACATACGTAACCCGAGACGTTCCCTTTCGTAAAGGGAACTCCCGCTGCATCGATACTCGATACTTTGGGGAACGAATACCCACGCCGCCACACTGAGAGACCCTGCCCTGGTGTGAAGCAATCTGGCACACTCAAGACATGAGAACTTGTGAACCTGGTGTAGAGGACAGATCCAGACTGTAATGTTTGATGAAGGTGTGTGGGGAGGCCCAGCCAGCGGCATCACAGACCTCTTGAAGAGAAACCCCTGCTAGCAAGGCTCTAGAGGATGCCACTCCTCTGGTTGAGTGAGCTTTTATCAGGAGAGGTGAAGGCAGATTGCGCACCTCGTAAGCTGAAGAAATAGCCTCTACTATCCACTTGCTAATAGTCTGCTTGGAGACCGGGGAGCCCTTCTTGGATAACCCAAAACACACAAACAGCTGGTCCGACTTCCTCCAGCCCGAGGTCCTATGTACATAGGCCTCAAGAGCTCGGACCGGGCATAACAAGTGTAACTTAGCTTGATCAGCCGACACATGCGGTGGAGGATGAAAGGCCGGAAGGATTATAGACCGTGCCACATTTGTGGGCACCTTAGGCACGTAGCCAGGTCTAGGGTGGAGAATGGCTCTCACTCTGCCAGGAGAGAACTCGAGGCAAGAGGGAGCCACAGATAGCGCCTGCAGGTCGCCAACTCGTTTCAGGGAAGTAATAGCGAGCAGGAAGGCTACCTTAAAGGATAAAAATTTCTCAGACACTTTATCCAGGGGTTCGAAGGGTGCCAGGGATAAACCTTCGAGGACCACTGCCAGGTCCCACGTGGGGACCCTAGGCTGGATAGCAGGCCTCATCCTCCTGGCTCCACGAAGGAAACGAATTATGAGTGGGTGTGTCCCCAGCGTGCCCACCCCTAAAGGCGTGTGGAAGGCTGATATAGCCGCCACATAGACCTTAAGCGTGGACGGGGAGAGCCCGTCAGAGAAACGATTCTGGAGGAACTCCAGTACTGAAGCCACTGGGCAGTTAACTGGGTCCAACTGATGTTCTCTGCACCATAAAATAAAAATTTTCCATTTAAATGCATAAAGTTTCCTCGTGGAGGGGGCTCTGGAGTTTACAATGGTCTCAACAACCTCGGTTGAGAGACCAGAATTTATGAATTGGTCCCCCTCAGGGGCCAATCCAGTAGCTTCCTGGGCTACCGCCAAGGGTGAAATATCATGACCTTGGGCTGAAGAGGGAGGACCATCCTGATCCGGATTCACCGCGGAAGGCCTGCCAGAAGGGCCCAGATGTTTGGAAGCCATATTTGGGCCTGTCAGTACAGGGCCACTAAGAGTAAGCTGATCCCGTACGGCTGATCTTGTACTCTAGAACCCCCGGGGGCAGAACAATCGGGGAAAGTATACACAGACATGGCCTCAACCATGTCTGTATCATGATATCCAAACCTAGCAGAGCTGGAAGAGCATGGGAGAGGTGGCGCAGAAGGTGGCCGTCCACATAAAGGGGAAACAGGAGCACCTCTGACAAACCGACCTCCATCCCGGCTAAAGCCAACTTGGGGTGGAGTTCGAAATCCCCGGGCTGCAGCCCCTGCCTCGACAGGATGACTGCCCCCTCTTTGATCAGAGAGACCATCGACATAGTGTCTGTCAAAAATAGAACCTAATGGTCTCTCTGAAGTTTCCTCAGACCCTGTGTTTCCAACACAGGTACTAGGAGCAGGAACCATAACTTCCTCCCCATGATCAGAAAACGAGGGCATGTGCGCGTAACTCTGGTCATGCGGAGTGGGTTCCCTCTCGGGGAAAACCCATTGGTCCTGAGCCACTACTACAGGGCCCCCATGTACAGCAGGCCAAAGAATAGTATGTTGAACACTGCTGCCAGCGAGCCCACTCTTTAATAAGGTCACGTAGTGGTGGCCTGGCCTAGCTTGATATTCATGACTATGGTAAGGAAGATGAGTGTCTGAGCTGGAGACAATTGTGCCTGCATCATGACTATAACCTACACCGCCCCCAGGAATCGGTTTCTCTGAAGAGGCACTGGTGATTTTTCCTAGACTCTGAGCCATATTCCCTAGCACCTCACGAGACTCGAAACAACACCTCGGTGTTGAACCGTATGCTCTAGTAGTCAATGGACAGGAATGAGGATGCCCTGAAGACTCCATGGAGCTAGGACAGTGACCATGCATTCCGAGGAGGTGCGGGGATACAATACTAGGCCGAATGGAAGAATCCGGAACTGATGTGCTTTTCCCCCAAAAGCAGATCTCGGAAACTTCCCGTGATGGGGTTAGAAGGGAATGAGGAGTTAAGGGCCTTGTGGATCTATCACGACAGACCAGTCCTCGGAGCTGGTCTGACTGACAGTCGGAATCTTGAATCTGAACCCCCTCGGAGGTTGATCCATTACCCTGAGATCCGAAACAAGGCCTTACTCCCCTTCCCTCACAGGAACTATGAAGTACCGGCTGTAGAACCCGGGCTCCCGAAACCGAGGAAGAGCTCACCTTGAGGTTTCCTTTGTTAAGAGAGACTTGACTTCCTGTTCCAAGAACCAACCCTGCTCGGGGCTGGTAGACATGTGAACCACCCTTAGTAGATAATATTTTTATATTAGCTCCGCTGTAAGCAGGACCCTCCAGGCTATATTTTGAAGACCCCTCGGGGTGTCTAAATATGCTATTATGGGGACCAGTCCCTCGAGACTGGCCTTGGCTAAAAATGTTCAAATGGTTTCGGTGACCTGAAGCAGCTAACTGGCAGGAACTAACCGAAATATGCTCTCTACAGACCTCCTGAGAGGCGGCGAACTCGACAGGGCCGCAACGTTTCCGGGCAGATACTGCGATTTGTGTTCGCTGGAAGCCGATGTGTCCCGAAGCGCCATCGGCGGCGGGAAGTAAACATCGATTTCCTAAGGGCTGTATAAGGGGGCGAGACTCCAGTACTCGCTCTCCTGGGGGAACGGCCATAAGGGTCTGCGTGTTACGACAAGACCTCTTAGTTGAAGCCATCTTAGCCCGAGAGACAGTCCTCAGACCTGTCCTCGATATAGAGGGCTTCATACGAGAATGTCTCTTCTGGCCCCAAGCCTTATACGGGGGGGCACGAGAGGAAACCTTCTCAAAATATGTTGAACTGGCGGCTGTCCCCTGAGGCTGCCCCCTGGCAGCAACCCCATGAGACCTAGATTGACAACTGGGGATAGCTGATTGTCCCTCTGCCTCCTGAAACCTTTCGACAACGGTTCTCGCCGCGTCGCCAAAGAGGCCAGAAGGTGAAAGGGGGGCATCGAGAAGGAAAGCCCTGTCCTTCTCCTCGATCCCCAAGCGATTAAGCCATAAATGTCTCTCTGTGACGACTATTGCTGCCATAGAACGGCCAATAGCACGAGCCGTCTCCTTAATAATACGGAGAGATAAGTCAGCTACTCTACGAAATTCAGTAATACCGTTGAGTGAGACCTCCCAGTTATCATCCACCTCTTTGAGGAGGTCAGCCTGGTATGCCTGTAATAACCCCATCGTGTGTAGGCATGCACCGGCTCGACCCACCGCCATATAAGCTTTCCCTAACAAATTCGATGTACGAGATTTGGAGGGAAGTGTCTGAGCTATCAGGGGTGACGCAACGTCAGGGAGAAAATATTTCGCAAAATATTCCTCAACCCGAGGCATCACCCCATAACCATTCTCATTAGATTCCCTAATAGATGAGTAAATATATACATGGGGGGAAAATAATTGAGATGAACATGGATTTTCCCACGATCTCGATACCTCAGTATGAAGATCAGTGAAAAAGGGAAGGCTCTGACACAAAGATTGTGACTGGGTCTGCAGGAAGCGCTCATCCATTTTATTTTTCTTAGTCGCTTCCTGCTTATTATATGGCCATTCAACGTTTAATTTAACCACTGCCCTGGTCACAACCTCCAGCAATTCCTCAATAACGGGAATATGGGGTGGCGAATCCCCATATTTATGTGATTCAGTGTTGATAATATCTAACCCCTCGGAGCCAGATAAATCAAACGCTGTGTCTTTAACACGGTCGGAAGAAGCCGCAGCGCGGGCTTCCGAACCGTGCGCGAGACCAGTGGAGCTGGTTAATAAACACTGAGAAAGGGTCGCAACCGTCTCAGTGTTATCTGCCAGCTCCACGTGCGAATCCCATGCATACAAGCGGCGCGCTGCCTCAACAGACGCGGGGCCTGATGCACTGGAAACGCGAGCCTGATCTGATTGATCGAACAAGCTCAAACGGGAGCGGAGCTCTCTCATAGATAGCTGAAAACAGTTTGCACAGACAGCGCCCTCGAGCACTGCCCGTGCATGCTCCACTCCCAGACAAACAACACAAAACGAGTGCGTGTCACCCTCGCTCAAATAGCGCGAGCAAGGGGACGCACACCGCCTGAGTCGTTTCTCTATATTCGCCATATATATATTGAGATAGACAAACAACACCAAATAAGACAATACAGTCACACAGAACGCTTGCTGAAGACAGAAAGCTGATACGGCTATGTTCCGTTGCCCTTTTATAGCTTCCGGATCACCGTCACATGCAACGTCACGAGTGACGAGCACCAATCAAGATTGGAATAGTTCCATTACAGACTTCAGACGCGTCATGCCGAGGGCATTCCCCAAAGTATCGAGTATCGATGCAGCGGGAGTTCCCTTTACGAAAGGGAACTCCATTTTAAAGGTTTAAGAGCTATAAGTGAAGCAGAACAAAAAATGATGAGCTGACTAACGTTGTCTAATAGGTGGAAATTTGCCTAATCTGCACGCAAACTTACCTTCGTGGCTCACGGGCTTCCTTCTGCACCGAAGCATTACAGCTATCGATTTTTAACAAAACAAGCCTACTCAAATGTATCTAACCTAACTATTTTCACTCGTTATTGTCTAAAAAACAGACAGAGTAATGCAAAAATAGGCTTAACTTACTGGCGCCAGTAGACAGACCCTTTTTCTCCCATAAATAAAACCTGCTACTTGGGGTATTTTACATGCACAGTGCCAACTTCGAGTCAGTAAAATAATAATAAAAACAATATCCAATATCCAAAACTGGTATCCAAAACATTTAATTCAATTCAAGTATTATATTAGATACATTTTAAAACTTCAATGCACAAGTATAATAAGCCTAATAATAAGCCTAGTAATACGTAGACATTTAAAATACATCAATAACTGATATCATAGTTTAACACCGATAAAATCAGAGTTAAGGCTTGCTTTACGTGTTGCTCGACGAGGGTTTCTTAATCGTTGCGAGTTTCAATCCTGAGGAGACAAAATGCCGCGAGGCTCCAGGCCCGGAGTGAAGAAGAGGTGGAGTTACGAGGATTCTCAGACAGTTGAAGTGTCCAATTGAGTTACGAGATTTGCTCTCAAGCTATTTTCAACACTTTAGATTGGTTAATAATTTGTAAAAATAACAGAACCACGTGGGGACTGACCAATAGCATCGATTTGTGAAAAAATATGAAATTGACCAAATTTGGACATACAAGGTTTCCACCCGACAGCGACGATATGCTCCCAATGAGCCAAATAATGAGAAAGAACCAAACTGCTTACCACAGCTATGCAGATGACACACAGCTCTACTTAGCTCTAACGCCTAACGATTACAGCCCCATTGACTCCCTGTGCCAATGCATCGATGAAGTCAACAGTTGGATGTGTCAAAACTTTCTTCAGTAAAACAAAGACAAAACTGAAGTCATTGCATTTGGAAACAAAGATGAAGTTCTCAAGGTGAACGCATACCTTCACTCTAGGGGTCTAACAACTAAACATCAAGTCAGGAGTCTTGGTGTGACACTAGAGTCAGACCTTAGTTTCAGTAGTCATGTTAAAGCAATAACTAAATCAGCATACTATCATCTGAAAAATATTGCAAGAATTAGATGCTTTGTTTCCAGACAAGACTTAGAGAAACTTGTGCATGCTTTCATCACCAGCAGGGTGGATTATTGTAATGGACTCCTCACTGGCCTTCCCAAAAAGACCGTAAGACATTTGCAGCTCATACAGAACGCTGCCGCCAGGATTCTGAGCAGAACCAGAAAATATGAACATATCACACCAGTCCTCAGGTCTTTACACTGGCCCCCAGTTAAATTTAGGATTGATTTTAAAGTATTATTACTGGTATATAAATCATTCAATGGCCTAGGACCTCAATATATTGCAGATATGCTCACTGAATATAAACCCAACAGATCACTCAGATCATTAGGATCATATCAGCTAGAAATACCAAGGGTTCACTCTAAGCATGGCGAGTCCGCTTTCAGCTATTATGCCAGCCGCAGCTGGAACCAGCTTCCAGAAGAGATCAGATGTGCTCCTACTGTACTCACTTTCAAATCGAGACTCAAAACACATCTGTTTAGCTATGCATTTACTGAATGAGCACTGTGCCACTGTTCGTCCGACTGTTTATACTGTACTGTATTTTATTTTTCTAAGCTGTTTTAATTATTCTTATTTCTTTTAATTATTTTAATTTCTTCTATGTAAAGCACTTTGAATTGCCATTGTGTATGAAATGTGCTAAATAAACTTGTCTTGCCTTGCCTTGCCTTGCCTTGCCTAAATTAGCGTCATTTTGACCCGGACCATAAAAATCTTACCCAGAATTCGAACATAATGGTTAAACATTTTGTGGTAGAAAGATTGAAACAACTTAGAAAAGTCATTTTAACAGCATACTGTACATATACAATTTAAACATATCAGGTTGTATAAATTAATATCACTACATTATGATGAACAAGTCTCCGATATTAATTATCAACAATAGTATATTTAACAATAACCTAGATCAATGAATGTTTTAAAATAATGGTGTACTGTACATTATTTGGTCATGATACCTAATGCATTAACTAATGTTAACAAATTGAACCTTATTATGAAGTGTTACGAATCTTTCCTTTTCTTTCTTTGTTCCTTCAGGAGTCCGTCTTGTTGGAGGTTCTCGCTGCTCTGGGAGGTTGGAGATACTTGATGATCAGTCGTGGGTTTCAGTGTGTGACACTGCCTTTGACCAGCAGGATGCAAAGGTTGTGTGTAGAGAGCTGGACTGTGGGGCTCCTGTACAGGTGCTGGGAGAAGATGCTTTTGGCAAAGGAGACGCTCAGATGTGGACACAAGAGATTCAGTGCAGAGGAGATGAGTCTCAGATTCACCTCTGTTCAACATCACCATCACATGAAAACAACTGTTCTCATGACAGTGATGTTGGACTGTTGTGTGCAGGTTGAAATTAATTTCTTTTGAGTAAAATCAAATTTTAAAATGTTGTATGTTTTTTTATGTATTGTGTCTGTGTTTCTGCCCAATCTCATTTCTTTCTCGCTGTCCTCTGTCTCTTCATTTCTCATTTTCTCTGTTCAATAATTAGTTAATGTCAATGTGAGGCTGGTTGGTGGTCACAGTCGCTGTGCTGGTAGAGTGGAGGTTCTTCATAGAGGTCAGTGGGGAGCAGTGTGTGATGGTCACTGGGATATGACTGAAGCTGCAGTGGTGTGTAGAGAGCTGGACTGTGGAGAACCTGTAGATGCTCTGGGTGATGCTCGCTTTGGACAAGGATCAAGACTAACGTGGATGAATTATGTCATGTGTACTGGATCAGAGACGACACTGAAGAACTGTGGATCATCAAGACGGGGTAGAGAAGGCTGTTATCCTCATGGAGATGCTGGAGTCATTTGTTCAGGTAAACTGCTACAAATCCTGATTTGAAAATAATGAAAATAATGATTTTGGTAAAAATGTACCAGAATTCTTTTAATAAGCAATAAAAAATGCACATGTATAAAATAGCTTAAAAATAGCTAAAATAGCTAAAGTTATTCAATCAAAAGAAGAGAGTGATTTTCTGTTTTTCTTTTGTTGTTTGATTCATATTAACAGCATATACAACACTAGGTTTTGTACATAATGCTGCTTTCACAATACACAGATCTAATATATGTAATAAAATTGAGAAATAGTATGGTAAAAGGGAAAGAAAGCAAGACAAAATGTTGTGATAAAGGATGTTTATTAAAGTAATAATTTTATTTTATGTTAAAGAAGTTTGGCATAGTATTGGTTAAATGGTTACAGTATGTTTATTATGCTAGAACAGTAACATTCTTGGATTCACCAAGTTCATCAAAAAATTTAGCAATATTGCACACCGAGGAAAAATTTGATATAATATTAGAGTACAGCATATTAGAATACACAAATCATATTGTACTTCTGTACAGATCATTTATCACAATGATCTACAGCACAACTCAAGACTTTCAGTGATGAGAAAGAGACAGCAGAAGTGGATGCAGTTCAACGTGCTAATGAAAGGGTGATGTCAAAGAAGAAAAAGCAAAAGCCAAGTCAAGAGAACAATGGCTGTAGAGTTGTAGAGTTAGTCTGTCTTGTTATGTCTTGTAATGGGAAAAAAAAGGATGCTCTTTATGTGCTTGTTAAAGGAAATAAACAAGCTATACTGGGACTGAAAACCTGCATGCAGCTAGGTTTAATAAAGAGAGTCCGTATCATAAATAAAGAAGAACTGACATCTCAAGAGAAAAAGAAAAGTAAAGAAACCACTTCAGAAGGAGCTACACATAGCGACTGTGTTAGTGAATACAATGAGTTGTTCAAAAGGAATAGGGCGTTTAGCATGTCAATATAAGATAAATCTGAAGGAAAATGCAGAACCGGTCACTCACGCACAGCAAGAAAGGTGCCAATTGCATTAAATGAAAGACTGAGAGAGAAACTGGATACTCTGATAATAGAAGTGAGAGTGATGGTAGAGCTGGTTGGAGGAGCTGTCCGTCGATAGAACGGACCTGTTCATAGCATTTTCAGTGTGTCATCCTGAGACTGCTCCAGGGGAAAATCATCGTGGTCTGAGAGGTTTAGCCTTCCAAGCACGTTCTGTTCCCCATGCTCAGGTCTCGCTGGTCCTGGATCAGCTTCTCCTACCTGCGCGCTCACCCCCCTTCCCCGCTCTCTATTTCCCCAAGAGACATCTGCACAAAAGCACCACCCCAATAACTGATTAAAAGCTGGCCAATTGACCCTTTGCTAAGCCCCACCCTCCTTAGTCACTGTGGCTACGCCTGTCAAGCTTTTGCGCCTGGCACGTCTATTAACCCCTTAGCTGTCACCCCCCTTTTTGAGAATGGACATTAAAATGCACTATTCAAGCTTAAATGGTTGTAATTCAAGAATGCTTTGGAGTATAGACCCAAGTTTGGTCTTGTTTTAAAGGGAGAAAAAATGCAGATTATTACTGAGGTGAAAGCAAGTTATGGAAGTTTAAATTTACATTAAATCAAATATAATTTATTTAATATTTTTCTTTTATATAAAATATATATTTTACTAAATATGTTTTACAAAAAAATTACTATAAAAGCAAAGCCATATATCTAACAAAGTTGTGTTCCAAATTTGAAGTTGATATCACAAAAATTTTAGTTCCCATGAGATTTTGTTTAGGCGTATTACCAAAAATAGCCACCGGGTGTCATTGAATTCCATTGAATTTAACTGTATGCATTCTACCATAACAAATTAATAAATTTCTGTCCAAATATCACTTCTGTCACAAAATATGCAACCTTGAGACTCAGACCTTTCTGACAATATGTGTTTTGTCAAGATTAGAAAATATTTTGATCATAAATTATGAAACATGACGACGCCCAAAAGGGGAGGAGCCTGAGAAAATTATTTAGAGTACCGTTTCTATGGTAACACAATGTCCAATTTCAAAACAGTTTTCACAGGATGAATTCTGAGATCGTAAGCTTTCAAATGATACCTAATTTATGATAACTACTAAAATATGTGATGTAATAAAAAAGGCAATAAAAAAGATAATATTATATTTAAGAGGATAATATGTATATTATACTTTTTAGAGGATAATATTATTTAAATTTTTTTTTATTGACAAATTCTAGATTAAATGTTTTATTATGAACTTTTAGCATGAAAACCAAAGTTTCAATTATTAAAAGTGTGTGCGTCGACTTTTTGTGACAAACGGCAGAAACGCCTGTTATGATGTAGATTTTTTGAGGTGCGCTCTTGTCATAAATTAATCTATTACTGTTCCGGCATAAATTGTAACAAAAAACAATGCTGAAATATCTATTAAGGAGTCTTAGACCTTCCCAACGATATATAGTTTGTCATGACTAGATTAGGATTTAATAGTAATATAGTGAAGTAAATTTAGGTTGCCCGTATACGGGCAGGTATGTAGCACCGGTTTCAGACATTCCCAAGGAGATAATTAGTCATTTTTGGCGAACAGGTGAAAATCTGAGAGAGCAAGACAAAAGGGACTGCAGTATGCATTCGAGGGATATATCCACGACATAATATGCAAACGATTAGAGAATAATTTTATCAAAATTGAAGCTAAAGCCTATAACGTTAGGTCCCAGCACAAGCAGCAGCCGCCTCATACGCTGACCATTCAAATGGGAAACACACAAATTGAGGAACAGTTATGTGCATGCAGAGCAGGGTAAGTGAAATTTGAAAATATTCTAATATTTATAAATCAAACAGCTTATCCATAAGTACTGTGGAATAAACACAAGACATTAGCCTGACCACTTTGCAATGATAACATTATCCCGCTTATTTTTAGTGCGCCAGGCTACTGCTCACACGTCGTGGGTCATATAAGTGACTACTGTTATGAACTGATTAAGTTTGCATACCAACCTTTTCCTTGGAGATCTCCGGCAAGCCCCCTGATGTTACCTCCTTTTACTAACTACCTTTTACTTTTACTAGAACTAACACCGGGAGAGTCGCGATCGGATTGGGGTACTAGTTTTGCCATCGATTAACAAAATGCTGAAATATATTTTTAAGTAACGTTAAGTTATGTCAGTGAGCCTTCGTCTTGCCTTTAATCACACTGCTTGATCCATGAGCTGGACAATAACTTTATTCTAGATCTGCTATAAAGCCAAAACACTTTACTTTTAATTTCCTATTATCAATGTAAAGCTGCTTTGGAACAATCTACATTGTTAAAAGCGCTATATAAATGAAGATGACGCCCGGCATTTCTCCCCTTGGGTTTTAGGTTTCGGGAAGGGAACAAAATCCACCACCCCATCCAAACTTTTAGGATACCGGGTATCAGATTTGCACAATCCATACGCACAACGCTTCGGAATGTTTCCCTCGCTCGAAAGCTTGCCAGACCTCCCGCGCCTAGTTACGGTTGCTAAGCCACGATTGGCCTGTGGCGGTTTTCGGGCGTGGCTTAGCGAAGGGTCAATTTGTCCCCAAAATTAGCAGATGTTTGAGGTGCAGACTAACTGCCACCTCTACATTATTTTTTATCCCCAAAATTGGATAGTCACAGATATTAAGGGATATTTCTCCACATCTCTGTGCACACACCTCACCTGAACCATGCGGCTTTTATCCAATGCCCCCAGCTGAATCAGGCTTTGATGAATGGAGGTTTGGTTACAACCTCAATCCACCAAAGCCTGATAAGTACCCCCCTTAATACTCACAGGTATTTGGTACAACCCAGCCTGACGAGGACGGCCTGCGGGTGTTCAGAACCCGGAATAGTGTCCCCACCTCCATTACTGGACAACTGTCAACAAATGTCCTTGGTCCCCAAAATCCCAACATGCCAGACCAGGCCTCCCCGCCGCCCTCGTGGCAGGAAGGGGTCAAGAAATTGACGTGGGGAGAGCGGGGAAACAAGAGCTGATGCGGCGGCCGGGCTGACTGGTCCGTCCCTCTGGGCAGAGCTCTTGGGCAGCGGGGCCGAGTTCGAGGAGGGAGGCTACCTCGGGACCGGGGGAAAGGGACAGATTTAGCGAAAGAGAGAGAGAAAGAGAGAGGGAAACCACAGGGGAGGAGAGAGAGAGATCGAGTGACAGTTGATAGGGGTTCGCTGACCCCGGGGCATGCCACCATCTGGTCCTCTTCCAGTTGGATGGCCCGATCCAGCTTGGTCTGCCAGTGGCACTGGACCCATTGCGCTGTCTTCTTGGGCAGGCGCGCAATGAACTGTTCCAGTACCACCTTATCAATGAGTTGATCAACGTCGCTTTGCCCAGCCAACAGCCATTTGCGGCAGGCGTCCTGGAGCTGCTGAACCATCTCAAAGGGTGATCTTGGTAGACCAGGAGGTTCTGGACTGGCAGCTGCTGGGCGGCCCTTTGCAGCGGGATAAGGTGCACCGGCCAGTTGGTTTGTGGCCACTCACATGCCTCAAGCAGTCCTTTCAAAAAAGCTCCAGGAAGGCCTCAGGATCATCCTGAGGTCCTATCTTATTTAGGGACACATGAGTGGGAGTGGCCAGGCCAGGGGGAGTTCCTGACATCTGAACCTCCCGGTTAAGCGAGCTCCGAAACAGTTTCTGTAGCTTCCGTGGTACAAAAAGCCCCACAGAAGATGTGCAGATTCAAATGGACTCTATCAAAGCACAGATGCTAGTTAGCTAAGGAAACACTGAAAGATGAACAACTAAAGAGAGTGATAGGAATGATACATATGCCTGGTGAAGGAATGTTGGAAAAGCCATACAGGCTTTTCCAGGCAAGATGAACTGTCAGAGCTAGACAGAGTTCTGCTAAAGGAAAAACAATTGTTGTGCCTATCTTCTTGAGAGCACAGATGTTGAAACTTGTACACGAGGGACACTTGAGGATAGAGAAATGCAAGAGCCGGTGCTGTATTGGCCGGGCATGCACAGAGACATAGAAAAGATAAGTACAACATTGTGACGTATGCCGTAGCCACATATACTAGCAACCTAAAGAGCCAATTAAAACACACGACAAACCAAAGGAACTATGGGGAAAGGTTGGAATGGACTTATTTATACTGAAAGACAAAGACTACTTGCTACTCATGGACAATCATTCTAATTACTCAGAAGTCGTGCTGCTGTCAAACACAACAACAGAACAGGTAATTGCACAAACAAAAGCCATAGTGGCACATCATGGTATTCCAATGACTGTAATAAGCGACAGTGGACCGCAATTCAGAAGTCAGTGCTTTAAAGAATTTAATTACAGCTTTGAGCATTTAACATCAAGTCCTCTTTACCCCAAATCCAACGGTTTAGCAGAGAAAGGAGTTCAAATCATGAAACACCTTCTGATAAAAGCCACAGAAACCTGGCAATATCCATGTAGTTTGATTCTCAACTACAGAGTGCCATCACTGGAGGATGGTCTTTCACCAGTGGAAATGCTCATGAATAGAACACTATGGACAAAGCTTCCATCAGCAAATAATCACCTGGTGTGGAATGCGCTGAATTCCTCCAGTGAGAGACAGATTGAACACTAGAACAGAAAAACAAAACCACTGAGTCCACTTGCTCAGGAGTGAGTAGTATGAGTAAGATGTGGTGGACTGTGGGGACCCCTGGCCAAAGTGGTAAAATATACTACACCCATATGTAGTGTTCATTGAACATGGGGAAAAAAATAAGGCGGAACAGGAGACACCTGCTGAAAGTGCCTCAGAAAGAGATGAGAACCACGGAAAATGACACGTATGACCTAGCAATTTCAAAGCAAAGTAAGCAAAAAGAAATGTCAGATAGAAATAAGGTATCAGAGACTGTTAAAGACCCTAATGTTGTGACACTGACAGAACGTCCTAAGAGACAAGTAATAATAAGAAAAAGACTGATAGAAGAAATGTGATGATGTGTACTGAGATGTAAGAATAATTGTATTACGTATTCTTGTAGGAAACATTAGGGTACACAGGGATGAAGTGGAGAATATTTTTGTTTAAGTTTAAATCTTTAAAACAGCAGCTCATTTGCATTGCAAACATGTACAAAAACTAATTGTTTTTCCTTACACTCAAAAATGGAGATTTGCAACAAGGTATAATGAATGATCTGTGGGGTATTTTTATATAAACTTCAAAAACACATTTTGGGGATACCTGAGACTTATATTATCTTGTAAAAATGGGCATAATAGGTCCACTTTAATGTATTGATGAACAAGCCTCATGTAAAATAGTATACGTATCATTTAACATTAATATACTGTAAATGTTTTAAAATAATGTTGTTCATTTTTAGGTTGTGATACCTAATGCATTAACATGATGGTTACTAACTGAAGCTTATTATAAAGTGTTACCAATGTTTCTTTTTCTTTCTTCAGGCGTTAGGCTGGTTGGAGGTTCTCGCTGCTCTGGGAGGTTAGAGATACTTGATGATCAGTCGTGGGTTTCAGTGTGTGACGCTGCCTTTGACCAAAAGGATGCAGAGGTTGTGTGTAGAGAGCTGGACTGTGGGGCTCCTGTACAGGTGCCGGGAGAAGATGCTTTTGGCAAAGGAGACACTCAGATGTGGACACAAGAGATTCAGTGCAGAGGAGATGAGTCTCAGATTCACCTCTGTCCAACATCCTTACACAAAAACAGCTGTTCACATGATAATTACCAGGGGCTGATCTGTGATGGTGAGTTAAAAGAATATAGTAATATCATACCTTTTAAGTCAAGTCAAGTCAAGTTTATTTGTATAGCGCTTTTCACAATACAGATTGTATCAAAGCAGCTTCACAGTATTAAATTAAAATAATACAACAAAGTTTGTTTCAAGAGGAATTTATTGATTGATAAAATTAAATTAAATATCCCCAAAATATCCCCAACTGAGCAAGCCAAAGGCAACAGTGGCAAGGAACCGAAAAACTCCATCAAGTGACCTAATGGTGTCCTAAAACTCCATCAGGTGACCTAATGGAGAAAAAAAACCTTGGGAGAACCCAGGCTCAGTCGGGGGCCAGTTCTCCTCTGGCATTTATGAGCTAGAGGCCGGATTGTAGTTTGAACTTTAGGATTATATGAATGCCTGGCTGAAGAGATGCGACTTTAATCTAGTTTTAAACTGGGAGAGCGAGTCTGAGCAACGAACAGTATCAGGAAGACTATTCCAGAGTTTTGGAGCCAAATGTGAAAATGCTCTCCCTCCTTTGGTGGTTCTGGATATCCTAGGTATTACCAAAAGCCTTGAATTTAGTGATCTTAAAGAGCGCGATGGATTATAGGGCGATAGAAGATCCGTTAAATAGACTGGAGCTAAGCCGTTTAGGGCTTTATAAGTCAGTAGCAATACCTTGTAATTAATACGGAACTTTATAGGTAACCAATGCAGTGATGATAAAATCGGTGTTATATGATCATATTTTCTTGATCTCGTAAGAACTCTAGCGGCGGCATTTTGGACTAACTGTAGCTTGTTTATTGAGGATGCAGGACAACCAGCTAATAAAGCATTACAGTAATCCAGTCTCGAGGTCATGAATGCATGAACTAACTTTTCTGCATCAGAAACTGATAGCATATTACATAGCTTAGCAATGTTTCTAAGGTGGAAAAAGGCTGTTTTTGTAACATATGAAATATGATTTTCAAAAGACAGGTTGCAATCGAGTATAACACCCAGGTCTTTTACTGTAGAGGATAAAGTAACAGGACATCCTATGATGTTAAAGTTGTTTTGTGCAAGGTTTTGTGGGCGGTTTTTTGAACCGATAAGTATTACCTCTGTCTTGTCTGGATTTAATAAAAGAAAATTACGCGTCATCCAATCTTTTATATCTTTAACACACTCTGTCAATTTGGAAAATTTTACTAATAGGGTGTGTAAGCTTGCGCTCCATCGGCCCAATGGAGGCATCCGACCAGCGCGGAAGGTCTTAACATGTTATTGTCCTTTTCTCGAGGCAAAGTATTTTTTGATTAAATGCAATACATTTGAATATGTATTCTCTCTTTATTTCATCTGACTCCATAAATGAAAAGGTTTTAATGATATCTTTGGATCATTAATTGTGAGCGAATGTTTGACTATTCCTTTTAACTCTTTAATGAAAATAATGTCAAAGTCAGTTAGAATAATCAAATGTAACAATTTATTGTGTCAGGTAAAAGTATCATGCCAATTTCATAATCAATTAAAAGATAATCGATACAAAACATCAAATGCTCTGGAATAAAGAGAAAAGATGCAACCCAACATTAAGAAATACATGAGGCAGAGAGGTCTCACTCTCAGGTGTGAGTGCAGGGGTGACCATTTGTCAGGAGATCACCTTTCTTTGTCTGTCAGTAATCTTTAAACTCTTAAAAACCTTATTACCTTTTGTTTGACTTATTTGGAAATGAGACATTTGTACCAGTCGCACTGTGACATTTTAAATGATACCAAACATGAAAAATACTCTGTGATAATCATTCACATTAAACTATACATTTTCTTGGGTGATTTACATATGGTCTCAGCATGTGAGAGGGGGAGTGAGGAAGAGGGGGAGAGATGTGTTCTGAGGTGAGACTTTGCCTCTCAAATGGTGAGTTCAAATGGTAATTTCCAGAGAGGTCCTTTGTCCTCTCAGGGTCTGGGTGCTCCCCAACCAGACTGTCCGGAATTTCCTAATTTCTCAATTCTTACAGGTGCATCTCAGTCAGCTTCATATTTCACAGTCAGAACACTGACCAAGGAGCCAGCCATTTTAAGGTCTGTCTCAATCACAAAATCCTTCAAGTTCACTGGAATGTTCGCTCCCTAAAAATCCTACAATGCACTCCAAAAACTAGATGCTCACTATGTCCCCTTAATGGAAATTCTGTTAGGTGCAAAATAAAGCACACAAACCAACACAATATCATCATGACATGCGATAGAAGATTTGAAAAGACAAATCGTAATTTAATTATATGTCAGTATAAACATCAGTAGATAGGTAGTGAACAGTGTAGTAATTATTTATAATTAAAATTTGGCTAAAATGTTTCAGATATATATAACAAAATATATTTCATAACATACTTTAAACAGCACAAAAAATTTCAGAAAGATGTTATGTGTGTTGTTAATAAATACCAGTGGTGACGTTTTATGACACAAGCACCTAGTCATATCGCCGGAATTGAAAAATCAGTGTCCAAATGTGTAGTGAGCCAGTGTGCTTTACCAGTGCTGAATTTGTGTACACAATATACACTGATACGTGAACTAGTGTGCTTACGGAGATGTAATCAAAGTCTCTATCTGTATTTTTCTGCCACTTAGATAAAAAGAATGTGAGGCTGGTTGGTGGTCACAGTCGCTGTGCTGGTAGAGTGGAGGTTCTTCATAGAGGTCAGTGGGGAACAGTGTGTCATCATGCCTGGGATATGGCTGATGCTGCAGTGGTGTGTAGAGAGCTGGACTGTGGAGAACCTGTAGATGCTCTGGGTCATGCTCATTTTGGACAAGGATCAGGACCAATCTGGATGGGTGGTACATTTTGTGCTGGATCAGAATCTACACTGAAGAACTGTGGGTCATTAGGATGGAGCGCACATGCCTGTACTCACAGTTATGATGCCAGTGTCATCTGTTCGGGTGAATAATTTAACTGATTTGTTGTGACATATAATATTTTGTTTGGAAAACTGTATGTATGTTTATTGTATTTAACTATAAAGCATTTGTTTTTGTCTACTGTGCATTCCTGTAATATTAACAGATCATCAAGCTTCCAGACTCGTTAATGGATCTCACCTGTGCTCTGGGAGGTTAGAGATACTTGATGATCAGACGTGGGTTTCAGTGTGTGACGCTGCCTTTGACCAGCAGGATGCAGAGGTTGTGTGTAGAGAGCTGGACTGTGGGGCTCCTGTACAGGTGCTGGGAGAAGATGCTTTTGGCAAAGGAGACACTCAGATGTGGACACAAGAGATTCAGTGCAGAGGAAATGAGTCTCAGATTTCGTTTTGCTCAATTTCATTATCACACAAACAAAGCTGTACCAGTGACTATAATGTGGGTCTGATCTGTTCTGGTAAATTATAAATATTCAGTGTATCTTTGTTTGTATTTTAAACAGTATATGTTCTCTGTCAGCTGCATTATACTTTATTTTAACCTCTATGTTCTTTATTCAGGTTACACAGATGCTAAACTCATGAACGGTTATGACTCCTGTTCTGGAAGAGTGGAGCTTCGGTTCCTTAATGAGTGGGGCTCAGTGTGTGATGCATGCTGGGATATGAGAGCTGCCAGTGTCCTCTGTAGACAGCTGAATTGTGGGATTGATGTGTCTGTTGTGGGATCAGACTGGTTTGGAGAGGGAATTGGTGAAATCTGGGCTGACGTGTTTAATTGTAACGGGAATGAAACAAAACTCTCAGAATGTCCCGTCTCTTCATGGAGTCGAGCTGAATGTTCTCATAGACGAGATGTTGGAGTCATTTGCTCTGGTAAAGTTATTTGACACTGAGAGCATTATGCTCTTTTTCACCATGTTATAACACAATTCTTGTTTTAGTAAAACATGAGATCTTCTCCTCAGGTTCCTCTCTGGCTGTTCATGATGGTCTGGTGCGGTTGTCTGGAGAGAGACAGTGTGAGGGGGAGCTGGAAGTTTCCATCCATCAGGTCTGGAGGAGAGTTCTGCTGGACTCCTGGAGTCTCACTGAATCTTCTGTGGTCTGCAGACAGCTGGGCTGTGGCTCTGTGCTGAACTTCTCCGGCTCCTCTTCATCCAGTCCTGAACACAGTCATGAGTGTGTGACGGGCTTCCAGTGCTCTGGGAGTGAAGCTCATCTGGGGAACTGCAGCTCTCCACAAACTCTCAACTGCAGCTCCACACAACAGCTGTCAATCACCTGCCTTGGTGAGAACAACAACATCTGGGCAGATTCTTCAGTTGTTAGTGATCAATAATGTGTTTTTCTCTCTCTGAATATCAGGTCGCGGGTCCATCAGGCTGGTGGGTTCTGGGGGAGACTGTGCAGGGAGGCTGGAGGTTTTTCACAGCGGCTCATGGGGGACAGTGTGTGATGACTCCTGGGATATTAAAGATGCCCATGTGGTGTGCAGACAGCTGCAGTGTGGAGTGGCCCTCAGTAACCAGCAGGTACCAGCCTGGTTTGGTCCTGGTTCTGGACCCATATGGCTGGATGAGGTGGAGTGTGAGGGGAATGAGACGTCCCTGTGGAACTGCTCTTCTCCAGGCTGGGGGAAACATGACTGTCAACACAAGGAGGATGTAGGAGTCGTGTGCTCAGGTAAACATTTCAGTGTTGTGAAAAATTGTTATTCAGTAAAATGTAAAATCTAAAAAATCTTCTGGGAATATCTAAAATTTTTCAGTTACACATACAGGGGTTCAAAAGTGAAACTGAAACTGTGGTTTGAGACCACAATAATTTATTAGTATGGTGTAGTTTATTAGTAGACTCCTTTTGCAGCATCAATTCGTCTTGGGAATGACATATATAAGTCCTTCATAGAGGCCAGAGGGATTTTGAGCCATTCCACTTCCAGAACAGTGGCCAGGTCACTATGTAATGCTGGTGGAGGAAAACGTTTTTTGACTTGCTCCTCCAAAATGTGGCTCAAAAATACTTAGTTCTGGTGACTGTTCCGGCCGTGTTCAACTTCACTTTCATGTTCATCAATTCATTCTGTCACAAGTCTTGCTGTGTGTAGCATTATTATGCTGATACACTGCACAATGTGCTTCAGGGTACAATGCTTGAACCATTAGGTGCACATGGTCCTCCAGAATGGTTCGGTAGTCTTTGGCAGTGACGTGCCCATCAAGCACAGTAGGGAATGCCATGATATTGCAGCCCAAACCATCACTGATCCACCCCTATGCTTTACTCTGGACACGCAACAGTCCGGGTGTTAAGCCTCTTTAGGGCTTCTCCACACTGTAACTCCCATGGATGTGAGAAAGAAAGCGAAAGTGGACAGTGAACTCACAATACTTGTTTCACATTGTCCACAGTCCAATGAAACCGACATCTGGCATTGTCACGAGTTTCCAAAGGTTTGGCCATAGCAGCCCGACCATGTGTTCCATGTGGAGCTCCCGACGAACAGTTTTGGTGGAAACAGGAGAGTTGAGGTGGGGATTTAAATCTGCAGTGAGTTGGGCAGCTGTGGTTTTATGTTTTTTTTGTATACAATCCAGGATATCCTCAGTAGCTTCCTCATGTGTCGACAGTTACTCCTGTTGGATGTGGTTCGTCCTATGTGGTGGTATGCCGACATTACCCTGGATACCATAGCTCTCGATACACCACAAAGACTTGTTGTTCTAATCTATGGAAGTTTATGGGTAGCAATACTCAATTCAATTCAATGAAATGTAATATGCAAAATGACAATGCAATATGTAAAATGGCAATGCATTTCTGTATTTTAATTTAAATTTTCCAATACATTTGTGCAACGTTTGGTGCAAAATGGAAATGAAAATTCAATTATATAATTTACATTTGCCATTTCATACACTAGTTTTAATATGTAAATTGAATACATATTTTAACGCTTTATAAGTTGCAAAATTAAAATTAAAATGTATTACAGAAATGATTAGATATGTTTAACATGTTCAAGCAAAAACTGTAGCAAAATTGTGTAATTTAAATGTTTTTTTTTCTTAATTGCATTTACACTCATAACACTTGCCATTGCATTTCCATTAAGTGTCCCGCAATGAATGTAGCAAAATTCAATGTGCAATTTGAAAATGCATTCTGAGCCGATCACGTGCCCACCCCTCCCTGTCAATCACTGCGTGAAGTTGGCCCCGCCCCCAACCCAATGCAAAACGTCGGCAAAATAGGCTCAATCGTTTTTACTTTGTTTGTGCTGTAATATTTGTTTGTGCTGCTTCATAGTAAAATAATATTTATAGGTCATTATATCACCCAGCCCACCACATGCTCCAAATAAAATAGTCTCGTTCGGTTTGTGCCGGTTTTGTTTGTGCTGATTTAGTTTTTGAAATATTAGACCGAATTATAGACGATGACGTCACCAGCCCCCGACCTCATTCACCCAAAATAGTCTCATATGTTTGTACTAATTTGCGCCGATAAACGTTTATTTTGTGCTGCTTCGGTTTCTTAAATATTAAAATAATATTTATTGGTCATTCTGAGGTCACTCAGCCCCCCTACCTGCTCCACATTCATCCAAAAATGAAACTGGTCAGTGATGTTGCTGTGTGTGATTTAGATCATGTTCCTCTCAGACTGTGTGGAGGTTTGGGCCGGTGCTCTGGGAGGCTGGAGGTGTATCATAACGCTGTGTGGGGTTCAGTCTGTGCTGATCTGTGGGACATCAGCGATGCTCAGGTGGTCTGCAGGCAGCTGGGTTGTGGAGCAGCACTGAGGGCTGATGGGAATTCAGTCTTTGGTGCTGGTGAAGGTGTTGTGTGGCTGAACAGAGTCGAGTGCAGAGGGAATGAGATTCACCTGTGGGACTGTCCTCTCTCCTTGAAGAACCACACTGACTGCTCCCACAAAGAGCACGCTGGACTCACCTGTGCAGGTCAGAGCAAAACACTGAGCAATATTAGTCATTTTCACACCATTTTAGAGTGAATATTTATCTGTGTATTTGCATGATATCGAATGTGTTTGTGTTTGTGTCTGTTTTGTCAGATTTGTCAGTGTCCACTATTCCTGCCACAACAACATCAGCTTCTCCTCCAGTTTCTCAGACAGTGCGCTCAACATCAGTCACTCCTCCACAAACTCCTCCAGTGTCTCTCTCTGTGCTTGTGGTTGTACTGGGAGTTTTGCTCTTACTGCTCTTAGTGCCACTGCTTATACTGATTCAGCAGAACAGAGTGACGAGGAGAGGTAGGAGAGATCCAGAGACTGTCATATT
Source organism: Leuciscus leuciscus (assembly GCF_965113295.1). Lineage (NCBI taxonomy): Eukaryota > Metazoa > Chordata > Actinopteri > Cypriniformes > Leuciscidae > Leuciscus > Leuciscus leuciscus. The sequence goes on along the minus strand of NC_138728.1, from coordinate 9,481,734 downwards.
GTGTCTTATTCAGTGTGTGATCAGTCATGTGTTGTGAACTGACAGCAGGTTTGTCTGTCTACACTCACATCTCTCTCTAAGACGAGACACAAGACACAGGACGACGCCGTTTATGTGGAGCTTCATCACAGACCCACTAATAGACAGAGTTTCTTCACTCAGAGGGGTGAGTGTTATAGGTTCTGATTTGTGGAAATCAACAGAGAAATAACTTTATTCAGAGGGGTGAGTGGAGTAAATCACATTGAGTCATATTTGTGGGACCTTTTGTGCATTATTTTAAATGATTGGTTAGTGTTGTATGATCCAAAGAATGTGGATATTTGTGAACGTGTCAGATAACAGACATGCACCTGCAGCTCTGTTTTTTATACACACACGCACACGCACACGCACACGCACACGCACACGCACACAGTTTTGGGAGGTAGGGGATCATATATTTGTAGGGTATGTTTCTGTGTGTATTTGTCTCTAAAACCCTTTAACTGATATTTCATTATAGGACCACTTTTGTCTTGTAAACTGGTCACATCATTCATTGATTGATCAAAATGGCAATGGCCAAGATTCTTAAGTCCTAAAAATATTCTGTTTTGATTTTTGAAGATGAGGCGAATGAAATCGGACTGGGGTACTATGATGACGTCATTACTGATGACATCATTACTGATGATGACTGAAACCAGAACGTGAGACATATACACACACACACACACACACATTATATATATATATATATATATATATATATATATATATATATATATATATATATATGCGTTTATAGTTTACTATTAATTAATCATCATGACTTTATCTGGAGTAAATCTAATAATCTCACACAGTAATGAGGGAAAGAGATCAATGACATCATCAGTTACACAAGCTGTATTACAAATTACAATGTGTGGTTTTATTTCATATGTGAATCAGAGGGAGATCAGGAGGAGTATGATGATGTGAAGAACAGCAATGAAGAAGAGAGAAACCTGTTGGGTAAGTGTTTGTCTATTTTTTAATCTTTGACTGATTATTTGCTGATTTTAATAGGCTCAGTTTTAGATGTTAAATACAACATTAAACATGATATATTTGCTTTTGTCTTTAATAACAGACTATGATGATGTGGGGGAGTTGTCAAAAAATGACGGCATGACTGTATGACTCAGTGGCCACATCCACTGCCTCGGTTCATGACATTTTACAGCTTCTAGAGTTGGGTTGAATCGCTACTTTTAAATTAGTTTGTATTGATGAGCTTGCATTTTGTAAAAATGATTGCTTTGAAATTTAGAGGTATAACATTGATTCTTTTTTTGCTTTCTTTAACAAACACATTTTAACTATCATAAAAACAAACATGATAAATGCATAAAATCATGCTAATGTAATTTTTTTCTCTGAACATTGTTGATTTTGTGCCTTATTCCTTACTTGAAGTTGGAGCCATTTCCCTGTTCTGTTTTACAGTTGTGCTAAAGAAATTGCATACCCCTTGCAGAATCTGTGAAAATGTTAATATGTTTAACAAAATAACAGGGATCATAAAAACGTATTGTTGTTTTTATGTAGTACTGTCCTAAATAAGCTATTTCACATAACAGATGTTTACATATAGACCTTATGTGCCAGAGAAACAAACACCCAGCCATCAGAATATTGAACTTTTCTGGTGAAGTGGATTTTCTTTTTGTAGAGTTAACGAAAGTTATCATGGACATTATAATGTTTGAAGCGGGTGTCATATCAAATGTCAATAGAACCAGAAGATTTTAAAATGAGCGGCTCATTCATAAATCCGTAAAATCTTACCTTCATGCTGTGGAAATACAAACTGGAAGACAGAAAACTTGTCTTCTGGGAAATTTGTAAGTATCTCTTGTGCATAGCTTCTGGAGGCATGCAGTACTAAATGAAATATTACCTTTAAACAAAATAAGAAAAACGTATACATTATTACCCTGTTCAAAAGTTAGAACTTAATGCATTGTGTTTACTTCTGGAGCATCAGTGAATGTTTGCAGCGTTAGTAATAGTTGTGAATTGTCCTCAGTGTGAAAAGATGGATTTCAAAATCATACAGCCACAGCTGGAAAGGGTTCAAATATGCAGAAGATGCTGGAAAAGTAAATAATGTGCAGAACCTGAAGGATTTTTCTGAAGAGCAGTGGGCAGTTTAATTGTTCAATTGATATACAAGGGAATGATTAAAAAAACACTCAGGTGAACACTGGTTCACTCAGGTAACAACAGCTAGTATTAAGATTCATGGGTATGTAAAGTTTTGAACGGGGACATTTTAATAGATTCTGCTATTAAACATCTGTTATGTGAAATAGCTTATTCAGGACAGCAAGTTTTATAATACCTCTTATTTTGTTCAAATTATTAACATTTTTGCAGATTCTGCAAGGGGTATGTACACTTTTGAGCACAACTGTATCTAATTAAAACAAATAAAGAAATACAATGGTCTTATTTAATGCTTATTTAATGTTTTTTTTTTTTCCCAAGCCTTAATCATTTGGCTATTTAAGAATCAAAACATTGTATCCAACCTGAAACAGGATGCTTGAGCAAATATTGATGCTATTAATAAATGAATATGGACACAATTGTGTTACATGTTTGGTAGAATAGAAATATTGCATGTCTTACCCAAAAGATATGAGTCACAGTACTTAATGTGAACCCCATATTTACATTTCAGCACTTTTAGTTGTGTGATTTCAGGCAGGTGCTGGTAAGAAAGTGAACAATAGCTGTTCTTCTTCAGATTAATCAGTGTTTTACAGCTATTTTGTGGGTAAAAGTGCTGCAGTAATAGTAAAGGTACGTTGAAAAGGATGTTGTAGCAACACAAGGGTACTATAGAACAAAAATGGCGACGGCGCGAAAGCAGCGCCATCTGCTCTCGCACTACAAAACCGCGATTTGGCAGAAAATCCACAACATGCTTTTTATAACTTTGTTGCTGTTTACCACTGTCGGCCCTCCACTACGAGTCTACCTGTCCTGGAAGACACAAGCGGAACATCTAAGCCTTGATAACTATTGGATGCAGCAGGTGACTGGGACGGGAGAACACTGGCTTTTGCACTCAAACTGTGTCGCAAATATTCGGATTATATCCTACCATCACAACCTGGTCGGACTCTATGCCATCTATTCATCTGTTTTACGTAATGGTTGTGCTTCGATTGACCATCGTAACCACAAAAAACAGCGAGGATTTACCTCACCAGCGCGGAAGATCCACAGCGTGCTACTCCTCCTACTGCTGCTATCCGGGGATGTACAACTCAACCCGGGACCGGTGGTCACTCGGAGTGCATCACAGGTCAGCGGTGTTAAACATTCTTTGGCGGCGACTGTGGCGAAAACGCCCGAGGTGGTGAGTTTTTGTGGAATACCCGTACCTAGCATCCCCCTAACTGGAGTAGATGCCTTGGCCCTGGTTTTTGACAAGCTAGCCAGCACAACGGCGACGCTAACGGGGAAATGTCAGCCTGAAAATTCTGCTCCTTATGAGGTTGGGTACATCAATCCTGCTGTTAAAAAACAAATCTGTTTTAAAACTTTTCAAACTGTTAATCATGCAAAGGTCGTTTGGGTTCCGAAGCGGAAACCAAGAGGGCTTTTGGGTGGTCACCTAAATATCCGAAGTATCGTCTCCAAAACCGAACAGTTGACTCATTTATTAGCGAATTCAAACTTGGACTTTTTGTGTATATCTGAAACATGGCTTCAACATTCTACTCCCATCAATGTATTTACAATGAATGGTTTCCAATGTTTTAGGTGAGACAGGACTGTGGGAAAAGGGGGCGGGGTACTTATGTATGTAAAAGACTCTATCAAATGCGAACGTATATTTTTCAAGCCAGCTATCTCCCTTGAGTATGTTGCACTAAAAGTTGTCTTGTCTCAGCAAATGTCATTTACCATTATAGACCTTTATAGACCCCCAACTGCCAATGACACATTTTATACAGAACTTACTGACATTCTCAAAGAATGTGACCATAACAAAGACATTATTCTCATGGGGGATTTTAATCTTAACTGGGAAGATAAGTCAAAGAGGAGAAAGTTAAAAGTAATTACAGATAAACTCCATTTAGAACAGCTGATAAAAGGCCCAACCAGAATCACAAAACGTTCAAGTACACAACTTGATCTTGTTTTTTACAATAAACCTGAAAGGATAACAAAAAGTTACAATCTTATCACTGGTTTATCTGACCACAACTTAACTCTGGTGGCAAGGAAATTAACCAAAAATAGATTTAAGAATAATACATCACTCCGCCATAATAATGTTTTCTGTATACCTAAATGTAAGCAGGACACATTTGACACTGAGATACATAACTTGGATTGGGGAGATATTTTATCTTCTGAAAATCTGGAGCAGAGCTGTCAGTTATTTACATCAAAGATCAATGTTGTCAGAGATAAATTCACTGTTAAAATTAAGAGAAAAAAACAGAAACAAGGTCAACCTGCCTTGGTTCAGTGAGTAGAGATGCTGCTTTAAAAAAGTCCATCAAGACCAAAAGAGATGCAGACATTTTGGTTTACAAAGGCTTGAGGAACAAAGTGGTTAATGAATTGAGATTAGCCAAGTCACAATTCTTCCTTAAACTTTTGAAAGATGCTAACGGTAACAGCAGTCAAATATGGAAAAGTATCAACAGTTTAATAGGGAGAGCTCACCATTATACCGAGGATATTTGGCTCACAGTTCAAAACAAGATAATAGATGATGACACAAAAATTGCCTTCGCTTTGAATTCTTTTTTTATTGATTCTGTTCAGGAATTAGGAAACCATTTTAAACCTAGGGAACAATGTATTAGCTTCGGTATTGTAGGAGAGGGTTTTGACTTAGTCACAGTCACTGAAGAGGAAATAAATAAAGTGATTTGCTCCCTAAGAAACTCAAAAAGCAAAGATGATTCTCATTAGGACACAATGTTTATCAAAAAACACTCAGCTACTCTAACCTCCCCTATTGCCCATCTAGTAAACCTCTCAATTACTCACAGTTTCTTTCCTACAGACTGGAAACACGCGATTGTAACTCCTATCTTTAAATCTGGCGACCGCCATGTAGTCAGTAACTACAGACCCATAAGCTTATTACCAGTAATCTCCAATGTTGCTGAAAAAGTGGTCATAAACCAACTTACAGATCACATTAACAGCTGAAACCCTGGTCTAAACCCAGTCCAGTTTGGATTCAGAAAACTTCACTCTACAGAAACAGCAGTTCTACACCTAACAGAGCAAATTAGATCTGTTCTTGACAAAGGAGGAGTTGTTGGAGCTGTGTTTTTGGACTTAAGTAAAGCCTTTGACACAGTTAATCACAATGTCCTTATGTCTAAACTCATTAGCTTCAACCTTTCGTCCAATACACTTGCATGGATTTCATCTTACCTATCCAATAGAAGGCAGTGTGTAAAAATCAAAGGCATGTGCTCCAGCTCCTTGAGGTGCACAACGGGTGTACCTCAAGGATCTGTTTTAGGCCCACTACTCTTTAGTCTGTACATCAACGACCTACCTCAGCATTGTCACGACGTAGAGGTACAACTCTATGCTGACGACACAGTCTTGTACACCCATGCAACATCAGCTCAACAAGCTGCAACTAAATTAACCAATGCCTTGGTTGGAGTGGCCGAGTGGTTAGATCAATCCTGCCTTACCTTGAACATAGGTAAAACGAAAGGCATGTTCTTCTCCAAAACCAAGCTGAACATCCTAGACGTAAACATCTGCTTTAAAGGTGAACAGATTGAGACTGTTACTGAATTTAAATATCTTGGAGTGCTGCTTGATTCAAACCTGACCTTCAAAAAACACATAAAGAAAATGACAAAAATCATTAAATACAATTTGGCATATTTTAGACAGATTAGATCCTCTCTATCAATAGAGGCTGCTAAGATATTCCTACATGCCCTTATTTTCTCACATATCGCATACTGTATCACCTGCTGGGGGCAGGCAGGTCAAACAACAATTAGGCCCTTAGAATCCCTGTACAAACAGGCCCTGAAAATCCTTGACAAAAAGCCACTCAGGCACCACCACTGTGACATATTACATAAGTACAATCTACTAACTTTTGAAAATTTTAGAATATTCTCAAATCTATGCACGGTTTATAAAATCCTAAAAGGTCTGGCCCCCACCTGTTTGAGTGAGTTTGTCTGTTACCGTGTAAGGACCACTAGAATAGTTTCTGTACATAGCTGCACTGTACCCTTTCGCTATTCAGCATTTGGGCAGGCAGCTTTCTCTATCAAAGCTGTGATACAATGGAACACAATTCCAGACAATATAAAAACTTGTGACTTGTTTGGGGCCTTTAAAGTTAATATAAAAAAAACATTTAAAACTTTCACAACAATGCATCCACTAACTTGTTAGTGGGCAACATTACTTTTCCTTTAGTCACATTTACCTCTTTATAGGGTTGTAAGGAGGAGGCGGAGGCAGTATTAGAATTCATGTGCTGAAGTTTATTAAGTGTAGGCAGCAGACTGAGTAGAAATAGGCAATGTGTAAAAACACTGGTAAATGTCCAAAGGGCAACCAAACCAAGGGGTATCCAAAGGCAGAAGAAGAGCAGGCAAGCGAGAAGGTCAAACTCCAGCAACAATCCGAACAGGCAGTCAAAATCCAAAGGGTAATCCTAGAGACAGATATCAATGAAGGCAGGCAAGGGTCAAACTCCAGAAACAATCCAAACAGGCAGTCAAATCCAAAGGGTAATCCTAGAGACAGATATCAATGAAGGCAGGCAAAGATCATACACAAAGTAATCAGACAATGAATAGAGAATGCTTGGTAAGGCAGTAGAACTGGCAATACTTTGCAAGGCTTGTTTGGTCATGCCATGCTTTTAATGGCCGCCAAACAGGAAGTAACCATAGAGTGAGCAGAGGGAGTGGCACACAGTTAGAATTCAGGAGAGGGCTCCCTCTGTTGGCGTGGCGTTACAGAATCCCCTCCCCTAGAAGCGCCTCCTGGCGCTCTACGTGGACGTCCCCGTGGTCGGGGGGCTGGACGATCGGGTCTGGCTCGATGAAAGTCTCTAATGAGAGAGGGATCTAGGATATCGTGGGCGGCTACCCATGATCTCTCCTCAGGTCCATAGCCTTCCCAGTCCACCAAGTATTCGATCTGACCCCCTCTGCGTCTTGAATCCAGTAGCTTGTCCACTTTGTAGGCTGGTACATGCCTACGTCCTCCGTCTACATCTAGTGGTGGTGGTGGCTCTTGGTTCTCGGCGTTGGGGTCATCATTCAGGTGGACCGGTTTGAGGAGCGAGACATGGAAGGATGGGGAGATGCGGTAGTTAAGGGGAAGCTCAACCTTGTACGTAACCTCATTAATTTGTCTGAGAATCCTGAAGGGACCGACATATTTGGGACTGAGCTTCTTGCTTGGCAGCCGCAACTTGAGGTCCCTTGTGGAGAGCCAGACCCGCTGCCCAGGTTGGTAGGAGGGATGTGGGCGACGACGTCTATTGGCCTGGAATTCCTGTTTTCTGACTGCTCTCTGTAGACGGACATGAGCGCTGTCCCATACCCTCTCACTTCGTCGGATCCAGTCGTCCACGGCCGGGACTGACGAGGGTTCACCAGACCACGGGAATAACGGAGGTTGATACCCCAAGACACATTGGAAGGGTGTCATGTTAGTGGAGGAGTGAGTCAATGAATTTTGGGCGTATTCAGCCCATGGAAGGAAATCTGCCCAACGGTGTTGTTCGTGACTGCAGTAGCTTCTAAGGTACCTGCTAATCTCTTGGTTAAGACGTTCTACTTGTCCATTAGACTGGGGGTGGTAACCTGACGTGAGGCTCACATTGATATCTAGGTGTTTGCAAAAGGCTTTCCAGACTTGAGATGTGAACTGGGTTCCTCTGTCAGTGACAATATCATCTGGAATGCCATAGACCCGAAATACATGATGGAATAGGGTCTGTGCCGTCTCCATGGCCGTAGAGAGGCCCTTTAAGGGAACCAGGCGACAGGACTTAGAGAAGCGATCAATGATTACGAGTATAGTCGTGAAACCATTCGATAGGGGTAAATCTGTGATGAAGTCTATGGATAAGTGTGACCATGGACGTTGTGGAATGGGTAGTGGTTGGAGGAGGCCTGAGGGCAATTCCTTGGAGGTCTTGGATTGTGCGCAGACAGGGCAGGACTTAACATAAATTGCAACGTCCCTTGTCATTGATGGCCACCAGAAGGAGTTTTGCAACAGATGGAGTGTACGGGAGATCCCCGGGTGACCCGAACTTAGAGAGGTGTGGACCCACTGCATGACTCTTTGACGGAGAGTTTGAGGTACATACAGTTTATTGGGAGGATTGTTGACGGGGGTGGTTCCTGTTGATGGGCTAGTTGGATCTCTTCCATCAGGTCCCAAGTGACTGGAGCTATGATGATGGATGGAGGCAGAATAGGTTCGGGTGAATTACATTCAGAAGGGGGATCATAGCGTCTGGACAAGGCATCAGCCTTACTGTTCTTGCAGCCAGGTCTGTAAGTCACTGTGAATTGAAAACGACTGAAGAACAGGGACCAGCGAGCTTGACGAGGGTTCAGGCATTTGGCACTCTTAATATATTCAAGGTTTTTGTGATCTGTGATGACTAGAAACGGATGAATTGCCCTCTCTAGCCAATGTCTCCACTCTTCAATGGCTGCCTTCATGGATAACAGTTCTTTATTTCCTACATCATAGTTTCGTTCGGCTGAAGTTAACTTTCTTGAGAAAAAGGCACAAGGGTAGAGTTTACCTGGCTGCCCGTGACGCTGGGATAGCACAGCTCCGATTCCACAATCTGAGGCGTCAACCTCAACCACAAAGGGGAGACTGGGATCAGGATGTTTGAGGATGGGGGCTGAGGTAAAACTGTCCTTAAGTTTAGTGAAAGCTTGAGCGGCTTCTTCAGACCATTTAACCTTAGCAGGTTTGCCCTTGAGTAGAGAAGTCAAGGGAGAAGCAATCAGACTGTAGTTTTTTATGAAGCGCCTGTAGAAATTTGCAAAGCCTAGGAATCTCTGTAATTCCTTTATCGTGGTAGGTTGGGGCCATTCAGTGACTGCTTGGACCTTGGAGTCGTTCATCTCTACCCCTTGATGGCTGATGTTATATCCCAGGAAGGTTGTGTGTTTAACATGAAACTCACATTTCTCAGCTTTGACATATAGTTGGTTTTCTAAGAGACGAGTGAGAACAGTCCGGACATGACAAATGTGGTCAGCTTCAGACTTGGAATATATTAATATGTCATCAATGTAGTCATTGATGAAGGACTGAAATACAGCAGGTGAGTTTGAAAGACCATAGGGCATAACCTGGTATTCGTAGTGCCCCCTAGTGGTGAGGAAGGCCGTTTTCCACTCATCCCCTTCACGAATTCGGATCAAGTTATAGGCACTTCTGAGGTCCAGTTTCGTGTAGATCTTGGCTTCACGTAGCTGTTCGAGAGCTGCAGGAATCAGAGGAAGGGGGTAACGGAATTTGACAGTGACGTTGTTTAGTCCCCTGTAATCAATACAGGGGCGTAAACCCCCATCCTTCTTTTCTACTAAAAAGAAACCTGCAGCAGCTGGAGAAGTGGAGGGGCGGATAAACCCTGAGTTCAAGGCTTCCTCAACATAGTCTTCCATAGCTTGAGTTTCATTGCGTGACAGTGGATACACTTTGCTTTTAGGGGGCATGGCATTGGGTAATAGGTCAATGGCGCAGTCCCATTGTCGATGAGGTGGAAGTTGCGTGGCCTTAGTCTTGCTAAATACTTCAATGAGATCATTATAACAGGTGGGAATCTTCGTAGTTTGCTTGGTGTCTGGGCTTTCGATGCTTGTAGTGAAACATGGTTGAATTGCGGAGTGCATACAATGGTTCTGGCAGAATTCAGACCAATGAGTGAGTTCACCATGGCGCCAGGAGATAACTGGGTCGTGGGCAGATAACCAGGGAAAGCCAAGGATGATTTCCTGTCTAGGTGAATCTATGACGTAGAAAGAGATGGCCTCTTGATGAAATATTCCGATACGAAGTTGAAGGGGTTGTGTCTGTTGAGTAATTCCATCTCCTATGGGTGCATCGTTAACAGCACTGATTCGGATAGGTGGTGTGCACGGTAGAGTAGGGATGTTGAATTTGGTGATGAGGTCCTTGTGGATCAGGTTCAGGGCTGCTCCAGAGTCAATCAATGCTGTTAAATCCATAGAAATATTGTCTGAAGTTAGTCGAACAGGAAAGGTAACAGACTTGATAGGGAGGAGAGAAAACTGTTCAGTCTTTACCCGGGTGGGTTTGGTGGTTATCCGAGTCTTGTGTGAGCAGTCCAGGCTATGGTGTCCGGATTCACCGCAGTAAAAGCACAGGTTGAGCCGTCTCCGTCGAGTTCTCTCCTCCTCTGAAAGTCTGGAGAAACCCAGTTGCATAGGTTCCTGACTGAGGCTAGATTCAGATGAAGGGGTAGACTGCAGGACATAAGGTTGACGTATGGAAGGAGTATTGGGTTGTGACCATCGAGCAGACTTCTTCTTGGGAGCTGTTCTCATCAAATTATCAATTTTGATAGCCAGTGTTACATAATCAGAAAATGAAGAATTCTCACCCTTGCAGGCCAGCTCGGCTTGTAGTTCAGCATTGAGGCTTTGTTGAAACACAGCTTTCAGAGAAACACCGTTCCACCCACTCTGAGCTGTGAGCGTTCTGAATTCAATGGCATACTCTGCAACAGTACGATTACCCTGAAACATGTGAAGCAGCTGTGTCGATATATCTTTACCTCCTGCAGGATATTCGAACACATCTCTGAGCTGCTGAATGAAATAATTATAGGAAGTTCTAAAATTCAAGTCAGTGTCCCAAACTGCAGAAGCCCACTCAATTGCTTTCCCAGAGAGTAGTGTCATCAGAAAAGCACATTTTTTCCCATCAGTGAACTTGTCTTTCTGGTTATCAAAAAATATCTCCACCTGGCGAATAAATCCTTTGCAATGGTCAGCTGAACCGTAAAATTTATCAGGCATAGCAAAGCTTACTGTTTGAGGCGCAGGTGGAGGGAGCGATCGAAGATAGTGGGTCAGATATTCATTGGTAGACTGGAGCTTTTCAAGCTGTTCCCGGTATTCCCTCAGCATATCACTTTGATAAGCAAACGCTGTTTGAAGCTCTGAAACTTCTCCTGGATTCATAGGTGGCGAAGTATTCTGTAAGGAGGAGGCGGAGGCAGTATTAGAATCCATGTGCTGAAGTTTATTAAGTGTAGGCAGCAGACTGAGTAGAAATAGGCAATGTGTAAAAACACTGGTAAATGTCCAAAGGGCAACCAAACCAAGGGGTATCCAAAGGCAGAAGAAGAGCAGGCAAGCGAGAAGGTCAAACTCCAGCAACAATCCGAACAGGCAGTCAAAATCCAAAGGGTAATCCTAGAGACAGATATCAATGAAGGCAGGCAAGGGTCAAACTCCAGAAACAATCCAAACAGGCAGTCAAATCCAAAGGGTAATCCTAGAGACAGATATCAATGAAGGCAGGCAAAGATCATACACAAAGTAATCAGACAATGAATAGAGAATGCTTGGTAAGGCAGTAGAACTGGCAATACTTCGCAAGGCTTGTTTGGTCATGCCATGCTTTTAATGGCCGCCAAACAGGAAGTAACCATAGAGTGAGCAGAGGGAGTGGCACACAGTTAGAATTCAGGAGAGGGCTCCCTCTGTTGGCGTGGCGTTACAAGGGTTTAGAAGGGTGTAAGGCCGGTGACACACTGGATGCGTGGCGTAAGCGTCTCAGCTGCGTGGCGTGTCCGTTTTTATTTCGGCTCCCATGTTAACAGGTTAGAGCTTGCACACTGCGTGCGTGATACGCGCGTCTCAGGCGCGGCTCGAGCCGCGCGGAAAACGCGTGCATGCTAGAAATAGAACCGACGCCTATTTTTCACGCGACACGCAAGCGTCTTGGAAGCGTTTCCAAGCAAAATTGAATAGGAAAAGATGTTTATATGACATTTTGACACGAATACATATTAATAAATGTCATTTTGATGTTTGAAAGTGTCTAGGGTTTGACATAAATGCAAATATAAATGCAATTGAAAAAAATATTATCGATTTTCAAATACTGCACCTGTCAATACAGAACGAAATATTCTATAGTCTATATTGCCGTCAACACTGCCGACGTTGTCTCTGCTGCTATATATTTATGTTTAACATGAAGTATAGGCCTTCCACAACTCTCTCCCCATGTGTCAAATATATCACCAATATGTCACCTAGCAGCAGCAGCGCCGCGTCAGACACGCTTCTGGTGTGCAAAGACATGGAAAACGCGACGCAGCCGCCACGCAGCTGACACGCAACAGAAACGCCACGCTCACGCCACGCATCCAGTGTGTCACCGGCCTAACCCCTCATTTACACCGCACACGTCTGCGGCGCATTAAGCTGCGTTCACACTACACGCGACAAAGCGACACGATACCATTCATTTCAATGGGGAGCGGGCGACTTCTGGCGACACGCGCGGTCGCGACCGTTGGCGACTGGATGGGGCGTGTCTGGCGACACGACAAAGTTGAGAAATGTTTAACTTTATGCAAATGAGGAGCAACTTTCGCGAGCGACAACCAATAGGAGTGGAGCCTGGAGCGTGCGTCATCATCCTTCTCCGCTCAGCCCCTCGTCCCATCGACAGAAAGTATTTTTAAAAATCTAAAATACTACTGTTATTGTGTCATGAAATGTAGTTATAAGAGTTTTTCAGTCGAGAATGTAGTTGTTTAAAGCTCAAATATGTGGTTTGTTTATACAGATAGAGCCTATTTTCAATTTTGATCTGATATTTTCAGAGTTGTGAGACCCAGGTACTCGTTCATTTAACTTACATGCTTTACGAGTCTAAATATTTAATATTTTCCCTCCAGAATGTTTGTTTTTAGCGGCAAGAAAACTGATTCGCTGTCATTGGATGTTATTCATAAACATTACAAGGCAACCAGTAGTGGGAACGCCCACTAGCGACCTCATCGCCAGCCACCGGCGACATGCAGCGACAAAGTCGCTTGTAGTGTGAACGCAGCATTACGGCTGCGACACGGCTACCGGAGCTGATCGCACCCATTCTAGTCAATGCTTGTGTTTACACCGGCCGCGACGCGGCGCGTTTCAGAAGCTTCCCAGAAGCGGCTCTCCTCGCCGCTTCGCTAAATATAGGAGCCTAGTCTATTTTTGACGGACGCGCGGCCAAGTCGCACCGGAAATACAAAATAAAAGTAAAAAAGACATTGTAAAATTCAAAATAAACACCCTGTGCAAACTCCCAAACGTATTACACACCAATATCCTTGGTAGAAACCATAGACTGTATGGTAGAAACACAAAAATCAAGAAAAACCACGTCGGACAGGCAAATCACGTGGTCTCGCGCATCCAGTCGCTCCGCTTCTGAAATGCTCCTGGTGTGAGTTGGCACCGCGTGGAGGACGGAATAAAACCTTGTCTCAGACGTAATGCACCGCAGAGGTGTGCAGTGTAAATGAGGGGTAAGGGTTGAGAAGGGGTTGTGTGTGGGCATAACATTGTATGTTGTGATTATAGTGTGTGTGTGTGTGTGTGTGTGTGTGTGTGTGTGTGTGTGTGTGTGTGTGTGTGTGTGTGTGTGTGTGTGTGTGTGTGTGTGTGTGTGTGCGTGTGCGTGTGTGTGTGTGGGTGTGCGTGCCAGTGAGGGGCACTTTATGTGTGAAGTACATGTTATATGCTCTTGAACAATGTTTGATGCTTTATGTTTGATATGTCACATATTCTTAAATAATGTTGATATTTTAATCTGTGCTGTATTTATTTGTATTTATTTGTATTTATTTGTACCTGGGGACTGCAGATGTAAATTAGCTGTAGAGGCCAAAGTACAATTCATAGTAATGTGAATAAGAGTTAATGTTAAAAAAGGTAAATAATTTCATTTAGAAGTTCATGTAATGGTTAAAATGTTAAATAATACTTAAAAGGTTAAAAGCATACTAGAATTCATGTTCTTATAGGATTTAGTACATATTGGTGAAATAGTGTACTGCCTCTTTAAGAACCGGCCAACTTCGGTTACATTACGTTGATTCTCATTATGTGATTCAGATCTTGAGAGCTGTGGAAGCTAACGGTTTTCTTACCTGATAACTGCTAACTTTTAGCTACTTTTATTAAGAAACTTTTATTTCATTAGCAACTAGAATAAGTGTATTAGTCAGCTCACATTTTCTTTTTTGTAAATTTGAAACCAAGGAATAAAACCTAGATTTTCATCTTTTATTTCAACAACGTTTCTGAAGTGGATTTATTGAACTGTGTTGCTGGGCTGGCAATGGACACTGCAAATGGGACTAGCTGCTTGGAATAATATTAGACAGTTATTAGTGTAAGCCATTGCATATCTCAAGATTTCAAACCTCTACATTAGTAAGAAAACGCCTCGGTTACGACTGTAACCTCGGTTCCCTGAAGAGGGAACTCGCGTTGCGTCGAATTGACGCTATGGGGAACGCTTTGCGTGATGACGTCTTGAAGCACATGTAAAATCAGTCCAATGGTGTGGCGGAACGTCAGAGGCGGGTGACGTCACGTACCAGGAAGCTATAAAAGCCGGCCCGAAACAGAAAACGAAAGCTTCGTAGAGTCTGAAGTCGTGTTGACAGGCATGAAGGAGATATGGCAAGGTGACGCAACGCTCGTTCCCTCTTCAGGGAACTGAGGTTACAGTCGTAACCGAGGCGTTCCCTTTCAAGGGAACTCGCGTTGCGTCGAATTGCACTATGGGGAACGTCTATACCAACGCCACCATAGCTACAAATGTCTGTCCTGTGTGAAATCAATTGCGCAGCACTAGGAAGACAATAACGAGTAGAACCTGACGAAGGTGTGCGGTGAGGACCAGCCTGCCTCCCGCTCAGCAGCCTCAATGAAGAACGGCGGGGGAGAAGTTTCTGAAGTGCAGCTGCCTGTTTTGAAGCTTCTTGTGATTTAGCTACAGCACTGTTAACTGCATCTCCAAATAACCCTTGAGTGGATACCGGTGCATCTAAAAGAACATATTTTTCTTTGTCCTTTATGTCACTTAAGTCGAGCCACAAATGCCTCTCAGTGGCCACCAGGGCTGCCATAGAGCGGCCGATGGATTTAGCCGTCTCCTTGGTGGCCCTGAGAGACAAATCTGTGGCTCTACGTTGTAACAACAATGACTTTGTGTTGGGGAATTAATTAGCTCAAATTAGCGGTAATATTCATCAATGTGAATATGCATCTGTTGCTTCCATAAATTAATTTATTCAAAATAGGGAATAGGTCAAAACCTCGGCTTGTATCAGCGATTACACAATTACTTGTAATAATCACTGATAGAGACGGGTAGAATTTACTCAATTTGGGGGAATTTGAGGTAAAAGTTGAAGAATGTTCATTTATCACACAGACTGGCCGTCCGGCGGACAGAATGTATGATTTATGAACCGAAATCGGGCGTCTTTAACACTGATAGACAACACTTTCTTGTGGCCACAAAGAAGATAATTATCTTCGTGTTTTAGACAATTTTAGGTTTCTTTTAAGAATAAAAGAAATCGTAGAGCTTATAAGGTAAAATCTGCACTACTCAGGGACTCAGAATTTGAAACAAAACAGGCAAACTTAATTCAAATGATTTAACAAAGTTTATTTAAACGAGCTAGCGATTACACAATTATTTTAAATCACGCAGGAGTAAAAATGCATAAACAAAACAGGCAATATAACGATCGTAATACAGAAATACAACAAAATAAAATGGTTTGAGAGAGAGGAAGGGAGAGAGATTGGGAGAGAGAGAGAGAGAGAGAGAGAGAATCAGCGTGTGAGATGTTGAGAGGATAGCGTTTGTAAGGAGAGAGGGGTTTGCCGACGGCTCCGTGAGCACGTGGCAGTGTGTTTATCTCGGCACACGTGGGTGAGAGTATGTGGGTGTGTGAACGTGTATGTTTGTGTGTGTGAAAGAGAATTTAGAAAGAGAGATAGAAACAGTTTTAGTCATTCACCACAAAACCCCAACGTTTCTTAGTAATATTTAGACAACTTTAAACAGCATTTCCTTCAGATTGCAAATTTAAAAGATCTACGTTACTCTGTTTGGAAGATCGGCCTTCTGTGTGTGTGTTGGATAAAGGCACCTGGATCACGTGGTCACAGCGTTCTGGTTGCTATGGCGACTTGAAGCGAGCGGAGACTCAGCAAAGATTATCTTAGCCTTAAGTTGGTTTCGTGGGTTGGTTTCAGCAGACTATCAACTTCAGTAATAGTAGTTCTAAGAAAAGACTTGGAAATAAAGGAAAATAAAAAGGAAAATAAAAGCGAGCGAAGCTTCCTTGAGGGAAGGAGGCGTGTCGTCTTTCTCTCTCTGGCGGACTGCATCGAGAGGAGAGGGGCGCGAAATTTTAAAGGGCTAAACTCACGCCTCCCTCACGTACGTGGGCCAATCGTCTTTAACAACGTATGGGCCCACCTCCTGACGTTTCGAGGTCTATTCGCCCCCCTTTCCGCGGGGTTTTGAAACGATGAATTCGTCCATAACTCAATAACACTGGTATTTAATAAACAATGCATTCTCTGATATTTTGTGTTAAAGATTCAGCATCGTTGGGGTTTGTGGAACACGGCAATACCGCGAATGACAGTTCTAAGATCTAAAATCAAGGAGGTACAGAATTTCTTGTGATTGTGGGCACCACAGAGTGATTACAGGCCAACAAACTACATAGGCATAATATTTGGGACAGGGGATCAGACACACATCAAGAAAATACATTTAAAATATTTCATACAAGGATTTTGGTCCCACGTGGTGGGACCTGCGTGTGTTTCTGTGTGTGTGTGTGTGAGTGCGTCTTGAAAGTTCATGACCGCCCGCTGAACTTTTGTCCCCGGCGCTGCGGGTGAGGGTTATGTGTGTGCGTGCGTTTGGCTCCTTGGATTGATGTACTCGGCAGAGACCACATGTTTTGGCATCTGGTCTCTACAACACTGTTTTATTGTTGTGAAGAGTTAATTAGTGTCTATGTGTAAACCAGTGTCCGAGAGACTCCCTAGGGGGGGGGGTGCTTTCGGGATCGCTCTCATTGGTCAGCGTTAGGCTCTCCCGGCCATAAACGGACGGTCTTTGTTGGTTTAGACGTCAGAGATCATGTAGAGAGAGAGATACTCAGTGATTTACACCATTTTTCGGCGCCGTTTGGGCTGCACGTCTTGCGCAGAGCAATCTCAAGACACAGAGGTGTCGTAAATGAGAGTGCTTTGGAATGTGAGAATAGCTTGAGTCAGAGCGAGACAGGGGTTTTTGTAGATTTAGACTGCATTAATTAATTCAATTTAATCACCATGCAGACTGGTGATCTGCTCTCCGTTACAACGTAGTTCAGACACCGTATCAGCACTAAAACCCCGCCCTCCTCAGAATCACCCAATAACTCAGCCTGGTGAGCTTGCATTAGAGACATTGTGTGTAAACACGCTGCAGCTTGGCCGGCGGCGGCATAAGCTTTATGAACCAGGGAAGATGTACATTTTACTGGCTTGGATGGAAGTGCAGGAGCCTTCAGAGAAGATGCCGTTGCTGGAGAGAGATAGCTCGCGAGCGTCTCTTCCACCCACGGCATCTCCCCATAACCATGCTCTTTATAATTGTAAAGGGATGAATAGTGTGATGTTTGTGCAGTATACATTCTATATGACACTGGTTTCCCCCACGATCTCGACACCTCGGTGTGGAGATCGGGGAAAAACGGAAGGCTTCTGCGCTGAGGCTGTGCACGAGATGGCAGGAAACGCTCGTCGAGCTTGCTTTTCGAACGAGCGCCCTGCCTATCTTCTGGCCACTCAATAGATAATCGCTCGACAGCTCTAGTGATAACATCAAGCAATTCTTCAAACGCATGAGACTGAGGTGGCGAATCCTCCGACTCAGCGTCAATACTAACAATGTCCAACTCCTCAGAGCTGGACAATTGCAGTATTGGTGCCTCCATCGGGGGGGAAGAAACCGCAACGCGTGCTTCCACACCCTGATGAGAGGCACTGGATCTATTAGAAGGAGGCTGAGATAAGGCAGAGCCCGTCTCAACATCCACTGATAGATCCATTTGCGATCCTCCTCGGCAGCGGCGGGACCAGAGCCCCGGGGAACGCGATCGGGATTGCGATCGCGATCGGGATTGAACCGAGCCAAGCGGGATCGGAGCGAACGCAATGGAAGCGCGTCGCAATGCACACAGTCACCACCCTCGAGTGCTGACTGGGCATGCTCCTCACCCAAACAAACAACACAAAGAGCGTGAGTATCACCTCCCGTTAAATAACGCGGGCAGGGATGGACACACACTCTAAACTGCTGCTTGCTCGCCATACTGAATATAAATATATATATGATATAGACAGACAACACCAAATATACAGACAGATTTCACACAGAGCGCAACTGAAGACTCAGAAAGCTTTCGTTTTCTGTTTCGGGCCGGCTTTTATAGCTTCCTGGTACGTGACGTCACCCGCCTCTGACGTTCCGCCACACCATTGGACTGATTTTACATGTGCTTCAAGACGTCATCACGCAAAGCGTTCCCCATAGCGTCAATTCGACGCAACGCGAGTTCCCTTGAAAGGGAACCTGCTTGACATTGGACAACGAGCCTTTGGAGAGGTTTGCGGAAAGTGGAACATGAATGAAGGTACAACGAGGGACTGACTTTCTCAACTAGCTTGATCATGCGCTGTGCTCGTGGCTGGTGAGTGCTAACGTTAAGTGGATTGCTAACGGTCTCAACGAGTTCGTTGTTGCTGCTGCGCGACTGTTGCAAGTGGAACCTGTAAAAAAAAAAACGGACTGACTATTAAAGCAATCATGACGGAGACAGGAACAGAAGCCGCGGTAAGCCTAACTGAGAAAAAACGAGTGGTTAAACCAACACTTAAAGCATTGGAGCATAAGCTGCAAACGAAAATAAGCTCCAGAAGAGCCATACTAGCACAACTTACTGAGAAAAAGAACAATTTGTATGCTTTAATGGATGATGATGCAAATGTTGAAATCATAGCAAAGGAATTGTTGGCCAAGTATGAAACACTGATAAAGGAATTTAGTCAAATAAATGCTGACGTTAAAGACATATTCTGCCAGATTGAATGCATAGAGAATTTGAACGCAGATCAAAGGGATTGGTTTGAGCCAAGAAATAAGGAGCACAGAGAATTTGTGCAAGAAGTGAATGCATGGATACAGAATGCAATATTACGCAGAGAAGAGGCTAACAAGGTTAGTGAGCAGATACATCCTGAAGATAGTGTGTCAGTCACATCTAGTAAGTCTAGAAAATCTAAGTCTGTTTCTGCTACTTCTGCAACATCGTCAGCTCGTGCTGAGCGCTTAAAGGTTAAATTAGAGAGAGCTGCTCTGTTAGCCAAGTCAGCTACATTGAGAAAAAGACAGACTTTAGAGGAGCAAGAACTACAGCTCAAGGTTGAAAAGGAACAGTTGGAGCTGCAAGCAGGGCTCGCTGCAACTGATGCACGATTAGCCGTGTTAAGAAAATATGAAAGTTCAGATGTGTCAAGTAGAACCAAAGGCAGTAGGGTGGAAATATTGATGTCTGCGCCAAGGAAACAAGATATCAGCCACAGTAAGAGAAGTGTAGCTAGCGGTGAAACTTGGCATAGCCACACTAGTGGAAGAGGTGCAGATGCGATACGAGCTCCTGTCACTTCAGATAATCACACAGATAATCTGGTTACCGTCATGCAACGACAAAACGACATCACTGAAAGCCTAATAAAGCAGCAAAGGCTATCTACATTGCCATCACCGAACATTCCAGTTTTCAAGGGAGATCCATTAGAATATCGTCTCTTCATGAGAGCCTTTGAGCACCGCATAGAAAGCAAGACTGAAAACAGCAAAGATCGGCTTTACTATCTAGAACAGCACACAAATGGGCAGCCTAATGACTTAGTGCGCAGCTGTTTTCATATGGATCCAGATCAGGGCTACCCTGAAGCCAAGAGACTGCTAAAGGAACGCTTTGGTGATAAATATAAGATATCCATGGCATATCTTGACAAGGCTTTAAACTGGCCTGCCATTAAAGCAGATGACACCAAGGCACTTGAAGCATATGCCCTCTTTTTGACAAACTGCAATAATGCAATGTCAGATCTGGAGTACTTAGAAGAGATGGAAAATGCTGCTAACATGCGCACGATCATCTCAAAGCTCCCATACAGGCTGAGAGAGAGATTCAGGAGTGTCGCCATAGACATTCAGAAAAAGCAAGATCGGCGGACAAAGTTCAAAGACGTAGTGTCATTTGTCAACACACAGGCTGAAATGGCAGCACACCCCGTGTTTGGTGAAATCTCAGGACAAACAAAGCGCCAGACTGAAAGGTCAAGTGGAAAGAAAAACATCACAACACTAGCCACTGAAGTAAAGGAACAGAAAGCTGAGAAAGATGTTGCTGGTGCAGGAAACAAGGGAACAAACATGGACAAAGCCTTCATGAAACCTTGTATCTTCTGTCTGGGAGATCATACCATGGAACAGTGTAAGAAACTCCAAAGAAAGTTGCACAAAGAAAAGCTTGAATTCCTTAAGAGCAAAGGACTTTGTTTCAGTTGTCTTATAGGAGGACACATGAGTAATGTCTGTGAAGAAAAGAAGAGCTGTCAGATATGTTCAGCGACACACCCTACGCTCTTACACATAAAGCAGAAATTCAAAGACTTACCTAAGGAAGAGGCTTCACAGGAGGAGCCAAAAGAGGAGTCTCCAATGAAAGAGCAAACTGTTGTCAGTGGATTCGTGGATGCAGGGGAAGCATGCTCTCAGACTGGGGTCGGGGGTACAGGTAGTGTCCTCGCCATCGTTCCTGTGAGAGTAAAGGCAAAGAAAGGCAACAAGGTGCTGACTTGTTATGCATTCATGGATCCAGGAAGTAATGCCTCTTTCTGCACTAACAAGCTGGCCAACGACCTTCACCTGCAGGGAAAAAATGTGAACATCCTACTCACTACTATGGGAGACCAAAAGACAGTGTCATGTAAAGCTGTATCAGACCTAGAAGTGAGTAGCCTAGAAGGTGATGACTTTATCGAGCTTACAGGTGTTTTCGCACAAAAGGTTATCCCCGCAAGTAAAGAGAACATTCCAACCCAAGAAGATGTGGATAGGTGGCCACATCTACGAGGTGTACGAATTCCATCGATCAACGTGGATATCGGTCTTCTGATTGGGACTGATGTGGCAAAGGCTTTGGAGCCAGAAGAGGTCATCCGCAGTGTCAAGGATGGGCCGTATGCAGTACGCACAGCTTTGGGATGGACAGTAAACGGACCGCTGCGTGAGAACATCAGAAGCTGGACAAAGAATGGATACCCGCAGATCCAGATGAATCGGATCTCAGTGGCTCGACTTGAAGACTTGTGGACTCAGCAATTCAAGTATGATTTTCCTGAGAAAGCTCAAGGAGAGCAGTTAGAAATGTCTAAGGAAGACCAACTGTTTATGGACAGAGTCTCCAAATCGGCAAAGCTGGTTAACGGCCACTACTCTATTGGTCTGCCGTTGAAGAACAAAGATGTGAAAATGCCCAACAACAGAGCAATGACAGAGCAACAAGCGCTCAACATGAAAAAGAAGCTTCAGAGAAATCAGACGTTCAAAGAGGACTATGTCAGCTTCATGAATGATGTGATAAAGAAGGGCTACGCTGTAAAGGTTCCAGATGAAGAACTAAAACGGAGTGATGGAAAGGTGTGGTTTATTCCACATCACGGTGTCTACCACCCTAAGAAGCATAAAATGCGAGTGGTATTTGACTGTGGCGCTTCATATCAGGGAACCACACTCAATGAACAATTACTGCAAGGGCCTGACATGACAAGCAGTCTGATTGGTGTCTTGACTAGATTCCGTCAAGAGCGAGTCGCAATCATGGCGGATGTGTAATCGATGTTCCACCAGGTCAAAGTCCCACCAGAAGATGCTGACCTCCTCAGGTTTCTGTGGTGGCCGGACGGCGACACCTCAAAGAGCTGCAAGAGTACAGAATGGAGGTACACTTGTTTGGAGCCACCTCCTCACCAAGCTGCGCGAGTTATGCACTGAGAAGGTGTGCCGAGGACAACAAGGACATGTTTGGTGCAGCAGTAGTGGATACAGTCTTAAATAATTTTTATGTAGACGATTGTTTGAGATCAGTTGCCACTGAACAAGAAGCAGTCAGACTACTCCAAGACTTGAAGGCCATCTGTCAAACAGGAGGTTTTAGACTGACAAAATGGACGACGAACAATCGAAATGTGTTGTTAAACATTCCACTTGAGGACCGGGCAACAGAAGTCAAAGATCTCGATCTTGACCAGGATTCACTCGCCATCAAGAGAGCTTTGGGAGTACAGTGGTGTATCCGGTCAGATCAGTTCAAGTT